>NC_090656.1:192113979-192458979 GCF_040937935.1 Hyperolius riggenbachi | reverse complement strand
AACAGGACAGAAACTCAGTAGCTACCAGCATCACTGCAGAACATCATAGCAATGCAGTTTTCACCAAATCATGACCTTTGTGTAAGTACCGTAGTTTGATGTTTTCCTGGTGACCATTTGTAGCACAGTTGCATGATGAATGAAGGGATATTATCAAAAATGTACCAGCTGATTGGTTCCTAAGTAAGTCTCTAGCTATTAATAGTATTGTTTCTGTTGTGCTGACAATGGATTGTTTATGGGATCTTGTTGTTTTTTCCACAGTGTTCCGCAGTACAAGAAGCTTAGTCTGCTCTCCTCCTCAGAGACTCGGCAGGCCAGTGCTGATCCTGTGCAGAGCGCCTACCAGCATGTGCCGGATTTCACCCTGCGTCCAGGCCAGTTCAATGTATTGCTCTGTGTCGATTTCATCGAAACCACCGGGTAAGACTCAAAAAGCAGGCAGACATTCCTGGATCCATACACAATTCACTTTCTTTTCTCCTAAGATATAATTTTTCATCTTCTGGTTAAAATAACTCTTCAGACCTCAATTATCTTTATGTTCATATGGATAATCTTGAATCTTGATAATACATGACTCATAGCTCTTGTAATGACCTTGATGATTCTATTCTGTCATAACTGTTGTATATGACTTTGACCTTTTTTGAACTAATAAAAATTGTTTTACCAAGAAAATAACTCTTCAATTCTTCGAAGAAGAAAAAGTACTGAATTATTCTGAGTATTTTCTAGCTTGCTGGTGGTTTTATCAGCATTTTATTAACACGGTGTGAAAATATCACCTTGGAGAAAAGTTAGGTGAAAAAGTGAATTGCATATGGGCCCAGATATCCAATGTTACAATAATGCCCAAGCACACCTGAAATCGAACAAGGCAAATTTTCAAAGCAGTCAGAAATTGATTAGTGTAAATTTAGTATCTTCCTCCACTATTGCCACTCAGTCACCGCTGCCCACAACTGTCTAATAACAGCTGAGCTCCGTACACAAGTCAGCAGCCAGTTTTATTGGCTTCTAACCTGTGATTACTGTGAGCCAATCACAGCCAAAAGCTGGGGGGGGGGAAAAAGGCTGTGAATGGAGACTCTGGCCACAAAAAAGTTAACTGATCAGGGACACTTAGCAGCGCAAAAAAAAAAATCAAATCTGGACTTACCTGGGGCTTCCTTCAGCTTGAAAGGTCCTTTGGTGTCCTATGGGTCCCTTCTGTGATCCCGCTGGTGCAGTGACGGCTCCAGGAATTTTTTTTTAGGGGGTGCTATGCAGGTGCTGGACCAATTTCCGGAGGAGCTGACGATCTGCGGCGTGCGAAGCGCCGCACCAAAAAAATGGGTGTGGCTACTACCTGTGGCGTGGTCATGACCGGATGAGGGCGGGGCTAACTAATTTAAAGTGAACCCAGGGTGAGAGTGATATGGTGGCTGCCATATTTATTTCCTTTTAAACAATTCTAGTTGCCTGGCAGCCCTGCTGATCTATTGGCTGCAGTAGTGAACTGAATTACACCAGAAACAAGCATGCAGCTAATCTTGTCAGTTCTGACAATATTGTGAGAAATCACCTGACCTGCTGCATGCTTGTTCAGGGTCTATGGTTGAAAGAATTAGAGGCAGAGGACCAATACGGCAGCCAGGCAGCTGGTATTAATTAAAAGGAGATAAATATGGCAGCCTCAATATTATTCTCACCTTGGGTTCCCTTTAAGGGCTTGATTCACAAAGCGGTGCTAACTGTTAGCACGCCTGTGAAAACCCCCTTAGCACGTCTAAACGAGCTTTTCACGCATAAAACTTTATGCGCATAAAACTTTACACGCGTAAAACTTTACGCGCGCACTGCACAGAGCGCAGGGCGCTCCGCACGAATTAAAGCCTATGGGACTTTGCGCGTATAAAACTTGCAAAGTTAGTGCACGATCTGTTTGAGAAATCCGGTGCTAACCTACTTAGCACCCTGGTTAGCACGTCTAAAGTCTTTAGACGTGCTAAGTAGGTTAGCACCGCTTTGTGAATCAAGCCCTAAAAGTGCAACGCAAAGACAGAGGGCCCAAGTTCTGGTGACCCTTTCCCCAGAAAATTCACATAATTGTGCAGGTTTTCTCAAGAAAATACACGTAATGTGAGCAGATTTGCACAAAAACACGTTCAATGACCCCAATATGCAAAATAGTTATCAGATATGACCCCAATATGCACAATCGTTATCAGATATGACCCCGATATGCACAATCGTTATCAGATATGACCCCGATATGCACAATCGTTATCAGATATGACCCCAATATGCACAATAGTTATCAGATATGACCCCAATATGCACAATCGTTATCAGATATGACCCCAATATGCACAATCGTTATCAGATATGACCCCAATATGCACAATCGTTATCAGATATGACCCCAATATGCACAATCTCTATCAGATATGACCCCAATATGCACAACCGTTATCAGATATGACCCCAATATGCACAACCGTTATCAGATATGACCCCAATATGCACAACCGTTATCAGATATGACCCCAATATGCACAACCGTTATCAGATATGACCCCAATATGCACAACCGTTATCAGATATGACCCCAATATGCACAACCGTTATCAGATATGACCCCAATATGCACAACCGTTATCAGATATGACCCCAATATGCACAACCGTTATCAGATCTGACCCCAATATGCACAACTGTTATCAGATCTGACCCCAATCAGCAGCACTACCTGAAAAAGAAAAGAAAAACCCATTTACTCACCTAGTCAGAAGACAGCCTCTTCCGACCTCCTTGTGGCGCGCAGCTCAGCTCCCATGATCCTCTTCCTTCCTGCAGCAGCCTGCATCCGGCGAGCAGGGCTACGGGAAAATGGCCGCCCGAAGCCCTGCACTGCAGACTCCAAGTCTGCAGAGCAGGGCTTCGGGCGGCCATCTTACCGTAGCCCTGCCTGCTGCTCCGTGCTGCTGCTGTGAACTGACTCTGCGTCTCTTAGACGCCTGTAGTCAGTTCACGCCAGGGGGTGCTTTGGGGGTGCTTGGACAAATTTAGGGGGTGCTTGACGCCCAAGCACCCCCCTGGCGCCGCCACTGCACTGGTGGCTCCATTAACCCAGGGACTTCAGCCAAAGTCGTGCATGCTTGGTCCATCTGCGCACCCCGCACGATTATTGCCCCAATTTCTGCAAGCGTCCTGCCCATGCACTGTTCACTCAAGGACCATGCATGCGCAGGACGCTTACACTGACTGGCATGATGACGCGGCAGGTGCGCAGAACTTCGACCAAAGGCGCTGGGTTAACGGAGCCGGACGCCGAGGAACCTCGCGAACTACGCGGGGCTGAAGGAAGCCGCAGGTAAGTCCAGATTTAATTTTTTTTTTGCGCTGCTCAGTGTCCCATTTAGTAACAACAGCATAATGTCTCATACTGACTATTCCTTGCAAAGAACTGTGTATTGAAATGTTTACCATGAGGCAGAATACTTACATTGTTGACTTTATATTTTTATCATTGAAAAGGCAGATACAATAATAAACATACATATGAAAACAAGATAATATCTTTTATCCATTTATGGACCTGGCCTTAGACTAGCTCAGAAGGGTTAGGGTTAGTATAGAAAGTTAGTAAAAAAAAGAAACTGACTTTCTGTGTGAATGTCGTATGGCTCTTCCCTGATTTGTGTGTAATAAGGCATTTACCCTTCCGCAGTGTGTTTATAACCAAAGAAAGTAAAATAAAAGAGCTGTGAGAAATGGTTTCTTATTTCAGATCGGGCAGGGTGATGAGAAGTATACATAGCTTTTATAAACACACTGGAAGGGTCTGGGAAGGGTTAAATGCTTCATTATACACTGAGCAGGGTGGAACTGCAGAGCTGTCATACTGAAGTGGGAGGAGTCTGGAGTAGTCGGGTGATCTGCTGCATGCTGGGGAGCGATCCTAGCGTGCAAATGATGCAAATTGTATGCAGCTGGCAACAGGACCAATTAGAATAATTGACAGAAAGTGCATTAGATTGGTGCAGTTCTAACCTGCACACAATTTGCATTAAATTTGCTTGCAAATTGGAGTTATTTGCTGGAGTTATTGATTTCTTTTTTTTCTTCCGCTGTAAACAGTCAGGCTTGGTTAATGTGCCTTATTGCTTAGAAGTCCATTCTGTTTTGTCAGGGGTGCTGCACACAGGAAGCAGGAGTTGGTTTCGGAGCTGAAAAGAAATGGGGTCACTTTTGATGTACGCAAGCTGCACATTGGAGACTTTTTATGGATTGCACAGGAGAAAGTACAGCCTGTTCCAGGTGAGTAGAGTAGAGGGCGTATCAGACAAATCGATTGACTTACAAAATATCGTCAAGGCGGCATCAAGTGATAATTCATGCTCTTAATTTTTTGTGCGGGTTCTTTTTTCTGCGTGATTTGCCAAAAATTGTTTTCTTCACGGTTTAGGTGAACTCCTAAACAGATAACATTTGAGAAAAAGCACTCAACAATACAAAACTGTCCATAAATACTAGTTGTTTCCGTATAATGTCCTAATTTACCATTAATTTGAGGTGGGGATTTGATGTTTATACTTACCATTATAGAACACAATTGATGTCACTAAAGCACTAAGGGTGCTTTCACATCAGACAACGCGTGCAGGAGCCGTTCTCCTGCACGTGTTGATAGCCTGCGGCGGGAAGTCGGGTATCTGCGGTGCGACGAAATCAGCGGCGGTAGCTATTAATTGAACCCGACGGAAAACGCCGGCTCCCGGGTGCGTTGGACGAAAAACTGTGCCTGGGTGCGTCGGAACCGCAACGTGCCGAAACACAGCGTCTGGTGTGAAAGGTAAAATGAAAGTCTACGGACTTTCATTTTAACTTGGTTAACGCAAACTTTAGCGTTGGGTCAAAATGCTTAAAGTTTGCGCAGATATGAAAGATCCCTGAGAAGCTGTCAGCTATACTATCTTGGAAAAAACACATACTGTATATAAGTAGATAAATACTTGCTCTACTTACATAACAGATGTATTGCTCTGTCCATGTTTTGATTTTAGTGATTTTTCTACAGTTAAAAAAAGAGAAAATCCTTCTTAGCATTTCCCACTTTAAAGAGACTCCGTAACAAAAATTGCATCCTGTTTTTTTATCATCCTACAAGTTCCAAAAGCTATTCTAATGTGTTCTGGCTTACTGCAGCACGTTCTACTATCACCATCTCTGTAATAAATCAACTTATCTCTCTCTTGTCAGACTTGTCAGCCTGTGTCTGGAAGGCTGCCAAGTTCTTCAGTGTTGTGGTTCTGTGATGCATCTCCCCCCTCCTGGACCCTCTATGCACACTGCCTGTGTATAATGATTTCTTGAGATGCAAAAGGAAGGATGTATACAGCCTGCTTGTGTATGGATGTATTTTCTATGTGTGGACATACTGTACATCAACCTACTTCCTGTTTTGGTGGCCATTTTGTTTGTTTATAAACAAACTTTTCAAAACTGTTTTTAACCACTTTTAATGCGGCGAGGAGCGGCGAAATTGTGACAGAGGGTAATAGGAGATGTCCCCTAACGCACTGGTATGTTTACTTTTGTGCAATTTTTAACAATACAGATTCTCTTTAAGTGTGGCTATTTTGAAGCCAATCCTGATGTCATTTCCTGCCCTACTCTCCTTGCCTGATTTGCCCACCCTTCACTATAGAAAGTGCGTTGTCTCAGCATGAGAAATATTGGCCAATCAGAGAGGAGCAGAGGTGTGGGAGGGGAAAACAGGAGGGAAAGAGGCTTCAGCCAATCAGGCTGCATTAGTTAAGTCTGAGGGGAAGTAAAGAAGCAAAAAAAGGACAACTCAGCATACCCTGCAACTTTTTGTGTACAAAATTTTGTGTGTGCCTAATAAGAGTCAGGTAAACTGGGGAATGATCATTTATCAACAAGAAAAGTAATAGTGATTTTAACGTTTGGATTGCCTGGTTAGCATCCTTCTTACTTGTTTACCAGATAAAAATAAAGAATTGATTTTTGATTTTATGCCCAACAGTTACACTTTAACCACTTGAGGACCGCCCCCAGCCGATGGGCGGCGGCAAAGACCGGGCCCAAACGACCGCAATACGCCCATCGGCGGGGGCGGCTGCGGGAGTGTCTGTGCGGCGATCGCGTCATTCGTGACGCGATCAGCCGCCGGGGACTGGCTCCGCCCACCGTTCGTTGTAACCCGCCGGCCGTTCGGAAGCGCCGGCGGGTTACTAGCACCCGGATCGCCGCATGTAACAAGTATAATAGGCTTTGTAATGTATACAAAGCCTATTATACTGGCTGCCTCCTGCCCTGGTGGTCCCAGTGTCCGAGGGACCACCAGGGCAGGCTGCAGCCACCCTAGTCTGCACCCAAGCACACTGATTTCCCCCTCCCCTGCCCCCTGATCGCCCACAGCACCCCTCAGACCCCCCCCTGCCCACCCCCCAGACCACTGTTTGCACCCAGTCACCCCCCTAATCACCCATCAATCACTCCCTGTCACTATCTGTCAACGCTATTTTATTTTTAAGTCCCTAATCTGCCCCCTACTCCCTCCTGATCACCCCCCCACCCCTCAGATTCTCCCCAGACCCCCCCCCCCAGACCCCCCCCCCCCCGTGTACTGTATGCATCTATCCCCCCTGATCACCTGTCAATCACCTGTCAATCACCTGTCAATCACCCGTCAATCACCCGTCAATCACCCGTCAATCACCCCCTGTCACTGCCACCCATCAATCAGCCCCTAACCTGCCCCTTGCGGGCAGTCTGATCACCCACCCACACCAATAGATCGCCCGCAGATCCGACATCAGATCACCTCCCAAATCCATTGTTTACATCTCTTATCTCCTCTAAACACCCACTAATTACCCATCAATCACCCCCTATCACCACCTGTCACTGTTACCCATCAGATTAGACCCTAATCTGCCCCTTGCGGGCACCCAATCACCCGCCCACACGCTCAGATTGCCCTCAGACCCCCCCTTATCAATTCGCCCGTGCAATATTTACATCTGTTATTCCCTGTAATAACCCACTGATCACCTGTCAATCACCCATCAATCACCCCCTGTCACTGCCACCCATCAATCACCCCCTGTCACTGCCACCCATCAATCAGCCCCTAACCTGCCCCTTGCGGGCAATCTGATCACCCACCCACACCAATAGATCGCCCGCAGATCCGACATCAGATCACCTCCCAAATCCATTGTTTACATCTCTTATCTCCTCTAAACACCCACTAATTACCCATCAATCACCCCCTATCACCACCTGTCACTGTTACCCATCAGATTAGACCCTAATCTGCCCCTTGCGGGCACCCAATCACCCGCCCACACGCTCAGATTGCCCTCAGACCCCCCCTTATCAATTCGCCCGTGCAATATTTACATCTGTTATTCCCTGTAATAACCCACTGATCACCTGTCAATCACCCATCAATCACCCCCTGTCACTGCCACCCATCAATCACCCCCTGTCACTGCCACCCATCAAACAGCCCCTAACCTGCCCCTTGCGGGCAATCTGATCACCCACCCACACCAATAGATCGCCCGCAGATCTTCTCTCCTCTAAACACCCACTAATTACCCATCAATCACCCCCTATCACCACCTGTCACTGTTACCCATCAGATTAGACCCTAATCTGCCCCTTGTGGGCACCCAATCACCCGCCCACACCTCAGAACGCCCTCAGACCCCAGCCCTGATCACCTCGCCAGTGCATTGCTTGCATCTATTTCCCCCCTCTAATCACACCTTGAGACACCCATCAATCACCTCCTGTCACCCCCTAGCACACCTACCCATCAGATCAGGCCCTAATTTGCCCCGTGTGGGCTCCTGATCACTCGGCCAAACCCTCAGATCCCCCTCAGACCCCCTTCCGATCACGTCCCCAGTGCATTTATTGCATCTATTTTCCCCTCTAACCGCCCCCTGAGACACCCATCAATCACCTCCTGTCACCCCCCTAGCACTCCTATCCATCAGATCAGGCCCAATACATCCTGTCATCTAAGAGGCCACCCTGCTTATGACCGCTTCCACAAAATTTGCCCCCTCATAGACCACCTGTCATCAAAATTTGCAGATGCTTATACCCCTGAACAGTCATTTTGAGAAATTTGGTTTCCAGACTACTCACAGTTTTGGGCCCGTAAAATGCCAGGGCAGTATAGGAACCCCACAAGTGACCCCATTTTAGAAAGAAGACACCCCAAGGTATTCTGTTAGGTGTATGATGAGTTCATAGAATATTTTATTTTTTGTCAAAAGTTAGAGGAAATTGGATTTTTATTGTTTTTTTCACAAAGTGTCATTTTTCACTAACTTGTGACAAAAAATAAAATCTTCTATGAACTCACCATACCCCTAACGGAATACCTTGGGGTGTCTTCTTTCTAAAATGGGGTCACTTGTGGGGTTCCTATACTGCCCTGGCATTTTAGGGGCCCTAAACCGTGAGGAGTAGTCTAGAATCCAAATGCCTCAAAATGACCTGTGAATAGGACGTTAGGCCCCTTAGCGCACCTAGGTTGCAAAAAAGTGTCACACATGTGGTATCGCCGTACTCAGAAGAAGTAGTATAATGTGTTTTGCGGTGTATTTTTATACATACCCATGCTGGGTGGGAGAAATCTCTCTGTAAATGGACAATTGTGTGTAAAAAAAATCAAATAATTGTCATTTACAGAGATATTTCTCCCACCCAGCATCTGTATGTGTAAAAATACACCCCAAAACACATTATACTACTTCTCCTGAGTACGGCGGTACCACATGTGTGGCACTTTTTTGCACCCTAAGTGCGCTAAGGGGCCCAAAGTCCAATGAGTACCTTTAGGATTTCACAGGTCATTTTGCGACATTTGGTTTCAAGACTACTCCTCACGGTTTAGGGCCCCTAAAATGCCAGGGCAGTATAGGAACCCCACAAATGACCCCATTTTAGAAAGAAGACACCCCAAGGTATTCCGTTAGGAGTATGGTGAGTTCATAGAAGATTTTATTTTTTGTCACAAGTTAGCGGAAAATGACACTTTGTGAAAAAAACAATTAACATCAATTTCCGCTAACTTGTGACAAAAAAAAAAAATCTTCTATGAACTCACCATACTCTTAATGGAATACCTTGGGGTGTCTTCTTTCTAAAATGGGGTAATTTGTGGGGTTCCTATACTGTCCTGGCATTTTAGGGGCCCTAAACCGTGAGGAGTAGTCTTGAAACGAAATTTCTCAAAATGACCTGTGAAATCCTAAAGGTACTCATTGGACTTTGGGCCCCTTAGCGCAGTTAGGGTGCAAAAAAGTGCCACACATGTGGTATTGCCGTACTCAGGAGAAGTAGTATAATGTGTTTTGGGGTGTATTTTTCCACATACCCATGCTGAGTGGGAGAAATATCTCTATAAATAGACAATTGTGTGTAAAAAAAATAAAAAAATTGTCATTTACGGAGATATTTCTCCCACCCAGCATGGGTATGTGTAAAAATACACCCCAAAACACATTATACTACTTTTCCTGAGTACGGCAATACCACATGTGTGGCACTTTTTTGCAGCCTAACTGCGCTAAGGGGCCCAAAGTCCAATGAGCATCTTTAGGCTTTACAGGGGTGCTTACAATTAGGCAACCCCCAAAATGCCAGGACAGTGAACACACCCCACAAATGACCCCATTTTGGAAAGTAGTCACTTCAAGGTATTCAGAGAGGAGCATAGTGAGTCCGTGGCAGATTTCATTTTTTTTTTGTCGCAAGTTAGAAGAAATGGAAACTTTTTTTTTTGTTGTTGTTGTCACAAAGTGTCATTTTCCGCTAACTTGTGACAAAAAATAAAATCTTCTATGAACTCACCATGCCTCTCACTGAATACTTTGGGATGTCTTCTTTCCAAAATGGGGTCATTTGGGGGGTATTTGGACTATCCTGGAATTTTAGCCCCTCATGAAACCTGACAGGTGCGCAGAAAAGTCAGAGATGCTTGAAAATGGGAAAATTCACTTTTGGCACCATAGTTTGTAAACGCTATAACTTTTACCCAATCCAATAAATATACACTGAATGGTTTTTTTTTTATCAAAGACATGTAGCAGAATAACTTTCGCGCTCAAATGTATAGGAAATTTTACTTTATTTGAAAAATGTCAGCACAGAAAGTTAAAAAAGTCATTTTTTTGACAAAATTCATGTCTTTTTTGATGAATATAATAAAAAGTAAAACTCGCAGCAGCAATCAAATAGCATCAAAAGAAAGCTGTATTAGTGACAAGAAAAGGAGGTAAAATTCATTTAGGTGGTAGGTTGTATGACCGAGCATTAAACCGTGAAAGCTGCAGTGGTCTGAATGGAGAAAAAGGCTCTGGTCCTTAAGGGGCGAAAAGACTGTGGTCCTGAAGTGGTTAAAGTGAACCTCCGGACTAAAAATCGACTCAGCAGCACTGAAAAGGCCTAGTGTTTCTTTAACAGTTTCACAGCATCAGAACTTTGTTTCTCTTATCCTAGCCTCATTTTTAGCTGCACAGAAGAAAACGGCCCGGGCTTTTTCCCCCTGATGCTGTGCAAAGCATGATGGGATTTCTGATGTTGTTGCTCTTGTTCTGCTGTTTTGGTGCAATTTTTTTTTTTTTACATTTTGAATTTGACATTTGAAGCCTAGCGTGTGCAGCTGGGAGGGGTTATCGGGACACAGGACAGTTGGAACTGTGTCTCCTGCTCCTTGTCACCTCTTTTCAACCAAAAAGATGGCTGCCCCCATGACAAAGATGGCAGCCCCCATGAATCACAAACATTTGCCTGTTCTTGTAAAACAGGGTGGGTAAAAAATTATATTACCTATCTATTCTAATTAACATAACTAATGTAACTTAATGACAGTATGTTTGTTTAGGCTGAAGTTCCCCTTTAAGAAGAGTAAAGTATGCCATCTATGTCACACTGAAACAACCATCCCTATAAAGGGGAAAGGGCCTTTGACACCATTTGTCATCGTCATTTTTATTATAGATATAGGGCTCTATTCATAAAAAACTTGTGGCGTAAATACTCGTAGAGGTAAAATACCGCAGCGGTATTTTACACTTCTGGGTGGTCATTCATAGAAATCTTGCCAGCTGAGATAGCAGAGCGGAGATCTCCCGCTGAAAGCTGGCGGTAAGCTGTCGGAAGGCATGCGGAAACACTTCAGCCGGCAGAGTCCCTCCGTGCGCTGCTCTCTCTGGGAGGTCTGTCCCATTCACTTGTATGTAATCCGCAAAATCAGAGGAAGCGGTATTTCCCGTCCACATACCGCTTCCTCTAATCTTTATGAATGGCCATTTCGTTACTTTTTTCTAGATAAATCTAGAAAAACACTGGAGAAGGCGGAAATTTCTCGCTCTGCTGGGGGATTGTAGATTTTCATGCGGGAACAGCTTTTATGAATGCCCACTTTGCTAAATGGACGGGAAAATCCGCTGTTTTGAGCGGAAAACTTGCGGTAAGGTTTTATGAATAGAGCCCATAGTGATATAGTGCCAGAAAAGTCTGTGGTGCTTCAGAGTTACAGTGGCACAAGCAAAGTATGGAGAAAAGTACATGGCATCAACTAGGATAGCACAGATAATACACAGCCATACAAAATACTGGGTATGAGACACAAAGGAGAAAGGTAAAACAGCAATTCTGTGCACATTTGATTTTATGCCCGACCGTTACACCTTAAGGGTAGAGAGCCAATAAACTACACTGTACTCTAAATTAACCCCCTTGGCGGTATGAAAAATACCGCCAGGGGGCAGCGCAGCAGTTTTTTTTAAAAAAATTTTTTGTAAATCATGTAGTGAGCCCAGGGCTCGCTACATGATAGCCGCTGCTCAGCGGCATCCCCCCAGCCCCGCCGATCGCCTCCGGCGATAGGCGATCAGGAAATCCCGTTCAAAGAACGGGATTTCCTGGAGGGCTTCCCCCGTAGCCATGGCGACGGGGCGGGATGACGTCATTGGGAGACCCGATCCACCCCTTGGCGCTGCCTGGCACTGATTGGCCAGGCAGCGCAGGGGTCTGGGGGGGGGGGGGCGCGCGCCGCACCAGATAGCGGCGATCGGGCGCGCGGCGGCGGCGATCGGGGTGCTGGCGCAGCTAGCAAAGTGCTAGCTGCGTCCAGCAAAAAAAAATTATTTAAATCGGCCCAGCAGGGCCTGAGCGGCACCCTCCGGCGGCTTACCCCGTGTCACACACGGGGTTACCGCTAAGGAGGTTAAATTGCCTCTTATTACCGGAACATATCTTATCATAGTTAGGGCTCAAAGTTTATTCATTCTTTTTTTAAGGGCCCTCTCTATTGACATTAAATAAAATGTTAGAATAAACTCTCTAACCTTCTGCCCACAAGCACTTTGTGTTTGTTGCCCCAATGTTATATCAGAAACCACGACTGCAAAGGCTGACTCATCTCTGTTTCTTCTCTGGCTCTGAAAGAGGCTCACTGTATCTGAAGACGCTAATTGGATTCAATTAAACCCCCAGCTGGGTAGGAAATATGTGTTGATCATGGAAAAGGCACTGTTGGATGCCTTCCACTTCTGATCTGAAGAGGTAAGGGCAGGTTAGATTTCCATTGTGCCTAGTAAGGGCGTGACACCCTTCCACCCCCTCCCCCACTCCCCCATTAAACAGATCTTCCTGCCCCCCCCCCCCCCCGCCCTTCTGGAGGGTATGTGGGCTCGCTCCTCGTCCGTTCTCCCCTTACAGAGTGAGCGCAGCATAGCACTGTCAGTTCTCCTACTGAGTCCCCCCGCTTTCACTCTACTACAGCATGCCTGACTCCCGATGCATGTCATGTAATCCGAAGCCAGATGGGGCAGCATAGAGCAAGTGGCTGCTGGGAGAAGGAGATGCAATGGGTAAATATACAGTATTTACACAGCGCCACTCTGCATGTGGGTGGGGAGAGGGCCCCCACAGCCCCTGGGCATTGCGAGGGCTATTGCTATAACCCTGGTGCCTAGCATTGGGCTGTAAGGAATTGATACTACCGAAACGTAATTGCTGATTTTTCATGTGTATGTATGGGCTGTAATTCATAATGATTGTCATTTGTAGGACAACTGCGTATCCCTCAGCCTCGGGAGCTGGTGCTAGATTATGTCATTGAGAGAAAGAGAATGGACGATCTTTGTGGAAGCATTATAGACGGCCGTTTTCGGGAGCAAAAAGTAAGTGTTGGCCTGAAGGAGAACTCTGTAAAGTGCCGTTGGATTGGGCGTTCAATAGGAAATTTGTTCTTCACACATCATCAGCTACACAAGTTTGAAAACTTAGCTAAACCTAAAACTGAACATGTCCAATTCTGAAAGCTGTCATGCTAATTAACATAAATAATAGGTATAACCTTTACAACTCTTCTAATTGCAGCCTGGGGCTGATTGCTTGGCTCCCACCCATGAAAGGAAGCCTTCTGCTTCTCGTTGCTCCTTTCGCTTTAAAGGGCGTTGCGTGCAATTTAGCCAAGTAGAGTACATGGACTCTCAAAGGCTACCAGGAACAATCATGAATGATGTAGCCAGGAAAGATGTCTCATTTTGAAACCTTAAAGGACAACTGAAGTGAGAGGAATATGGAGGCTGCCGTGTTTATTTCCTTCTAAATCATACCAGTTACCTGGCAGCCCTGCTGATCTATGTGTTTGAACAACACCAGAAACACTTATGCAGATAAACTTGTCGGATGTGACAATGTCAAACCTCTGATCTGCTGCATGTTTGTTCAGAGTCTATAGATAAAAGTATTAGGGCCCTTTTCCACTAGCAGTCGCTAGCGTTCACGCTGAACGCTAGCGATTGCTGAATCGCAATTACCGGCGATTCCCCGACGTTTGCGGCCGCGATTTTGCTATGCTATACACTGCATAGCAAAATCGCGGCAAATATCGCTCCGCCGCGCGTTCGCGTTCCCGTAAAAAATGAATCGCGGTAGTGGAAATGACCTACCGCGATTCCTATGTTAAAAAGCAAACCGTAGCGATTGTAAAATCGCTAGCGGTTTGCGTCTTTGCGATTCAGCCAGCGCAAACGCGCTGGTGGAAAAGGGCCCTTAGAGACAGAGGATCAACAGAATAACCAGGTAACTGCTATTGCTTAAAAGGAGATAAACATGGCAGCTTCCAGATCCCTCTCACTTCAGTTTACATATTACAATTTTTTACTTTTTTTTTTTGATTCAACGATTTTGATTGTTTTTTTTTTTTTCACTTGAATGAAAAAAATGGCTCTTGGAACCAATGTACAGCACATGTATATTCAATTTTGACACAATCACAACAAAAATGACATCAAATAAAGCATATGTATTGAATTAAAAGTAAAGTTGTCATGTATCTGGTCAATAAAATTTATGTTCATGCCGGTTATTTTCTGCATTTCAATATTTATCTCTCCTTAGTTTCGCCTTAAGAAGTGTGGTTTGCTTCACCCAATATATCTAGTTGAAGATTTTGGCTCTGCACAACACCTGAGTATCCCAGAGGCTACTTTGCAACAAGCCATAGTGAACACACAGGTAATGCCTGGAACATTCACTGACAATGCGCAATCTCCTCTACCTGACTTGTCGCAGCAGGTTGCTGCTAATATTAATATTAATTACTAATATTAATTACGATTACCTACGGGCAGCTATAGAGGGTTTATAGGGGGGGGGGGGGGGGGAATATTATTACCATTTGATAAATGACTAATCTCCTCCCAAACGGTTCTCTTATAAGCAATTCCTTCATAAACTCTTAACTCCTCAGATGAGAACGATATGAATAATATATTGTACGCAAGGGCCTTGTGAATTAATGCAACTAATATTTGGAGTTACGTAACATGATTAGATAATTGGGCATGTGCAGTTACAATTCTACATAGAAGTAGGCTGTGTTTATTTTGTTTGTTCTATTTTAGACCCTTTAGCATACATATGTGTTGTTGGAGGATTGTTTTATGACATTATGCACTCTTTTGCAAATGTTTTTTTTTCCTGTCAATAAACATTTAGAGACATGCATTGACGTCAGTTGTTTTACCTTTCCGACGCCAATGCAGCCTATACCATTCTGAAAGAGGGAGGCATCTTGTCCTGTATAGTGAGTGGCCGTTATTTTCCACCCCTCCGGCCATCTCATGTATTTTTGCCCATCTTGTAACTGCTCTATCTCCATGATAACCTGACTGGCTTTTTGCTCTGCGCAGGTTTGCGGTGGCGGCATCAAAGAGCTCACACAAGCCCTGTAGCTGTGTGTTGCTCTTGTTTGCAATTTCATTTCTGCAAAGTACTTTTAAAGTATTTTTTAGCTGAGAAAGCAGGTAGATATTTATCTGTGAAATGAATACACATCAATTTGCAAACAAGAGCAACACACAGCTACAGGGCTTGTGTGAGCTCTTTGATGCCGCCACCGCAAACCTGTGCAGAGCAAAAGGCCGGTCAGGTTACCATGGAAACGGACAACAATAGGTGTCCGTTTCATTGCCTGCATAGGAAAAGGGGGTCCTTGGTGGCCGGGCAACGTACACGCAGCCGCTCACAACATAGTACGCAGCACGGAGGAGGCTGCATCCATCTCTTTACGGCGGCTGCTGTAAGCTAAGTAACTGCTCGATAGAGCAGTTACAAGATGGGCAAAAATACATGAGATGTCCAGAGGGGTGGAAAATAACGGCCACTCACTATACAGGACAAGATGCCTCCCTCTTTCAGAATGGTATAGGCTGCATTGGCGTCGGAAAGGTAAAACAACTGACATCAATGCATGTCTCTAAATGTTTATTGATAGGAAAAAAAAACATTTGCAAAAGAGTGCATAATGTCATAAAACAATCCTCCAACAACACATATGTATGCTAAAGGGTCTAAAATAGATAAATTTAGCAATAGTGCCCCTTTAAGAATCCAGGGCTGTAAATCCGTTTATTGCCTCTTACTGATAACTTACTAAAGCTGATAAAATTATTTGTAACTTGTACCAGAGATGACATGTGACATGATGAAATAGACATGGGCATATACAGTGGCAAGCATAGAGACACTCATGCTGTGCTCCTTTTTCTTTCTTTTTTTTTTTCCCCCTGCATGAAAGAGTTTATAATTAGCTATGGAACTGACAGTTTTTCTCCCGCCAGGACTCACTGATAACAAATTACAGCTATAAAACACTTTCCTTAACAACAGATGCCCAGGCTTTTTACTGTGAGAGGAAAAGATAAAAAGGTTACTAGTTCATGTATTTTCACTCTGGGATTCTTGAGACACCGTAATTGAGCAGAGACTATGAAACATTAAATCTGCTTAGTAAATGTTTATACATAAAATAAAACCTTGAGATATCTAAAAGAGTCATTTTTAGGAGTAGAAGAACAGATCCAATTATTTATCTCATTAGTTTATTTTCATCCCTGGTTCACTTTAAGCTGCACATACACTACAGTATATAAGAGTTGGTTGAAGCACCATTGGTGTCCCCCAACTGGTTCAAGATTTTCTGTGCGGTTCTGGACCTTTCATAGTTAAAACTATGCCACAGTTGTGGCTGCCGAAGCCTGGTGCGGCGTAGTTTTAACGCCGCCCAATCCCAAGCATGGGATGCAATAGCTCATCCCTGCCGACTTGGATCTCAGTAACTCGGTCAGGAGCCATTTTCATTGGCTCCAGATCATCGTGCGCCAATCATGGATATCGGGAAGTGTTAAATAAAAGTAAAATAGGTTAAACTACAATCAAATACCTGAGACAGTCAAGAGGTAAGGAGGATGAATTTGAAGCACTTCGCTGTATGAATTATAGAGGTGTGTGACATTGGTGATCCATCCCAATGCTTTGCCAATAATCCCCTCAGTGACATCAGGGGACACCAGTATACAGCGATTATTCAACATATGTCAAGCCAATGAAGAACTGTCACTTCAGTCAGATATAATGTGTATATGTAGCTGTAGTGAAAGCATTTCTTCCTTGAATCCATATTTATGGAAGCTAATTGGACAATTTTGTACGCACCAAAAGCAGAATAGTTTCTCTTCTTATTCCCTAGGTGGTGGATGGATTCTTCATAAAGCGTACCAAGGATGTACGTGAGTCTGCGGCCTACCTGACTATTATGACCCGCTATCTGCAGAACATGTTTTTGGTAAGGAATAGTGTGTGTATTTATTAATATTAAATGCAGCTTGCACTGTTCTCCCTCCTTCTCTTGTTATCTCTTCTGCTGTTTGCTTGAAGTTATTTCAATTTTTGTGGAAGGCTGCAATCAAATGCAGACTAAATAGGCATATTATTTTCCCCATGTGGAAAGTGCGCAATCACAAATGAAAGGCAATTGACTATCTACACAAGCCCTGATTTTTTTTTTTTTTCCACACAAGCCCTGATTTTTTCCACACAAGCCCTGATGTTTACCACATACTAGTACACTTTGTTTTATACAGTAGATTAATAAAATGATACGCATTAGGTAAGATTCCTTTACATTCAAAAATGTTGATGAAATTTTCACTTGATAAGCAAGCAACGTCTTCATATACAAGCGCAGAACATATATAACAGTGTCATGCTGATGGTTCTTCTACTTTTGATGCTGCAGGATTGTACTTAATGTAGGGACCGTACAACGTCACATTTAAGGGCAGTAGGCAAAAGCAACTGTCATTGGATAAGTTTCTCGTTAAAGAGACTCTGAAGCCTTTTAAAAAACCTTTTTATTAGCCATTTATGTAAAGCAGTATCAGCCAAGCTAAAACGCTGCATTCCCGCTGCAAAATTAGGTAATTAAACCACCCCAAATACTGGGGCAAAATTCCACGACTTTCAAGATCGTGGATTTTGCTGCCCAGGGAGGCAGAGCTTAGCGCTGTACCTCTGCCTCCATTAGCGTCATTCACAAGCTAATCACCGCCTCTCTCCCGCCCCTCTCAGTGAGAGAAGATTGACACGAGTAGAGGCAGAGCTACAGCGCTAAGCTCTGCCTCGATCAGGAAGCGCTGGGTTTAATTACCTAGTTGGGGGTTTAATTACCTCGTTCTGCCGCAGGAATGCAGTGTTTTAGCTTGGCTGATACTGCGTTACGTATCACACACATAAAAGGTTGGGGTGAGGCAACACGTAGCAATAATTCTGTTAGTTATAGTGAAAGTCCTTTTTTTACATTTTTACTTTATACAGTACAGTACTTTGTATAAAATATTTTCCTATAAATGTTTTTGGATTGTGGAACAAATCAATGATTATGGAAAATTCCCTTTGATAGAGTGTTTTGGATTACAAGCATGTTTTCTGAACAAAGTTATGCTCGCAAATCAAGGTTCCACTGTACTTTTAACTTTTGCCAGATTGAATATGATCAGATCTGAATATGCATGGAAAGCATTAGTCCAGTGTCCAATTTGCGTACATCTTTCTAAACTGTGTTTTTTTTTTTCCCCCTAATTGTTTTATATTTACAGAACAAAACCTTGCTGAGCTGCACTAAGGAGGAGGCTAGTAAATGTGGGCGTACTTTGCAACAGGATGCTCAAAGCTGCATTTTGATTGAATTTAAAGAATTTAATGAGGGAGCCATGAAGAACAAGGTACTGGTGCTCAGTTACAGAATATGTCTGTGGACACAATTACTTTATTGCCCCTCCCTAAACTATTATTAGCATTGGTACATTGTATTACTTTACACCACTGGTTACTGTGTATACTCAAACAGAACTCCTTTGAGACAGCTGGTAAACATGGTTGACTCAATTTTAAGCCAGTGACACCTTTTTGTTCCCCCACTGTTGCTCTTGCCAACTCACTGCCCCCCCCCCCCCCCAACCCCCCACCCCCTCACCCTGCTCAAATTCTCTTTTGAACGTGAATAGCGGCAATGGAGGTCATGAACCGAAGAGCACCTGGAAGATGGTGGCAGCAGAAGAATCTAGGAGACATCCTAGTGGTAGAACCCAGATGAAGTGTAAAGCATGCAGGCGTGAGTAGATGGCTGGAGTTTGGTAGCTATCACATGCCTCCCCTGCATGCTACTTGCTGAATACTCAGGATGGTGGGGGCTGAGGGGTGGTGGGGAGGAACCAATGGCAGGCTGGAAAGGCTGGAAAGTGGATGTCCACACTGCAGCATTGTACACTGCAATACATTACAGGGAGCCACCAGTGAATACTGGATGTGCTGGGGCAAATATTTTCTATGGCACTTGACCCTGAGGCAGGGAACACACTTGACTGTTTTCGTGCACGTTTTCTGCACAGAAAAACTGAGAACTCGTGTTAATCAATGTGCTAGTACACACTTACTGTGTTGTTCGCGCGCAGAAAAAAAACTGACATTCTGCATCCTGATTCTGCACATTTTGGCAGTTTTCTGTATCAATTACATCAGCTGCTGTGAAAAAAACGCGCGCGTTTTCCTGCGTAGGAACACACTTAGTGTGCAGAAAAAGTATGCAGAAAAACGCGCGCGGAAAACTGAAAGTCAAGTGTGTTCCCTGCCTGAACCTTCATCTAAGGGACCAAGTCCTCATCCGTGCGCACTGGGGGACTGGATCTCGTTGTCTGGCTGTCATGCTTGTCGGGCTTGAGGCTTTAGTTGATTTTTGAGTCTCACATACATGCAACCAATGGGAGTGAAAGCATCTGATGTGCATGCATATTCTGGGCCAGTGACTTATCTGAAGTGAAAAATTCACTTCAGGTTTTACATATACCTATGTTCAGAGATGGCTCTTGATACCATAGAGCATTTTCAGTTCGTCCCATCATTCCTGCCACCTAGTGGGTTAACCACTTCAGCCCACAGGGTTGTTCATTTTTTGCATCTCAACAACTTTCACCTCCCATACATTTGCCAATAACTTTAAAACCACTCATCACAATGAATTGATCTATATCTTGTTTTTCCCGCCACCAGTTAGGCTTTCTTTGGGTGATACATTTTGCTAAGAATTATTTTATTCTAAATCCATTTTAACAGGAATATTAAGAAAGAAATGGAAAAAAAATCATTATTTCTCAGTTTTTGGCCATTATAGTTTGAAATTAATACATGCTACCGTAATTAAAACTCATTTATTTTATTTGCCCATTTGTCCTGCTTATTACACCAGTTAAGTTAAGTCCCTATCACAATATATGGCGCCAATATTTTATTAGGAAATAAAGGTGCATTTTTTCAATTTGCGTCCATCACTATGTACAAGCCCATAATTTAAAAAATATATATTACTATACCCCTTTGACATGCATATTTTAAAAAGTTCAGACCCTTAGGTAACTATTTATGTTTTTTGTTTTTTTTATAGTATTTTTTTTTTTTTTATTAAAAAATTGATTTGGGTAATTTTTGGTGTAGGAGGTAAACAGCTAATTTTTAAATGTAAAAAATGTATTTATTTAATAAAAAATGGATGTGGGTGTAGTTTTACTATTTGGCCACAAGATGGCCACAGTCAAAACGTCCTAGAAGCGTACGATCACGCTTCCAGGAACATGAATGAGGATGGGAAACTTTTTTTTAACTCAGTAAAACCGTCCGCAGCCTCTTATTTTTTTGCGGGGGGCTTCGATCAATGAATGGGAGCTGTAATCCCATTCATTGATCGCCGAGCTAACGGCCAGCGGGAACGCGCGCGGCCGGCGGGAGTGCGCGTAGCCTATCTGGATGAGAATGTTCATCCAGATAGGCTGAAGTGGTTAAAAAGCTTCGGCACTCCTTAAACCCGTTATTCCTGCCGCCTTTTGGGTTGAATAGCTCTTCGCACTCCTCAGTCCCATCCTTCCTTCCACCTGATGGGTTGAAAAGCTCTTTGGCGCTCCTTAGTCCTATCATTTCTGCCACCTGTCCCGTCATTCCTGCCACCTCCTGGGCTGAATAGCTCTTCGGCACACCTTATTCCTGTAATTTCTGCCACTTCTTTGGTTGAATAGTTCTTCGGCACTCCGCAGTCCCTTCATTCCTGCCACCTGTTGGATTAAATAGCTCTTCAGCACTCCTCAGTCCCATCATTCCTGCCACCTGTCCCGTCATTCCTGCCACCTCTTGGGTTGAATAGCTCTTTGACACTCCTCGTGCAACCTTCGGAACTGCTCATGTCCCCAAGTAGTTCCGCAGATAAATGCATACATACTATGCACACGTGAGCCCGAGCTTGCGCATGCGCACTATGGATGTGCTTGTCTTTGGAACAACTCGCAGATGCACGAGAAGTGCTGAAAACCTAGAAGAATGAGTAGCTTCCCCCTGGGATGACACAAGAACAAAAGAATGGACCAAGGAACAGGAATGCTCTATGGTATCCAGAGCCCCCCTCCCCCCATATATATTTATTTAAACTATAAAAAATGTATAGGAAGAGATTGTTTCTAGTCTGATGTAAATATGTGGTAGATTAATTCTTAAAATAATGCACAGAGAAAGTCCATGTTCAGTCATTTGTTGGTGTTACAGAGCAATGGAGCAATGTCACAATATGTCACATTTTCCGACGTAGTGACGCAATGTCTTTCCACTGCAGGCTCAGACTGTGAAAGAGGTGTTTGCTCGGCAGCTGATGCAGATCAGTGGGGTGAGCGGAGAGAAGGCGGCAGCCATTCTGGAGAAATACAATACTCCAGCCAGGTAAAGTAACGCTACGTGTGCAAACTTTGCAGTCCTGCTTGTGCAGGGTTTCAGAAACTGGACACATGTGGCATGTTTTTCAGCACTCTTCACAGAATCATAGGTTCAATTATTTTTGTGTATACAGTGGTTTGCAAAAGTATTCGGCCCGCTGGAAGTTTTCCACATTTTGTCATATCACTGCCACAAACATGAATCAATGTTTTTGGAATTCCACGTGAAAGACCAATACAAAGTGGTGTACACATGAGAAGTGGAATGAAAATCATACATGATTCCCAACATTTTTTTTTACAAATAAATAACTGCAAAGTGGGGTGTGCGTAATTATTCAGCCCAGTGCAGTCAGTTCCCATAGACATTGCCTGATGAGTGCTAATGACTAAACAGTGCACCTGTGTGTAATCTATTGTCAGTACAAATGCAGCTGCTCTGTGATTGCCTCAGAGGTTGTCTAAGAGAATATTGGGAGCAACAACACCATGAAGTCCAAAGAACACACCAGACAGGTCAGGGATAAAGTTATTGAGAAATGTAAAGCAGGCTTAGGCTACACAAAGATTTCCAAAGCCTTGAACATCCCACAGAGCACTGTTCAAGCAATCATTCAGAAATGGAAGAAGTATGGCACAACTGTAAACCTACCAAGACAAGGCAACAGGCTCACAACTCATAGGCCAAACAAGGAGAGCTCTGATCAGAAATGCAGTCAAGAGGACCATGGTGACTCTGGACGAGCTGCAGAGATTTACAGCTCAGGTGGGGGAATCTGTCCATAGGAGAACTATTAGTCGCAGGGGCGGACATACGGCCGTGTAGGCCGTGCAGAGGCACAAGGGCCCCTCAGGTTCCGTTTCTAGAGGGGCCCATTCAGTACCGCTGATGATTTTAAATTTTTTTACAGTCAGGCTGTCAGCTGCAGGATGTAGGAGCCGAGGAACGCTATTTGGCCACACCCTCCTTCCCTCCCCTCCCCTCTGGCTGGTGGTACTGAGAGAGACGTCAGTATCAGACATGCGCATGCTGATCTGACGTCTCTGCGTAAGCCAGTAAGTGGCTCGGCGGGAAACAGCTGAGGAGAGGAGAGAGCTGGCAGTAGATCAGATCTTGACGAGGAGCACGAGCAGACAGGAGACTGCAAATCAGATCCAGGGCCCAGCTTCTCTTTGGACTAACCTCCCCCTCCTACCATTGATGGATCTTCGGCCACAATTCTTGTCCCCTGAGGCATATAACAGTGACGCTGCTGGTGATGGGTGAAAAGTCATGCTGCTGTGCCCCACTGACAGGAGACTGAGAAGCCAAAACACACGTGCTGAATCTCCTCTCAGAGTCTCATGCAGGCAAGTAAAACTTCTTGCTCATGCAGGCAAGTGTCTGGATGTGGGGGAAGGGGAGAGCTGGCATGTTTATGTGTAGTCTGAGAGGGGAGATGTGGACATGTCTGTGTGTGTGTGTGGGGGGGGGGGGGATTTGGCTATGGGGGGCAGGTGTGAGTTCTAGGAGAGGGGCTAGATCTGGCTGTGAGGATTTACCTGTAGTGGCAGATTGGGTGTCAGTAAGGATGACATTTGACTGTAGGTAGAAGCAGTAGGAGGGAGATATGGTTGTGTCACTGACACTGAATTGTAATCCATTGATGTTTGTTGGAGGGATTAAGTGTTTATTTTAGGAGGATTAAGGATTTTATTACCTATGGAGGGTATTATTTATTTTTCTTCAGTGAATTTGGGAGCAGTTTCGATGTTTTGCACATATTTTGTATCTTAAAGTCCTATGGGAGAAAAGCACTATAGAAATGTTATTGTATTGTATAAAGGAACCCTGAAATGACTCTAAAAAAGTGTTTCACTTACCTGGGGTTTCTGCCAGCCCCCTGCAGCCGTCCTGTGCCCGCGCCATCTCTGAGCAGTCCTCCGGTCCCCTGTCATAGCTATGTTTCATTATCGTGACTTGGAAGTCGATGGCTGTGTGCATCCTCGTTGGCGCTCCTGGTGCCGGGATCGTCCTGCAGATGCAGTAGCATCGACTTCCAAGTCGCGATAACCAAACATAGCTGCCCCAGGAACCGGATGATTGTTCCGTGATGGTGAGGGCTTGTGGCTGCAGAAGCCCCAAGTAAGTGAAATACTTTTTCTTAAAGTCATTTTAGGTTTTTTTAAAAAAGGGATACTGTAGGGGGGTCGGGGGAAAATGAGTTGAACTTACCCGGGGCTTCTAATGGTCCCCCGCAGACATCCTGTGCCTGCACAGCCACTCACCGATGCTCCGGCCCCGCCTCTGTTTCGCTTCTGGAATTTCAGACTTTAAAGTCTGAAAACCACTGCGCCTTCGTTGCCATGTCCTCAATCCAGCTGATGTCACCAGGAGCGTACTGCGCAGACACAGACCATACTGGGCCTGCGCAGTATGCTCCTGGTGACATCAGCGGGATCGAGGACACGGCAACGCAGGCGCAGTGGTTTTCAGACTTTAAAGTCTGAAATTCCAGAAGTGAACCGGAGGCGGGGCCGGAGCATCAGTGAGCGGCTGCGCGGGCACAGGATGTCTGTGGGGGACCATTAGAAGTCCCGGGTAAGTTCAACTCATTTTCCCCCGACCCCCCTACAGTGTCCCTTTTAAGGTCTCTTAAGATGCATTGGACCTGTACTTTGGATTTCTTGGCCTGCTAGTTACAGAGTACATAGTCATGTCACTAACTGTCCTCAGAGGAGCTAACAGTGTAATCCTACCATAGTCATAATCATATGTCTTACCATATTATTATTATGTATTTATATACCACTGATATCTTCTGAAGCACATTACAGAGTACATAGTCATGTCACTGACTGTCCTCAGAGGAGCTCACAATCTAATCCTACCATAGTCATAGTCTAATGTCCTCCCATATTATGTATTTATATAGTACTGACATCTTCTGCAGCACTTTACAGAGTACATAGTCATGTCACTGACTGTCCTCGGAGGAGCTCACAATCTAATCCTATCATAGTCTAATGCCCTACCATATTGTTATGTATTTATATACCGCCGATATCTTCTGCAGCACATTACAGAGTACATAGTCATATCACTGACTGTCCTCAGAGGAGCTCACAATCTAATCCTACCATAGTCATAGTCTAATGTCCTCCCATATTAACATTATGTATTTATATAGCACTGAGATCTTCTGCAGCACTTTACAGAGTACATAGTCATGTCACTGACTGTCCTCAGGTAATATAATTGCATCTGCACCGGTGGAATATCTATGACGTGCTGTGATCACCCCTGGAGTCACAGGGACATTACATATCAGTTGAAAGGATCCGCACCGTCTAAAAATTGTAGAAATTTATTTAAAGCTCTTTAAAACATCATAGGCAAAATTTGAATGCGTTCCGGATCACCATTGACGCATAGCGTTTCGGATACAATCCTTCCTCAGAATGGTTCCAGTACACACTGACATATTCACTCAAACCATGCCCATTAAACACACAGGTAGAGGACCTGATAGAAGACTTACAACATGTCATAATAATTTGCATACATGCATATTCATAGTAGCTTTATCCAATGAAAATCAACCTGCTGTTCACAAATGTAACAAACCTATGTGCAGGAAGCAACCGAGCAAAGACTCACTTCAGGCCGATCTGACTCGGAGGGATCGCCCAAAAAAGGTTTTCTGCACCAAAGGCACCTCCTCACGCGCTCCAAGATATGTAAAACACATCTAAAGAAACGCTCCAGTCCTCATGCCACAAATGCCAAACAGCGGTGTCGGCTGATCCCAAGCTCTGCCGACCAATTACCGCATTACCTTTGAACTGGGACAGTCCCCCCGTCCCTCAGCTTATCCATAAGTCCCCCGTATCCACTCAGCCCATCAGCATATCGCCGCCAACGTCCGCTTCATAAGCATATAGCCAGCAGCCAATCACAAAGACGCCTACAGCGTCCGCTAGAAGACTGTTCAGCCTGTGGCCAATCAGCGTGACGCCTACTGCGTCCGCCTCTGAAGCTACGCATGGCCGTCCGCATGTACGCATGTGCAGTGGTCAACCAATCGAAACAGCGCCTACAACGTCCGTGACAGAAACTACGCAACCAATCATGCATGGTCCTCCGCATATACAAGACAGCGGTTAACCAGCGGTTACTCAATGTAAGCGGCGCCTGCAACGTACGCCTCAAAGACTATACATGACACCACAATGTGTACAGACTGGCTCCAATCAGAAACCAGTCTACACCATCCGCATATGGTATTGGTCCAACACAGACCAATCTATACATGACGCCACAATGTGTACAGACTGGCTCCAATCAGAAACCAGTCTACACCATCCGCATATGGTATTGGTATTTTACTATATAAAATAGACAGCTATACTAGACACAAACAGCTGCTTAAACGTGAAAATTATTGGTTGACCGCTGCACATGCGTACATGCGGACGGCCATGCGTAGCTTCAGAGGCGGACGCAGTAGGCGCCACGCTGATTGGCCACAGGCTGAACAGTCTTTCTAGCGGACGCTGTAGGCGTCTTTGTGATTGGCTGCTGGCTATATGCTTATGAAGCGGACGTTGGCGGCGATATGCTGATGGGCTGAGTGGATACGGGGGACTTATGGATAAGCTGAGGGACGGGGGGACTGTCCCAATTCAAAGGTAATGCGGTAATTGGTCGGCAGAGCTTGGGATCAGCCGACACCGCTGTTTGGCATCTGTGGCATGAGGACTGGAGCGTTTCTTCAGATGTGTTTTACATATCTTGGAGCGCGTGAGGAGGTGCCTTTGGTGCAGAAAACCTTTTTTGGGCGATCCCTCCGAGTCAGATCGGCCTGAAGTGAGTCTTTGCTCGGTTGCTTCCTGCACATAGGTTTGTTACATTTGTTACATTTGTGAACAGCAGGTTGATTTTCATTGGATAAAGCTACTATGAATATGCATGTATGCAAATTATTATGACATGTTGTAAGTCTTCTATCAGGTCCTCTACCTGTGTGTTTAATGGGCATGGTTTGAGTGAATATGTCAGTGTGTACTGGAACCATTCTGAGGAAGGATTGTATCCGAAACGCTATGCGTCATTGGTGATCCGGAACGCATTCAAATTTTGCCTATGATGTTTTAAAGAGCTTTAACTGACTGTCCTCAGAGGAGCTCACAGTCTAATCCTACCATAGTCTAATGTCCTACCATATTATTATTATTAGGTATTTATATAGCACTGACATCTTCTGCAGCACATTAAAGAGTACATAGTCATATCACTGACTGTCCTCAGAGGAGCTCACAGTCTAATCCTACCATAATCATAGTCTGTCCTACCATCTTATTATTATTGTTATGTATAGAGCACTGACATCTTCCGTAGTACTTTACAGAGTACATAGTCATGTCACGGGCTCTCCTCAGAGGAGCTCACAATCTAATCTCTGCTATATGTATGCCCAATAGGGCATACATTTTCATTAGGAGAAAGGGCTTCATTTAATGTTTCCGTGGTGATGACCACTGTCTTTGAATCACACCACTGCTAAGCTCATGTACATTTGGCTCTGACCATGACCTGTCATTACCACGCCCACTTTCTAGTGTGTGAACACGCCCATTTTTTTGACGCGCAGGTCAGCACCTGCCCCAGCAGAGAATACAGCACCTGCATAGCACCCTCAAAAAAAACAACATCCTGGACCTGCCTCCTGTTTACAATCCACTGTGTTGTCTTCCCAGTGCACCTCCTGCCTCCTAGCTCACTCAGCCTCTGTACTAGGTTCCAGCCTGGTGGTCTTGATTGCAGACTGCACCATCTTTGTCTAGTCAATCCTAGATTTATTTGCATTTGCTCCAGTCAGCTCCACTTTTCAGTCAGAAACATCTGATTTGCATGCTTGTTCAGGGGCTGTGGCTAAATGTAGTTAAGGCAAAGGATCAGCATGACAGCCAGGCAATATGCGTTATTTAAAAGGAAATAAATATGTTGGCCTCCATATCCCTCTCACTTTGGGTGTGCTTTCAAGTTTAAAACACAGAGCCTGTCATGTCAGCCTCAAGGTGGCCACACACTATACAATAAAATGATCCGATTTTACAGCAATTCGATAAAAACGTTCGGATCTCCCGAAAAAATCGAAAGCTTTTTTTTTCATTCGACTGAAAAATCCGATCGGATTTTCCGTTTTCTTCTATTTTTATCGATCCGGAATGCCAGATATTTTTCTTCAATCTTTCTAAAGATTGTATGCGGTGTGTTAGATTGTCAATTTATTAATATACACACTCTAGCAATTTTGTCATAGTTTACAATCATTTTTATCATAATTGAGGAAACATTTAACCACTTCCGGATTCTCGGTGCGTATATATACGCCCCTGAATCCTGAAGTGTATACCATGGAAACGGCCGCTCGTATGAGCGGCCGTTCCATGTCAGTTCACGGAGGGTGTCTCCGTGAACAGCAGGGTAAATGTAAACACACGGGGAAGATCTTCCCCGGTGTTTACATGTATACGGCGCTGCTGCGCAGCAGCGCCGTAGAGGAGATCGGCGATCCCCGGCCTCTGATTGGCCGGGGATCGCGGCATCTGATAGGCTAAAGCCTATCCCATCAGGCGCAGGACGGAAATCCGTCCTGCGCCGCTCACAGGGGAGGGAGAGGGAGGGAAGGGGAAGGAGGCCAGGAAGCGCTGCGGAGGGGGGCTTTGAAGAGCCCCCCCCCGCAAGCGCAAGCAGCCGGCGGCGATCAGACCCCCCCAGCAGGACATCCCCCTAGTGGGGAAAAAAGGGGGGGAAGTCTGATCGCCCTGGCTGCTAGCTGATCTGTGCTGTGGGCTGGAGAGCCCACGCAGCACAGATCAGCACACAATTTCATGGTATGGAAATGGTTAACATAGGTGTGTGGTACATTGGTCATGTTTTTGAAATGTTACAATCCGTCAGAAAAATTGATTGCAATTCTTAAATTGAACAGATATTAAAAAAAATTGTATGGTGTGTGGCCACCTTCAGTCTTAATGATGCAGGGGGTCTACTCTTGGAGATAAGTTTTGCTTTTGTTCAGTAAGCTATATAATGCAGATGTCACATGTATGCATCAAGAAATATTTCTGGGCCTCAGGGAAGGTTGCCATAGACTGTATTGGTAAATAGATGCACTGTGTTACCACACCCAATTTAGTTATGGCCACACTTTTAACTGCATGTTGGGGAGGGGGGGGGGGGGAACAATTGGAATTTTGCACAGGGGCCCGCTGCTGGCTGTGTCCGCCACTGATTAGTCGTGCACTGCACAAAGTTGGCCTTTATGGAAGAGTGGCAAGAAGACAGCAATTTTCAACAGAAAAGCATAAGAAGTCCCGTTTGCATATTGCCACTAGCCATGTGGGGTACACAGCAAACATGTGGAAGAAGGTGCTCTGGTCAAATGAGACCAAAATGGAACTTTTTGGCCAAAATGCAAAACGCTACATGTGGCGGAAAACGAACACTGCACATCACTTTGAACACACCATCCCCACTGTCAAATGTGGTGGCAGAGTCATGCTCTGGGGTGCTTCTCTTCAGCAGGGACAGGGCAGCTGGTCAGAGTTGATGGGAAGATGGATGAAGCCAAATACAGGGCAATCTTGGAGGAAAACCTCTTGGAGTCTGCAAAAGACTTGAGACTGGGGCGGAGGTTTACTTTCCAGCAGGACAACGACCCTAAACATAAAGCCAGGACAACAATGGAATGGTTTAAAACAAAACATATCCATGTGTTAGAATGGCCCAGTCAAAGTCCAGATCTAAATCCAATCAATAATCTGTGGCAAGATCTGAAAACTGCTGTTCACAAACTCTGTCAATCTAATCCACTTTTTACGTGTACACCACTTTGTATTCGTCTTTCACATGGAATTCCCCAAAAATTGATTCATGTTTGTGGCATGACAAAATGTGGAAAACTTCAAGGGGGCCAAATACTTTTGCAAACCACTGTATTTTTAAATATTACTAATTGACACATGGTTATCACTTCTTTGGAGCCTAGAATAATATTTTTGTTGGTCTTCAGAAACAGGAATTACAACTGCAGTCCAGCTGATCTGCAGTAAACAGAGAGACTAATGTAAGAACCTGCTGCAGCAAGTGGGAGGCCAGGGACATCCAGATACCAGAGGATACGATTGGCTGGGAAAATCCAACCCAGTGGATCGGTAATCCACCAACCATGGATGATGCCAGAGGACATTGAGATTCAAATAGAGATAATGGCCAATATGTAATTCACCTTTTTCTCCTAGGTGATATTTTCAAACTTGTCAATAATATTCCCTTTAAACCCCTAACAAGCAAGAAAACGCTCAAAATAATTTTGATAATACTTTAACTACTTTTTGGTACTTTTTCAATTACAACGTGCTGAAGGGTTGTTTTAAGTAGAATAAGTGAAAATGTCACCTAGGAGAAAACTCAGGAGAAAAAGTGAATTGCATATGTGCCCATGACTGTTGCCACAATTGCTTACCGCAAATTGTCCCACACACCGGCCATCTATTGTGTGTAAATGGCTTAAATTGAAAGTTCATGTATCAATTTTACTAGGACTATAATTACAAATGCGGGAAAGAGGCACCCTGGTGTAGGTAAAACTACTAAAACAGTAAAATTAAGAAAATGAGGTGGCTTACCTCAGTAATGAGGTCTTTGTGGAAACAAAGAAATTTTATAAGCATAGGCAACGCGTTTCGCAGGTCTGAACCTGCTTCTTCAGACCAATAACAGTGCCTATAGGACTCTTAACTTTCATATTACTATTACATATAAAAACATTCTATAAACCAGTATTAGCACTCCTCAAATGATTTTGTATTTAAAGTCTATCACCAGGCAAAAACCAAAATCTTTAGCAGAGACATAATACTGTAGTGTAAAAACTCAGAAAAACTGTCCGATCAATTTTAGGTCGAAATCATTTGAAATTCAATTTAGCAATGTTGGGGCAATAGATCACTCTGCTCGAATCTGCCAGAAATCCAACTGGACACTTGGTAAGTGTAGGCCTGCCTTCAATTGAATCAAGGCACCTTATCTTTTTATCTTAGTATAGACGGCCTCCTAAGCACCCAACAAACAAAAAATTATACATGGGAAATCATAGTTAAATTATTATGGAACAACTTCTTTTGATTTTTTGTTTGTTTTTTTTACTTGGAAGTGCTGAGAAGTTATTTGAAGGGGAAAATGTGTGAGATGATTCAGGTTTTGTGGATCTCCCCCACTGTACTATGAAGATCATTCCTGTTGCTTAGGAGGCAGTAATGTACATTACTATATATATATAAATCTTATTTTATTTCTTTTATGTTTCGTTATTCAGCCTCCTGTCTGCTTATGCAGCTTGTTCTTCCAATGAAGAAAAGGAGAAGTTTCTATCCAACATCAAATGTGGGAAGCTGCAGAGGTAGGTGATATATACATATTAATGTACTGAGATATACAGTGTGTGTCCTCTTTGTGTTCCTATCGAGTCTGCTCTACAGTGGACTGTGTACAGAATACAAAAATGTTGTACTCCGTATTAACTGGAAGAGAAATAACTTTCAGCCACTTGGTGCCTTTTAAAACACGTTAATGACGTGACACCACACTAGGTTAAAGAAAACCTGTAACATCAAAAAGTTCCCCTGGGGGTACCCACCTCAGGAGGGGGAATCCTCAGGGTCCCAATGAGGCTTCCCACGCCGTCCTCCGTCTATCGGGGGTCTCGCTGCAGCCCTCCGAACAGCGGCGATGTAAATATTTACCTGCCTGGTTCCTGCGCAAGCGCTGTGGCGGCTCTCGGCTCCGAAATAGGCGGAAATACCCGATCGCCATCGGGTTTGCTCTACTGCGCAGGCGCAAGTCCCCGGCGCCTGCGCAGTAGAGCTGACCCCACTGAGATCGGGTATTTCCGTCTACTTCGGAGCAACAGCGCCCTCGCTGGAGCCTGGAAAGGTAAATATTGAACAAGCTGTCGGATCTGTCTGGCCGCTGTTCGGAGAGCTGCAGCGAGATCCCCGAGGGATGGAGGACGGCGTGGGAAGCCTCATTGGGACCCTGAGGCTTCCCCCTCCTGAGGTGAGTACCCCCAGGGGAACTTTTTGATGTTAGTGTCTCTTTAATACTTACCTCTTTGTGTGCCCTCTGTGGCAGCTACACAGCCTATGCTCCATAGCCTAGCTGTGAGACTCCTTACATTATTCCTTGAATGTGTGGAAGTTGAAGACCAAGTCCTGCCTTCTATCTTTGAAGCACCAGACCTTTTTCATCAACTGTCATTGTAGCAGGCGCAATAAGCAAGTGGCAATATTTTTGTCATTTTGCTCGTGTTGAATTGTGTTGAACTGCAACAGGATCTGCTAAAATCTAAGGTTGCGCACAGCTGTCTGATTTTGATTGGCCAATTTTACCACTTCCATGTAGTATGAGAGCTTATCTACGCAGTCTGTTCATAGTATCAAAATCTGCTGACCCTCATACTGCATGGAAGTGGTAACATTGGCCAAACTAATTTGAATGTGTGCACCTTAAAGGCCAAAATAAACTATAGTTATTTGGGTTGAAAAAAAAAAAAGACATCCGTTCATCGAGGTTAACCAGAAATTATGGTACAACACTAGCCTGCACCCACACATATCTCAGTTGATCTCAGTTTTTGGGAAGTGGGAGGGAACCAGAGAACCTGGAGGAAATCCACACAAACACTGGGAGAACATACAAGCTCGATGCTGATAGCCTTTTGGCCCATATCTGAACCAGTAACCTTAGCATTGCAAGTGTGCTAAATACAATACAAAGCATAAACAAATCGCATCTCTACAGCATCAGCACTGCACTGTCGTCCAAGGGATCGAGTACTTGGTGTGTACAAGGCTTTAGTCCTCTGCTTTTCCAGGCATTGGCTGTTATAGGAATTCTTGGCCAGCACTTGCTACAGTTAGCATAACTTAATCACTTCACACCGTATCCCTTTCCACCAGCCCACACATTTAAAGTAGGTTTTCTTCAGATTTTGACGTCTTTCATCTTTTTGCAGAAATCTTGGACCTGTCCTGAGCCGAACAATTTCCCAACTCTACTGCACTAAAGAAGCCTTATCCTGACGTATCCCCCTGCAACCAACCAGCATTCCCTGCGCCACATGACAGGATGACTCCACCGATAACTGACCAATCGCCTGTTTCCTAAGGAAAGATTAGCCACCATGCAAGGACTCTCTTGACTATTAAGTTCTCAGGAATCTTACGGATATCCTTAATGACTTGTTATTTCAAAATGAAACTGGTTATTTTTCTAATTTAGCTCCCACATGGTTCATTCTGTAACTATGCGGAATAGCATGTTTGTTCTTTATATGTTGACGGTCACATTTTTTTTTTTTCACGTAATGAAGTAACCTTAGATTTCTGAAACTAATAATAATCTTCCATCATTTGGCCGCAGTTCCCATGTAAAATCACTGATGTGTTGTTACAGTAGGCATTGCTATAGGCATTATTGATGAGCTGAAATCAAGAAGGATGCAAGAAAAAGAGCTGTTAGCTCATCAATAAAGGTTAGCTCATTACACTGTTCTCTCTACCTTAAATGATGAGTTTCTCTGGAATTAGGCCTTAATATGGGCCTGAATTCTGCATTCACCTTCTCAATCAAGAAATCTATTCCGGTGCTCTATTCTAGGGCCTCTTTTAGACAGGAGGCTGAACTATGTGCTTGTGTAGCAGTTCAGTGTCCTGTCTGCTGCCTACAAGTGCCATTAGGGTGCAATTTAATAGCATTTGTAATACCACACTGGTCAGTACGTGACGCGGTGGTGTTACCCAGCAGCATGTCACATCTGGGCATGTCTGCGGCCACATTCAGATGTGACTCAATGGGGGGGTTCAGGGGCGTAAATACAAATCATAGGGCCCCCAGCAAAACTTTTATGCTTCCTCCCCTAAAATGCAACCCCCCCCCACACACACACACACACACACACACACATCCCTTCCATTACCTCCTCATGGTAACCCGCCCCACCTGGGAGCCCATCTTGCAAGGGTTACAAAACAAGTGTGGGCATCATAATCTTAAATCAAGCTTAGCTACAAAAACACCTAATCTGAAGGATGGACCCCCTGTATCAGAGGAAATTAAGTGGCAGTTGGGGCCCCTGGCAGTCGCAGTTGCTGCTTCCCTGTAGTCATGCTCCTGGGGGGAGGGGGGGGGGCTGTCCACCAGTGGCACTGAACACTAACAAGCCCCTTGCCAGTGCAATAGAGCAGCTGACAGGCGGCAAAAGAGCCATAATGCTAAAACGGAATAGGGAGTGAAAAAAACCAAAATCATTTAATATGTAAACTACTTGCTTCAATCTAGAAGTTGATTGTTACATGGGACAGCTGTAATCATGCTGGATTGTGCAACTATCTGGCGGATCGTTCAAGTCCAGTCTTATCAGCTGAACGACGGACTGTACACACGCCCGATTTGACGTCCGGATGACTGAACGACCGGATGTCCAGACGACGGATCGTTTAAAAAAATCCGACGTGTGTACGAGCCTTAAATTTGACTAAGATGGAAATAGAGGGTTGTCTCTGATTGAAATGTGAACTTGTTCAATTCCTACAATGCATAGCTGCAGTCTTGGCTAAACGTTGTTTTTCTTTTTTCTATTTTTAATTTTCCTAAATAAATGTTCATGACAAAACTATAGACTAATGTTACACGTAATGTCTGTACAACGCTCACTCCCCACAGTCATATATCCACAAGTTGATCACATAAAGTTCCACTCTTTGCCCCTTTTTCAGATCTCTGCCAGAAATGAATACTCTCACCGATGTGTAGAGGCTGATTTGCCACAGATCAGCTAAATCCATATTTCAGATAAACTTCAAGTCTGCTTTCCTCACACTGGCTCCTCAACTTTGGTTCCACTTGTTCCTCAGAAAGAAAGTTTAGACATAGTGTAAAACTGTAGTTTCAAGGTTCTCTAAACGTGTGGTCATAAGTGCACCTTTGCACCACATGTGTTCCCCACTCCGTGTGCCCGTACTATTCCCATCACCGGATAAAATGTGGGAGAAATTCCTGCTCACCAGATCTCTATGCTGCCCCGTCACAGACCAGCAAGCTCTCGCATGGATGCAACAACATCAATTATCCCTTCACAGGTTTCCAGTATCCTTTGCCTTAGGTTTACCTCAGAGAGAAAGAAGGCCAATGTACATAGCGTAAATCTGTTACAGTCCACAATTCCTATAACCTCTATGTAGTGCCAAGTGAATACACCTCTTCACAGTGAACGACCTCCACACTTAGTGCCCGTATTTACCACTGCCACCAAACAAACAGGTACCCCTAACCGCTCACCAGATATCTTGCTGACCTCACATGGACCAGCAATCAGCGCTTTTTGGTGTCAGTTTAGGAGCTTTCAGCCAGATGTGACATGTAATACCTGCAGGGCTAATATATAACTCTCATAGCGTAATACCGTCTTTATTCCGTCATAAAAGTTTAAAAGTTACACTCACATTTAGTAAAATAGTATGCGCATATCATAAAACCATTTGGACGTCCTCACCGCCGCTCAGCAAGCGTCTTCCTCTCTGCCGCTTGAAGCCACGCCCTACCGGTTTCGTCAGAATGACTCATCAGGGGCTTGCTGGTCAGCGGCAGATTCAGACGCTATACGCTTGTCTCTATGCAAATTTCCTCTGAGCGGTCCCTAGTCTCGCGGTGTTTCCTCTGGAGGTTGCCTAGCAACCTCCAGCCTACGCTACACATCCCTCCCACCCCATAGCGGGTACATATTGGCTGAACCTCCTCTCAAATTAACCCTGTGTTCCCCTTATCAAACTACTCCGTGCTAAAGTGCACATATACTACATGGAGCGCTCATACCACCTTTTTTCCATAAAACTATAGACTAAGTCTTCGTACTTTCAGTTTAGGTCTGCTGTAAGCCATGAATGAGATTGTGGTGTTTCCTGTTCCAGCTAAACCGCTAATATCTGTGACAGAGTATCCTCCAAAGGAAGCACGAGTCATGTTGCACAGGACAGTTTTACATCTCTCTTCAACTGACTGATTTATTTCGAAACGAGCAAGAAAGGTCCTCCAGTGACTCATAGATACCTCTTTACGGTAGATTCCAGTTCCAAGAACTTCTACCAATAACTATCGCCTGCCGTGGATTTTTATGTTGGGCCTGGAGAATTTGAACAAACACTGCAAACAAGCGCTTGTTACGGTCGCAGCAGTCATTGTGTATTTGGTGACTCACATCCTGCAATCCTCAATTTGTCAAAAAAAAGAAAAATATGCATTATGTAAAGGAGTTTCATAAATGCATCAACGTGAACCTGTGCCAGTCCTAGGCAGTGAACTGTATCTCTGTTTTTCCAAAAGCCAATCATGTGCACTGAAAATAGCATATGTAGGAAGTACTCTGGACTTGAGTGGACATTTGAAGTAACTGAAATGAACGTTCACTGCTATTCGCTGTACAGCCTATGTGGGAATGATCTCGGGGGTTATTATCCCTTGCATCAGGGTTATTATGTTTTTATATATTGCTGGAATTGCCTACAGTGCTGTGCAAAGTACATAGGGCTCAATGCACTAAGACCACATTTAGTATTTTAGATTTTTTTTTCCCGAATTCACACATGCGGTAATGGTTCAATAATATACAGAAAAAAACATAGCTTCAATGCACTAAGATCTATTAGGTAAAAAGTAGGAGCCTAACCAGCTGCGGAGTAGGTCTCGGCAGCAAGCTGTGTTCAGCTACAGTGGTGTTCTCCCACTTCTGGCCAGAATTGTGCTGACTCCCACTGTACAATCATGGGGTCTCATGCACTACAATAATCAGCAGGATTCATTGTGTACAGTCAGCAGGTCTTGTGCAGGACTCACACTGTACAATCATGGGGTCTCATGCACTACAACAATCAGCAGGGCTCACACTGTACAATTAGCAGGTCTTGTGCAGTACAATAATCAGCAGGACTCACACTCTACAATCAGCAGGTCTTGTGTAGAATAATAATCAGCAGGACTCACACTGTACAATCAGCAGGTCTTGGTGCAGTACAATAATCAGCAGGACTCACACTGTACTATCAGCAGGTCTGGTGCAGTACAATAATCAGCAGGACTCACACTGTACAATCAGCAGGTCTGGTGCAGTACAATAATCAGCAGGACTCACACTGTACAATCAGCAGGTCTTGTACAGTACAATAATCAGCAGGACTCATACTCTACAATCAGCAGGTCTTGTGCAGTACAATAATCAGCAGGACTCACACTCAACGATCAGCAGGTCTTGTACAGTGCAATAATCAGCAGGACTCACACTCTACAATCAGCAGGTCATGTGCAGTACAATAATCAGTAGGACTCACAACGTACAATCAGCAAGTCTCATGCAGTACAATAATCAGCAGGACTAACACAGTAGAATCATCAGGACTTGTGCAGTCCAGTAAGCAGCAGGACTTGCACTGTACAATCAGCAGGTCTTGTACAGTACAATAATCAGCAGGACTCACACTCTACAATCAGCAGGTCTTGTACAGTGCAATAATCAGCAGGACTCGCACTCTACAATCAGCAGGTCTTGTGCAGTACAATAATCAGCAGGAGTCACACTGTACAATCAGCAGGTCATGTGCAGTACAATAATTAGTAGGACTCACAATGTACAATCAGCAAGTCTCATGCAGTACAATAATCAGCAGGACTAACACAGTAGAATCATCAGGTCTTGTGCAGTCCAGTAAGCAGCAGGACTCGCACTGTACAATCAGCAGGTCTTGTACAGTACAATAATCAGCAGGACTCGCACTTTACAATCAGCAGGTCTCGTACAATACAATGTGAAGAAGATATATCTTTCAATTTTGATGCTGGAACATATTTGTTAATGGACTCCAGCAGTACCTAGCCCCATGACATCATGCATGGTCTACTTAGGGTCTTTATACTATATGTATAAATGTAAAATAGAAGCGCAGTTAACGTCTTTCAGAACTACAAATAGCATTGTGCTGAAATTTCAATGCACTATTCTTGTTTTTGTTCTTTTTTTATTGTATGAAACCACTTTGAGAATAAAAAAAAAGTTTTGTGATAAGAAAATAAATGTAAGCAGTATAATTTCAATACAGAAATCTTTCTTGTGCATACAATCACGTCTTGCTGTTATTTTTCATTTATAAGAAGCACTGGGGTGAGAGTAAATATCTTCTCTCTGGATGTATGGGACAAAAGAGAAGGAAATGTATGGATCATCCATGGGGAAGATGGAAGAAGAGGGAAAGACGTATAGAAAAGCAATGCTAAATATAACTGAGTACTGTACTTGTGGAGCATCTACTTCCCTAGTCCTGCTCGAACTGCCAGGGTACCTGCATATCCACTAACCAGCTAGTCATTGTTACCTGATCTGACGTAAACCTGGCATTTGTGGATTGTATGCAAACAGATTGCTGCGCATCAAATAGTATCCAAAGCACCACAGTGTCCAATTAAGGTAAGTAGTCCAGACACCATAAATGAGAAGGATTATGGATAGGTTCAGTAGCAGAACGTCTAGGAGCTCTGGGAACCGTAAAGGAAAGAAAAAGAGACAGAAAAAACAAGCGAGTCTATATAGTGTAGTATTCTTATAAATAGGATAAGACAGTAAATTACTATTTACAAACCTCGGTTCCTAAAGGTAACCACAGTAATGAGAAAGTGGAGAATCCAGTCTCTTCACAGATGTCTCTGGATGAAACGTATTCAGAATTATTGTTGGTGGCCCACTGGACTAAGTCACTCTCTGAGGCAATCCTTTGCTCCAGACAGCTAACCCCAAAACACTGTTTTTTTCTTGACCGGAAGAAGCAGATAAGAAATGCGTCATCCTGTTGTGTCCAATAAAAATGTTTGTCTTATACCTTATGCCAGTGTTTCTCAAACCTGTCCTCGTGACTCCCCAACAGTGCATGTTTTGCAGGCAACATTACCTATGCACAGGTGGGGTAATTAGTAACTCAGCTACATAGAATCCACCTAGCTGATACACAAATTATCCCACCTGTGCTTAGGTGAGGTTGCCTGCAAAAACCTGCACCTTGGGGAGTCACGAGGACAGGTTTAAGAAACACTGCCTTATGCCCTCAGTTGAAATAAGGGCCCGTTTCCACTATACCTAGGTGAATCCGCGTAGAAAAAAATGCCTGTGAATTTCATGTGTATGCAAATTCACATGCGTACGCAAATTTTTATTTTCCATTTATTACTATGTACTTCCAAATGCAAAGACACGGAAAATTGTTACAGATGCGACTGTTTTATTTTGGGGGGGGGGGCCTGCGGGGGTAAGCGAATTTCGCCTGTAATGGAGCCAGAACCATTGAAATATGCGCATGCAGATAATGCATGTGAATTCACGTAGTGGAAACTGGCCCTAAGATTGCTTGACAAATGTTGCACACACAGAATTTTTTGTTTGGGCGCTTCCTGCGTCCATATGTTCCTTTCATATGTAATTTAGGCGTAAGGAGAAGCCGAAACAGGGTCAGGAGGTAATGAAATTGGCTTCTGATCGGCTCACGGAGCTCTGCTGTCATAGCGACTGCAGAGCGAGTGGCCTTCAGCAATGGGAGAGTGGTGCAAACAGTGAGAGCGATGTGTCCATGCGGCGTGACGTCAGTGAGCCCCATTTTTTGTACAAGCTGTCCCTGGTCCTTAAAGCGGATCCGAGATGAAAAACGGATCTTATCTAAAGTTTAGATGCAAATCTAGCTGCAAACAGATTTATTAGAAAATGATTATTTCTTCCTGTGATACAATGACAGCAGTCATGTTGTTTGTAAACATTACACAGAGGCAGGCTTATCTGCACCATCAGCACTCAGACTGTGAAAAAAAACTAATTCCCCCTCCTCCCCTCTGCCTCTGAAATCAATGGCTAGTAACACCTCCCCCTGCCCAGACTGAGCTCCCCCTTGCTACTGCCAAGGCTCTCTGAAAACCTGTGGACATGGTTTATTTAGTTTATAGGGAATTGGAGTATTAAAACAAAAACAAAAAAGTATTTGGCTTGAGGAATGCCCTATAAACAATAGGAAAGGAACACAATTATGCAATGAGTAAAAGTTCACCTCGGATCCACTTTAAGTGGCCAGAGACTACTGGTATTCAAGTGGGTAACGTCTCAAAGTTTTTTTCTTTAAGGAGGATCATAGGCTTAGACCCCCCCCCCCCCCCCCCCCCCCCCCCTCCCTAGTGACCAGGCTATTTTTTACAATTTAGGCCACTGCAGCTTTAACAGCTCGCAGGGCCGTACATCTTGGCACACAAATGACTGTTGCCCCCTTTTCTTGCTACCAACAGAGCTTTCTGTTGGTGGCATCTGATTGCTGCTGAAACATGTGTTGTTTTTTTGTTTAGTTTTTATTCATTTAAATGTTCCTCTTTTTTTTTTTTTTTTTATAAAATTGCCTATTTTTTTGTTAACTTGTTACCCTCCCTCTTCCCATGAGAGCAATTCAGTGTGATCAGCTGTCATAGGCATCAGCCTATGAGAGGCAATCATCTTTTGAGCCAATCGAGGGGATAGCTCAGTGAAAGAGCTGTCCCCGTACAGCACTGCAGGACATCGCAGCGCTGTACAATGTAAATAAACAGCGGTTTCGCCATCTAACAGTCTGCCGGCAACGATCGCCGCTGGCAGACTGTTTACGGAGCTCCGCTCGGTTACTCAAGCGCACTACACTTCCCCCAATACTTGATGCCAATCGGCGTTAGGTGGCCCTAGGGGAGCCAACTTGCAGCCCCCGATCGGCGCTAAGTGGTAGTAAGGTGGTTAAGCACATGCAATAATAAATTGTTTACATTTGTTATATACGTTTATGTACAATTTGAATTGATGTTCCTTTTTTTCTTAAAATTGGTTAAAAACAATGGAAAACAGAGACCGATGCTGCCAAGAGATTGTGTTCTACTACTTTGGGGTTCCCTGTGATTTAGGACCCCGAATGTAAGTGTACTATGTTTGTAATTTATACCGCTTATTGTTTTTTGTAGGATTTTTAACATGTTTCCCTTTATAATAAAAGAAGATAATTAAGTTTAAAAGTTCAAGGAGTATTTTCAAGATCCAAGACCTAAATACACTTACTACAGCAGAAGATATGTCCTCCATGTTTACCATCTGTACGGCTCTCACAATGTATTCCTTGGACTTATCCTACTAGAAACAGCTGACCAAGAGACTGGTCCTGAAATATATTGTAGCTACAGGCAATGCAATCAGCAGACAAGGTGCGCAGAACCACAGTGAGAACCTTTATTCTATTCTTTATATAAATTCAGGTTGTCCCAGGTTTATTTGTGAATTACAAATGCAATCACTCAAGCATGCACAATGGAAATGTTATTTACATTGCATGTGTTTGTATTTTACTAGTATAATTGTTATTATAACTACATTCATTAAACTTAGTTTTACTCAGGCGCTAAGCTCTACTATGGCCTCAATTCACTAAGCAGTTTATGCTGGGAATACACGTTTCGTTTTTGCCTTCGTTTTAGCCTTCGTTTCGATTGTGCCTTTTGTCCTTTTCGTTCCCGAAATAATCGAACGTACGGTTAATATCACCACCCATGGTTTCGTTTTTTTTTCCGATTCTGATGGTTTCGTTTTTCCAATAATCGAAGGCTGCAAAGAAACGAAACGAAAATCCCTTTTTACAGGGACAGACTAACATAAACGAACATATAATCGATCTGAACAGCCATCAAGCCTACCAATGGCTCGATTAGATGGATAAAGAGAGATAATATCAAACATGTTCGATCACTAGTCGTTCGTTTTTGGGGTCTATTAATCGAAACTATAATAAGATTATGACTATTTTCACATACGTTTTCAACACTCGATTCGTTTACTGAACGAATCGAAGGCTAAAACGAAGGCAAAAACGAAACGTGTATTCCCAGCATTAGACTAGTCTACTGATTGTTTGTTTTTAGTCTACTGATGGTTTGGTCAGTTGCATCAAAGGGGAATTCACTATTACCAAATGGTTTAGACCTGTTTTTAGACCTGGATCCTTTTCCTTTGATGTGCTTTCCTCTGCATACAATTAAACTCCTGCATAATTAATTCAAAAGGTCCCATCCTCACATCTAAATATATAGGGGCCCATACACCTAACGATTTTCCCGCCGATATACAGCAGATTCGATCACTGTGATCGAATCTGCTGTGAAATCTTTGCGCAAACGCTGACAGAACGATCGATTTCCATCCAAAATCAATCGTTCCCGTCGATTCGTCTGCGGAAGATTTTGCTTGATCGCCGGCGGGTCGGGAGTGCGGCAATAACGGCGTTCGAATGCCCAACGACCAACGCTAGCTGTAATAGATTACCTGTTCCGCCGGCGCATGTCCCTGTTGTCACCGCTGCGCCTTCTGCGCGCTGGGCTCCGAGTCCGGCTGGCTTCACTGAACTTCCTGTCCCGGCAGGAAGTTTAAACAATAGAGCGCCCTCTACCGCTCCCTGGACAGGAAGTTCAGTGAAGCCAGCCGGACTCGGAGCCCAGCGCGGAGAAGAAGACAGCGGAGACTGGAGGTCTCGCAGCGGCGGAGCAGGTAATGTATAGCTGGGGGGGGGGGGGGTCTGGGCGACAGCGGCAGCTTCACAAATTTGCAGTAAAGGCAGCCATACGATCCCTCTCTGATCAGATTCGATCAGAGAGGGATCTATCTGTTGGTCGATCTGATGACAAATCGAGCAGAGTCTACCTTAAGATATACCTCACAGAATTACTTTACCGACAACAAATCAGCTCGTCTAATCTCTGTCAGAAAAAGTGGGCGTGGTTAATCCTTGTTTGCCTTTGTGAATTGTGTAATTACTGATAGTTAGATAGACCAGGTCTAAAAACAGGTCTAACATTACCATCAGTAGACTAAAAATCATCTGTAGACTAGTCTAAACTGATTAGTAAATTGAGACCTATGGCTCATTGGAGATTTTACTCTCTTTATATGCCTAAAGAAGCAGGAACCTAGTCCCAAGAAATGTGTTGCAGTACTTTTTTTTTATTTGGATCAATGCAATGACAGTTCTTAACTTAACCATTGAGTTTTTTTCTCCCAAGAGGAGGCAAGTTTACCTTTACTCCTCTATTTTTAAACAGTTTTAAAACCACTTTGTCCTCCTTGACGTATAAAAACGTCAAGGAGGACAGGCGCGCTCCCACGGCCGATCGCGCGCGTGCACGCGCACTCCCGGCCGCGGAGTCGGTAGCCACGGAATCAATGTATCGGGCTATGGAGCCCGATCATTGATTCCTCTCCCCTGCTGAAAAAGCGACAGCTTCTCTCGGAAGCTTCGCTCTTTCTGAAGCTGTGTCCCTCTAAGCGTACATTGTACGCTTAGAGTGACGTCATGTAAAAAAAATCGAGATTGCCATCTTGTGGCCAAAAAGTAAAACTACAAGTAAATGCCCAAAAACATTACAATACACCAATATTTCCCCAAATAAAACACTTTTATATCCCACCCTCCCAAAAATGCCCACATAAAATGTTTAATAAAAAAAAACAAAAAAAACATTACTATAAAAAAAAAAAAAAACACATAAATATTTACCTAAGGGTCTAAATTTTTAAAATATCTATGTAAAGATGAAATATTTCTCTCTATTTTTTTTTATAAGCTTGTAAATAGTGATGTATGCAAAACGGAAAAAATGCTCTTTTATTTCCAAATAAAATATTGTCGCGATACATTGTGATAGGGACATAATTTAAATGGTGAAATAACCGTGACAAATGGGCAATAACAATACGTGGGTTTTAATTATGGAGGCATGTATTATTTTAAAACTATAATGACCGAAAACTGACAAATAATGAATTTTTTCATTTTTTTTCTTATTCTTCCTGTTAAAATGCATTTACAGTAAAGTGGCTCTTAGCAAAATGTACCCCCCAAAGAAAGCCTAATTGGTGGAGGAAAAAACAAGATATAGATCAGTTCATTGTGATAAGTAGTGATAAAGTTATAGGCTAATGAATGGGAGGTGAACATTGCTCGGATGCATAAGCTGAAAACGACTGAGATGTTAAGTGGTTAATATTTTTTTTATTTCACTTTGGCACCTCTGAACCATGTACATTAGTTTTATGGTTACCGTATGTTATGGAATAGAACTGCTGCTATATACATTAACATGGGTTGCTCAATGAAACTAGTACATCTAAAACTAGTAAAAATCTAAGAAACATTAAAAAAAAGTTTGTATACAGAACGCTTCCCTGACTGACTATGCCTGCAATGCACACTTTTTGCCCACCCATCAATTCATGCCACAGTGTCCCATATGGTGCACCAACTGGAATGACACAAGTATCCTGTAGACTCCAGGTATTAACTGGTGGCAGCCAGTTAATGCCAACACCCCACTTAAATTGTATACATAACTCGCTGAATATACAGAAAATTCTGCTGCACGCGGTGAGGGATTTTGGAGGCTCTGTTCTTGATAGTAGTACACCTGAAAGGGTGGGACACTTACCAAAAAGCAAGGTTAGGATTGGTTCTAAATAGACAAGACAAGACAAATAACATTTATATTGCTCCTTTGTTGCTGGAGAGTAACATCTCTACTTTTAGAGAACTGGTTGTTGAAGATCTAAATAGGTTCTCACTACAGGAGAAAGACAAGCTCTTGATGAGCTGTGCTGGCATAATGGCTTTGTGATTCTGCATAGCGACAATGGCAATAATGTAGTTCTGTAGAGCAAAAGTTTGTATTTAAATGAGGCATTGAAACAGCTGGGAGAAAAGAATGTTTATGAAAAATTACACAACAACCCATTTCCAGATGTGGTCAAGAGCAGAGATGTTATTGTGGCAATCAGGAGGGAGCAGCGTCTCATTTTGGACATAGAATATCACTTTATCAAAGTGAGTCATTCCCATATGCCAATTCTATATTTAATCTCCAAAACTCACTAGTGTCTAAGTAACACTCACCCATCTAAATCATTCTCTACCCCCCCCCTCCCCCTCCTTAATAGTTTCATCTGTGGGCAGCCAACTAGAAAAGGGTGTTATTGGATGTGGTGTTGGAGGGGATAGTGGAGAAGCTTCCGTTTACATTTGATAGACTGTTTTCAGGTTTGCCAGGGCAACATTCATTTGGAACTGCTTGTAGGGATGTATATAAATATGCCGATTTTGATGCACACTTCGCCCTCTGGTTACGGTATATTGACAATGTCCTCCTCTTCTGGAGAGGCCCTCGTGAGAGATTTGACTCCTTCGGCAATTCCAATAATCGAAATATACATTTGGCCCACACTACTAGCGATGATGCAAACACATGTTTATATTTAACATATAAAATTACTGGGAATAAGTTGACAACATGGACATACAGAAAGTCTACTGCAGGCAATCTGTACTTAGTTTCATAGCTTTCAATTGGGCACCCTGAAGAGCAACATTCCCACAGTACAGTGGGGATTTCATTTTTTTATTATTCTGATCATTTTCATTTCAGGCACTCAAATGAAACAAATGCCAATTTATTAGGTGTCAAGATTAACGTTATCATCCACAGTGAGTCCTCAGTGGGATTAGTAGATTGTAGGTGATGGAGATTAATTGAACAGTTAATTTGTCAGTTATTTATTGGATTAGGTAATAATGCAAAAAGTATTGCAAAGATGATACATTTGCAAGAAAATGGAAAACTGCTAAACGGCACAATGTATTTTTTTGTTTTGTTATTGCTTCATACTCCATAAAGATGTATTAAGTTGTTTGTTTTCAAGACAGTTATTGCTTCATACTCAGTGAAGATTGATTAATTTAAAAAAATGTTTTTAACAAGACAGTTATTGCTTCATACTCAGTAGGGATTTATTTATTTATTTATTTTTTTTATAAAAAAGTTATTGCTTCATACTCAGTGAAGATGTTTGTGCCCTGGACATATGTCCTCTGATTTTCACACCAGAATGGGTCAGAATTTGTCTTGAACACTTTTAACAGGTCACTTGTAATACAACTACACTGACACACTGACTATCTCTGTAAGGGCCGGTTCACACGGACGTCTGGACAACGCTACTGCCGTGGTGCTCTTTGTTTATGTTCTGTCCATTCAGGTGAAGGAACAGCCACCATCACAATTGTTTACCATAATTAGCGCTGTCAGGATTTCCTGGTGGTTGCAGTGGAACTGCAACCAGGCAGTTCTGATTTCTCTGCATGCATTCAGTTGTTTAGTTTTGCTTACATTCACAATAAGTGACATTGCCATCTGCAATCAGTCTGTAGTTCAGAGCAGCTCAGGATGCTGTCATGAATCCACCTAGGGCTTGCTGCAGCTGAACTGCAGCCAGACAGCTCTGAATTCCCTACATGCAGTGCTCAGTCCTTTCCATCTGCAGTCAGCCTGTAGTCTTCAATCAGACTAGCACAGCATTGAGTAATTACCATTCAGCTGTGTGGGCATAAAGGAGGCAGAAATTCAGAAGTGTGCCCCCCTCCCTAGTACAGGAAGCCTTAGGTCCCCCGGTACAGAAAGCCATATGCCCCACCACCACCACCACACCACCATAAGTAGACATATGTCCACCTTCCCCCAGTATAGGTATCCAGATAACCTCCTCTAGTCACTGATCACTTCTGTTAGAGTGTAAGAGAAATTTAGACTAACAGATAGCTGTGTATATAACTCATTTGGAGTGTACAAAATCATTTTGCATGGTATTGGATGCCTAATTAAGACCCCTGAGATTAGAAAATACAATGTATAATCTGATGGCACATTGACACATGCACATATTTAGCTAAATTTGTGTTGCCTGCCAGGATTGATCTCAAGCCACTTGGTGACACTGCAGGGACCCAAAGCTGTGCACGCTGCTACCTGGCAATGTCGTCTGTCTCTATGGAGGTGGAGGAGAGATGACAGCAGAGCAGCTTCTGTTGGTAGGGCAAAAAGGGGAATAATGGATTCTGCTGCCACATGATCTGGTGTGCAAGATCATTAAAGCAGCCTTGGTGGACGCGTCCGAGATGAATGGGCGGCGGGAGACTTGGGAGCAGGATACAGCCGGTATATGGCTGATCCTGCTGCCGCACAAGTCCCGGCCGTGTTAATTACTATTCCCCCTCCAGGCTGCCATGGATAGTGGGGAATGATGTAATTCGGCTTCCAGCGATTGCTGGAGGCCGGATTACGGTGTTTTAAATGTAACTTCAGCTCCGTCTTCTGACGGCGTCGAAGTTATACTCTGTGCGCTGCTATATCCGTAATTCCTATTACGGCCTGTGGTGGCGCCGGATGTGTCCAAATCTCCTGCGCTGGAGTCTTAGTGTTCATGGTGGACACCTGCACTCAATGGCATAGATGCAGAGGTTGCGACCACACCAGGGCACCTGGACCAGAAGGGCCCACTAGAAGCCCTCCTTCATCCATCTTATTAGCTTTTTATCGGTACTATGCTGGCAATGAACACCTTTATATGTGCATGGAAATGTGGTTATCCTTAACAAGCTGCTTCCTTCCTCTGATTACACCTCACTGACTCTGCAGATTTCCTTGGTAGGTTTTGGGGTTTTATATCAATACAGTTATTGGTGTTATAAGGTGGATGATCCTATATACTGAGTGGTATCTATTTACTCCTATGTGCACAGGAGGAGCGATCTGGATAGGTGGTGTGAATTTGTAGAGACAGCAGTTGTATGATGGTGGCGTGGTGCGGCTCTATGATGACCCCTCACTGTGGTTAGTAGAATATCTGTATAGACAGGGATGGCATAGGGACAAGACAAAAGGGGAAGAGCGCACTCCATTTCAAAACAATATATAGTCGACAAGCCTCTCCGTGGAATATTCTCACCTCTATAAGTTGCTGACTCGCCCGTATGGGTTGGTCAGTGTTGGTGCTTTTGTCCCTTTGTAGGCCAGGTACATAGGCTCTGGATACAGTGTTGCCTTCGCCTGCTGTCTCCTTTCGGTCACAGGATAACTCCGCCTCGGTCCTTCCAAGTGTGGTCTCCAAGCTGGCTGGTACTTGTAGTCCTCCCGGTTTGGGGATAGGTGATGGTGGAATGTGCGGAGTAATAAAGCAGAGAGGTGAAGAGGAGGGAATGGATAGTAGTGCGGCACAGGTGACTATGCGCCCAGTGCCCCTTGTAGCCAGGTATATACAGCCTCACCTGTGGAACGGTGAGAGTGGTGTTCTGGCTGGTGGGGCACACTTGTACGGTGTCACTGGCCATAGAAATGTGCAAGGGAGAACTATGGTATAGCTGCCCGGAGGGAGCTGGTTACATAGGGGAAGAGCAGGTGCGCTTGCAGGTCAGACACTCTGTGCTGCGGCGGCTGTGTGAAACCGTCATGCAGACGAGTGCTGTACTTCAGCGCTCCAAGTGGAGGTGGTTGAGCGAAGCAAGACACTGGCACGCTGTCTGGAGTTGTCACTCACCGCTGCACAGGCTGATCTCAGATGGTCCTGCAGATGAGTGTTCCGCTCCAGCGTGCCAGCAAGATGTAGATTGAGCCTCTATGGAGGAGGCTGTAGCACTTGGCGGCCAAGAAGTGCTGGTAAGGAATGCGTGCAATAAGGAGACACAACGTGTCTAGAATAAAACAAAAAAAGTGAGTTTATTTTGCAACGCATTTCAGTAGATCTTTCTCCCTTTATCAAGCTGACAAAACCCAGCTTGATAAAGGGAGAAATTACATTATTTTCACTGGAGTTCCACTTTAAAGTGAACCTCTGGACTAAAAATCTACTCGGCAGCACTGAAAAGGCTTGGTGTTTCTTTAACAGTTTTACAGCATCAGATCTTTGTTTTTCTTACCAAAGCATAATTTTTAGCTGCATTTTTATCTAACCTCCACCCATCAAAGAAAAAAAACCTGGGCTTTTTTTCCCTGATGCTGTGCAGAGCATGATGGCATTTCCTATGTTGTTGTTCACGTTGCCTAGCAACTGGGAGAGGTGCTCAGGACACAGGACAGTTGCTCCCTGTCACCTCCTTTCAACCAAAAATATAGCTCCCCTCATGAAATCAAACAGTTGCATGTTCTTTTAAAACAGGGTGGGTAAGAGATCATATTACCTATCTATTTTAATTAACATAACTAATGTAACTTAATGACAGTATGTTTGTTTAGGCTGGAGTTCCTCGGTTCGAAAATCCTTTACAGTGGAGCATCTGGTTATACTACTAAACAATCGATTCCTCTCTGATGCGAATCAATTTTATCCATACGCTGCAAAACAACTTTCAGTAGATTCCAGCAGAGAATCTACTGAAAAACGATGCGAGAGAATCATAATTTTGCCCCTGCCCAAAATATCAGTACAGCACTGTCTACATTTTTGTTAGCAGTTCACAAAATTTTATCATAGCACTGTAAAGGATGCAGAGCAAGGCAGCTACATTTTTAAAGCATGAAGTGCAAAAATGTAATTACCTTTTGCTTGATTCAGTTTTGTAGATGGAAACATTATAATCAGCTAAAACATTATTGCAATCTTTCTTATACCTTGTGTCACTACAGTAGCTCTGTTCCAAAAAAGCACGGACTCCACAAGACTTCTAAAGATGTACTTTGGTATTTGCTGCCAAGATGTTAGCTGTAGATCTGCTACTTTAAGACCGCCTCACGCCAACGGGCGTGACCGCGGCGGCAGCCCCAGGACCGCCTAACGCCAATTGGCATCAAGTCCTGGGGCTGCACTTTGCAGGAGATGGCGCTCAGCTTGTGCGCACATCTCCTGCTCGGGGGGCAGAGCTCAGATTGCCGCTCGGGAAACTGTTAGACGGCGAAACAGTCAGCCTCGACCAGGAATTAAGTTCAGGGGGTTGGAAGGCTGTAGCTGAGGGGGAAGGAGGGGACCAGTGGGCATGAGGAGAGCGCACTAAATATGCTTGCTGCCCTTTAATTTTAGGTTGCGCTAAGGTATATTTTAAGTGCCAACACCACGTTCTGATCCCAATTATTTTTCTTTTAGCATTGCTAAGCGCTACGCCTCTGTGTTTCACGCCTCTGTGTCCCCTGCGGAGGTAAAAAAACACTGTGTGCCAGGAGGTGGCGCCGAAAGCCACCAAATGCTTTTCTGCACACTTGCAAAAAGCTTTTGAGCAAGACGCCAAGGAATGCCGATGTGAATTGGATATAGTATATACTGTCATGGCCCAAATTGTTGGCACCCCAGAATTTTTTCCAGTAAGTCAAGTATTTCTCATAGAAAAGTATTGCAGTAACACGTTTTGCCATACTGTACACATTCCCATTGTGTGTATTGGAACAAAGCAAAAACGGAGGAAAAAAAGCAAATTGGACATAATGTCACACAAAACTCAAAAATGGGCTGGACAAAATTATTGGCACCCTTTACTTAATATTTGGTTGCACACCTTTTGGAAAAAATATCAGTCACTTTCTATAACCATCAATACATTTCTTACACCTCTCACGCAGAATTTTGGACCACTCTTCCGTTGCAAACTGCTCCAGGTCTCTCTTATTGAAAGCAAGGGTCTAGTCCTGAGAAAATAGGTGAGTGGACTCACCTGGGAAAAATGGGCGTGATCAAGCATAATGTGGGCATGGTCACGGGTGGGGCCAAATATACATGACCTTAGCAGTGATGTAAAAGGTCTGCCGGGGAAGTTTGAGCTCTGCCGTAGTGTATCCCCCCAAAATAGATGTAATCTGACAGCATTTCACCAAAAAGACACATAATCTGGTAGAAGTTCCTCCAAAATACAGATAATATGGAAGTGGTTCCCCCAAAATAGATAATGTGGCAGCAGCAGTTCCCCCAACATACACATAATTTGGAAGCAGTTCCCCAAAATACGCGAAACCTGGCAGCTGATCACCTAAAATACACGAAACACCCAAAATACATATAATCTGGCAGCAGTGGTCCCCCAAACATACACAAACTGGCAGCAGTTTCCCAAAATACGCGTTATCTGGCAGCAGCCGTTCCCCTAACATACACATAATTTGGCAGCTGTTCCCCAAAATACATAACAGCGGTTCCACAAAAATGCAGATAATCTGACAGCAGTTCCCCCAAAATAGGTACCCCCAGCATAGGTAGCCAGGTCTATAGGTGTCCCCAGTATAAGTAGCCATGAGTATAGTAGTCCCCAGTATATGTAGCCAGAGGTATATGTGCCTAGTATATGTAGCAAGGGGTATATGTGCCAGTATATGTAGTCAGGGGTATGTGTCCCCAGTATATGTAGCCAGGTTGTATGTGTCCCCAGTATATGTAGGCAGGGGTATATGTGCCCAGTATATGTAGGCAGGGGTATATGTGCCCAGTATATGTAGGCAGGGGTATATGTGCCCAGTATATGTAGTCAGGGGTATATGTGCCCAGTATATGTAGGCAGGGGTATATGTCCCAGTATATGTAGGCAGGGGTATATGTCCCAGTATATGTAGGCAGGGGTATATGTGCCCAGTATATGTAGCCAGGGGTATATGTGCCCAGTATATGTAGGCAGAGGTATATGTGCCCCAGTATATGTAGGCAGGTGTATATGTGCCCATTATATGTAGCCAGGGGTATATGTGCCCATTATATGTAGCCAGGGGTATATGTGCCCAGTATATGTAGCCAGGGGTATATGTCCCAGTATATGTAGCCAGGGGTATATGTCCCCAGTATATGTAGTCAGGGGGTATTTGTGCCCAGTATATGTAGTCAGGGGGTATATGTGCCCAGTATATGTAGTCAGGGGGTATATGTGCCCAGTATAGGTAGGCAGGTGTATATGTCCCAGTATATGTAGCCAGAGGTATATGTGCCCAGTATATGTAGTCAGGGGGTATATGTGCCCAGTATATGTAGCCAGGGGTATATGTCCTCAGAATAGGTAGTCAAGTGTCTCCCAGCATGCGGGGAGCAGCGCAGTGGAAGGAGAGCTGTGAGCAGCGGAGGAGAAGAGGGGCCATCTCCCCCCCCCCCCCTTCCCTCACCTTAGGGCTCTCCATCCCTCGCTCTCCCCTCCAGAAGTAATGTGCGGGCAGCCGGCAGCGGGCGGTACTTACCTCTCCTCGTTCCGGCGCGAGCACTCCACTGCCGCTAGACTGGTCTGGTCCAGACCAGAGCAGCGGCACGCAGATCCAGCACCGGAACGAGGAGAGGTAAGCCCCGCCGGCTGCCCGCACATTACTTCTGGAGGGGACAGCGAGGGATGTAGAGCCTTAAGGTGAGGGAAGAGGGGGGAGATGGCCCCCCTTCTCCACCACTGCTCACAGCTTTCCTTCCACTGCGCTGCTCCCCTCCACACACACATGCCAGCCTTGCCAGGGTGGACGGCGTCCACCCTCGGGAAATAGTAAGTGGACGCCGTCCACGCCCCACTCGACCCCTGATTGAAAGGGTGCCTTTTCCCAACAGCAATTTTAAGATCTCTCCACAGGTGTTCAATGGAATTTAGATCTGGGCTCATTACTGGCCACTTCAGAACTCTCCAGCACTTTGTTGCCATCCAGGTGTATAGCAAAACGTGTTACTGCAGCTTGAAAATCTGGGGTGCCAACAATTTCAGCCATGTCTGTAGTTAAACCTCTGAGTATTCTTCTGTTCTCCAATATTTTCCACTGTTCTCCAACTTCGGAGAACCTTAAAAGAAACTGCAGTTAAAATTTCCCCTTTCTCCAACAGATTAGCCACACCATAAAAAGTCAAGGGACAGAAATGTTTAATAAAAACTTACTGAAAGTGTTAAAACACTGTGTTTCACTTTGCTACTAAGGCTTATCAATTACATTACATTGCTCTTTGATCACTAATTGCAGTAGATAAGACACAGCAGAGATGATAAAACACAGCAGAAAGTTTCTCTGCGCAGGATTCAGTGACTGAATTTTCTCCACATAAGAGCTTTTTGAATGAATTAGATATTGTAATGCAATGGCGGTTCCCATCACTGGTACTGGGAAGGGGGTTGATTTTTACACAAATTACATTACTTTGAGACAAAGGCAAGTAGGATAACTATATGGACAAAGAGTATGAGTAACAAGTTTTTATTGTATGCTATCCCATACTGTAATATCACTTTAAGTTATGTACAAATATTTTCGCAGGACAAAATAATTGTCTTGACTGAAATTTTAGAATGTGTACAGCTGTGTCCCAGCATCGCTGGACTCCCTTCCAATGAAGAGGGATGGATCACTCTCGTCCAACTGCTGTTGTCGCTGCAGGAACATCTTCTGACATTCCGCAGAGGGGCACCTAGTAAAACAGGTCCCAGTATGTTTTTCAAGTCTGTGTCTTAAAGTGTATCTAAGATGAAATAACTCAGGATTTATACTTACCTGGGGCTTCCTTCAGCCCCTTTGAGGCCGCTTGGTCCCTTCCTTGCCGTCTCTGTGGGCCGTTTCAGTCCCCCACTGGACGGCCTGGTACTCGATCCGAATCACGCAACGTCATTGCCGGGAGCAGTCTGCGTGGTAGTACTGCGTGATTAAATGGCACTCAGCCAGAGTATTGGGATGTCCAGCGGGAGACTGGAGCGGCCTGGGGAGACAGTGAGGGACCAAGCGGCCCTCAAAGTGGTTAGAGGAAGCCCCAGGTAAGTATATATTCTGAGAGTTATTTCATCTCAGGTTTCCTTTAAGCTAAATATTTTTACTATCAAGACACAGAGACTCAAATTGAAGCTATAGATCTTGCTTTCCATTTCATTTCTGGTTGATTCAATAACTTTAATTGAATCTGCCAGTAATCTATTGCCCAACATATCCCACCGATTTCTTTTTGATCCATTTTAAGAAGTGTATCAATTGAAAGTCAGATTGGACAGGTTGGAAAATGGATCAATGGCCAAACAGCGTGGCCCCGCGTACAACAGTACAATGCTTACAGATTGGTCGGAACATAATAGATATCTGCTCAAATCTATCAAGACAGAGCGTGCAGTGTAGGGAACAAATCTATCTCATTCTGATAGAATTCTAATTGGATACGCATTGGTTGATTGGTTTGGCATATCAGGCCATAATTGACCAGTGTATGGCTAGCTTTAGATGTATGAGAAACATGCATTGAGCTGCCCCAAGACAGGTTTGTAAAGTGCCAGCCTTTGAACACTGGTTAGTTTGCTAGTAGGTTTTTCCTAGTTACTTGATATAGACAACATGGCAAAATAACATAAACAAGACATTTTTGCACAACAATTTTACACATTCCGTATCTCTAACAAAGCTAAATGTTGCTTATATGCCTGAGTCCTTAGCATTTCTCTGATGCCTTGCTACCTGGAAGACAAGGTATACCTCGGATAAGGCCTATTACATCTCTTCCTGTACAACAAATATAAACCCAGCACAATATGAGCCTATCCCTGATTCACACCATATAAAAGAGATGACTCTACTATTTGTAGAAACCCAGCAGAGTCTGCATTATAGCAACTAATAGTGTGCTATTGTGTAGCCACACTGTAATGCTAGGTATACACCATACAATTTTCTGGCAGATTTACCTGCCAGATCAATTATTTCCAACATGTCCGATCTGAATTTCGACCGATTGTTTTTGGTTCTCCGATCATTTTTTTATGGTTTTTTTGAATGGCTTTTATCCATTTTCATAGAACTGAACGGAAATCGATAAAAAAAATTTAAGAAAAATGATTGTAAAATCGATCGAAATTTAGATCGGACAAGTTGGAAATAATCGATCTGGCAGGTAAATCTGCCAGACAATTGTATGGTGTGTACCTAGCATAATACCCTAAAGCATACATGTCGAACTCTGGCCCATGGGTCAAATCTGGCCGCAGAGCCATCAAATTTGGCCCCCAAGTGGTTTCCCCACTTTGCATTATGTTTGGCCCACTATAGACCACCAGGGAAGCTATTTTGGAAGTGAAGCCCTAGAACCCCAGGGAAGCCATATGGGAGAAGGAGGGGAAAAGCACTAGACACCAGGGAACTGTATAGGGAAAAGAGGGAGGTCAGTAGACACCAGGGAACTGTTTAGTGGTGCCAGGGGGACCACTAGACAACAAGGAACTGTGTAGGGGAGGTAGGGGGACCACTAGACACCAGAGAACTGTATAAGGGAGTGAGTGGGCCCACTAGACACTAGGGAACTGTATAGGGGAAGGAGGTGGGCCACTAGACACCAGGGAGCTGTATAGGGGAGTGAGGAGGGCCACTAGACACCAGGGAACTGTATAGGGGAGGGAGAGGGTTCACTAGACATTGGAACTGTATAGAGAAGGAGAATGGGGCACTAGAAACCAGGGAACTGTATGGGGGGGGGCATTATACACCTGGGAACTCTATAAGGAAGGAGGTTGGCCCACGACTTGGTCCCAGTGTTCAATTTCAGCCCACATTTTATTTGAGTTTGACACCCCTGCTCTAAAGCCAGAACGTTGTCAGTCTGATTTTGGATATTTTGTCAGCTTATATTGGAGAAGCCCGAGGCTTTTTCTGGCAAAGACCAGGTCAGTGCCAGAATCTTGCAATGCCTTGCATTGAAAAACTGTTTCAAAACAAACATTTTTATTTCACAAAAAAATAAACTATCAGTGAAAAAATATATCTGACCAAAAGGAAAGTTTGTTTGTTGTTTTTTGGCCCAGTAGACAACACGAAGACTTCTTGGATTAGAAAGGATGCGCTCCTACGAATATGGTGAGCCTGAGCACAGAGCTGGAGCGATAGCTGAGCAGGGAGTTAGACGTTACCATCTCCAGGTCCAGGACGTACTCCTTGGGGCCGGTGACAGGACGGGCCAGGACAAGCATTGCACTGATGTTATTTATTTGCTGTAAGATAAAAGCCAAGATACATAAGAGAGACATTCTAATTCAAGAGCATTCACCAAAAGGAAAAAAAAAACTGAAGCGAGAGGGATGTGGAGGCTGCCATATTTATTTTCTTTTAAGCAATACCAGATGCCTGACAGTCCTGCTGAATCCTCTGCTTCTAATACTATTAGCCATAGACCAGTGGTCCTCAAACCTAAGGCCCACCGGCCGAATGCGGCCCCCCAAGGCTTTTTCACTGGCCCCCAAACACATAATGTATAACTTATAGATGCGGCCCACTGCACCATTAAATATCGGAGGCCCACATATAGAATAGCAGTGCTGGCATCCACATACTATAGAAGCCAGCGAGCAGTCATTCGCTGTCTTCCAATGCAATTCTGCATCAGGTGACACTGCTGTTCAACTGGACGGAAAGTTGTCCCCTAGGTATGCTCCATTATCTGGTGCACAAAGACGTTCTCCGGGCGCCGCGTGACTCAATGGCTACTACTGGGAGGTCTCCTCCGGGCATGATTGGGGGGAATCAATACCTGGCCATCCAGCAGTCTGAAGTATGTTGACCTGGCCCTTGACCAAAAAAAAGATTGGGGACCCCTACCATAGACCCTGAACAAGCATGCAGCAGATCAGGTGTTTCTGACATTGTTGTCAGATCTGACTGGATTAGCTGCCTGTTTGTTCCTGGTGTTATTTAGACACTACTGCAGCAATAGATCAGCAGGGCTCCCAGGAAACTGGTATTGTTTAAAAGGAAATAAAAATGACAGCCTCCATTTCCTTCTCAGTTCATTTGTTCTTTAAGTGGTGTTTTTATAATATATAAAATTTTGGTGAACTGAAGATGACCGCAGTGCACAGCTGTGCAAAAATGTTGTCCTCTGTCTGAAAATGGGGAGAGCTCAGACTTTTCCATGATGACAATCAGTACAGACTATCTGATTACAACAGCTCGATTCACAGGCAAGCTACTACTGGACACAAAATATTACTGATCCAATTTCTAGCTAAAAATTGGTCGAGCGATCAGATAATTCTTTTTTTTTTAAACCTTTTTTTTATTAATTTTTCAATAAACAATGAAAGCTGAAATGATCTTCACAGCGAAGATATAGTGCAAATTAAACAGGATAGACAGTTCAAAGAACCCCTTCCCCCCTCCCCCCACCCTTTCCCCTTTTTTCCCTTCCCCTCCCCTTGGCCACTCCTGCTTAGCTAGATTAGAGTCAAATGGAATCTCTTCCAAGGTCCCTAAATTTGGGATTGACGTCCAGTGTCCAGTAGGGTAAATCAAGCTCTTAGTTTCAGTCTGCCCAGAGAGCCAGATAAATCAGCCTTTGCGTACCACGAGGAGTACTTGAAGGGCTGCACGAGGCGTTGTAAGTCAGAGTCCGACACTGTAAGCAGTAGGAAAGGTTTCCATCTCTTGAAAAAAAACTTTGTCCCTTTATCCATATTCATTGTTGCATCCAGTTTTTCCATTAGCATTAAATGTCTTAGTTCCTCTTGAACATCCCATAATGTGGGAGGTGTTGGGTATATCCATCTATTAAAGATTGATTTACGCGCTGCTAGCATTGTTATATGTACTATGTCCTGTATGCGCTTGGATTGAATTGGTGTATTTTCTTCAGGGGTAGCATTAAATAGAAGCAGGAGCGGCTCTTTTTCTATGGTGCAGTTTCCCAATTTACTTGCAAAAGTGCATATCGAGTCCCAGAATGTTTGAATTGAAGGGCAGTTCCAAATGCAGTGGGTCATGTTAGCCTGAGGTTGATGGCATTTAGGGCAGTGGTCTATGTATCCCGGTCTCGGGGTCTTATAGATTATATTAAAGGCATATTTTGCTTTATATATCATTAGTAGGTGGGACTCCCTCCATTTCTCGCTTACCACTACTCTCCTCACAGAATTATTGCCTTCTAGTATCATTTTCTCCAAGTTGGGAATTTGAAATGTTTTTGACCAGCTACTCATATTATGTATTGCTTTTTCTTCCATCCTAATTGCTATAATGGATCTTTGGATCTCCGTTAGGGAGATCAGATAATTCTGATCGAAAGTGAAATCGTTCACTACACCATCAACAAACCAATCTTTGCTTTCTATCTATCACAACCAACAAGAAAATACAAATTTTGGTATGACGTAAAATCCAATCAGACGACTATTTTTATAATCGTTCGTAATCGATTGTGCCCATCAACAGAGATTATTTACAACCAACCTGATCAGAATTTCTGATCGCTCAATCCATTTTTCGCTAGAAATTGGACCGTTAGTGGCCACCTAAATGTGATGCAAATTTTGTTGCAATGTGTATGCAGTTTGGGACTGGGCCAATCCAAATTGGCATCAAAATTGGATTTGTCCAATTTAAAGTGGACCTGAACTCTTGCACAGGACAGAAGGAAAACCGAGAGAAATCCACTCTGTATGTATTTACAGAGTTTAGCCTGTCTAATTCCTCCTCATCTGTGACTAATCAGAAGGGTAATTTGATCTCTCAGCTGTGTCAGCTGGTAAACACAGGATGTTAACCTTACATCTGCTTCCATGAAAGTAGGAAGTAGACACACTGCAAATTTATTGCAGGATTTGCATCAGCTGTAACAAAGAAATGTTTTTCTTTAAAGGTTATTATGCTGTTGCTTATCTTCTAGAGCAGAGAGGAAGTTCTGTGTTCAGGTCCGCTTCAAGCCTGCATACAAATGGCAACAAAATTTGAACCAGGTTTGTGAAAGGAGTCTCTCATAAAGCATCTATACAGAAAACCAGGAAGATGTCATCAATCTTCGGCACTCACCCTGATGTAGAAATCTCCCTGCTCGTTCCCCGAGCGGATCTGGAAAGCATTGTAAGCTCTGGGGTAGACGGTGGTGGCTTGTATTTGGAATATATCGGAGGGGGCGCTGCGTTCCGATGTGATGCTCATGTAGCGGTGCACAATGGAGCCAGGTTCCTCATGGCACAGCGGGTTAGTGCTCGGGCACATACATCGGCTGCAACACAAAGCACACACTGATGGGCTGGTAAGTCTAAAGAGGAACTTTGCCGAAATATAGCAGTGGGGGGGGGGGGGGGGGGACAATACAATACATTGCAAAGTAAGTTAAAAAATAAAAGCTAGATCAAGAAGTTATTGATATTCGCCATGTAATTCGTTCATGTTTGTTCCACACATGAGCCTGCAGGTCATCATCTTTACTATTGGCAGGCATTAAAAAAAAAAAAAAAGACCATCTGGCAATACACATATCGTTGGTTTCCAGATAATTCAATAATTACAAAGGGAATCAGAATGGGCTGCCTCAGTGTTTCCAAACAAAAGCATATAAGGCCTCTTTTCCACGGAGGGTTGAACTATTCGTTTGTCGAGCAGTTCAGCCCCTCAGATGCCCGACACAAGCGCCGTTCAGCTGCAGTTACTTGTAGCCGAATGGAAGCCTGTAGTAGCACCGCTCATCACGTATGACACGCGGTGGCTTTACCTGGCGGTCTCGTTGTGTCTGAGCACAGCAATCTCTGTACTCAGATGCAACTCCGTGGGGAGGGGTCCGCCTGTCAACCGCTCATGCCGAGCGCTAGAAAGTGGCCAGTCGGTGGACGGAAGCAGCTGACAGGCGGTGATTTCACCACCTGTCAGCTGTTCATAGAAAAGAAGCCTAAGGCTATGTTAATAATAATAGCAGTATTTGTATAGCACCTTTCTCCTGTTGGAATCAAAGCGCTTGTGAGGCAGCCACTAGTGCGCACTCAGTAGGCACTAGCAGTGTTAACAAGACTTGCCCAAGAAACTCCTTACTAGTTTAATAGGTGCTGGCTTACTGAACAGGCAGAGCCAAGATTCGAACCCTGGTCTCCCATGTCAGAGGCAGAGCCCTTAACCATTACACTATCCAGACACTGCTGTTCACATTATAAATCGCAAACGTGATCGCAAGCGCTAAGCTTTTTTGTGCGTGATTTTTTTTTCAAGCGATTCCCGGCATTTTCTGAGCATTGGGCGATTTTGTGTAAGCGCTTTTCAAAACGCTTTTGATGAGTGATTGAGATTTTCACTTCCTGACGTCAGTCAGGAAGTGAACTCTTTGACCTGGAAAAGAATAAATACAATGTACTTATCCTTAAAAGTACTTGGGAAATCACTATACAAAGCGCTTTTTCAAGCGTTTAGCGACTTCCGTATACCATCCATTGAGCCAAAGCGCTCAGAAAATGGTACAGGCAGCGCTTCTGGAAGCGGATCATAATGAACCGCTCATATGTGAACACTCTCATAGGGAATCATTGCACAAGCACTTTTAGGGCGATTTCTAAAATCGCCAGTGCTTAAAAAAATACACAAACGCTCATAGTGTGAACAAGCCCAAAGTGTCTGCATAATGTTTGCTAAAATTCTTAAAATGTTTATAGCAGACCTGGTGATAAATGTTTATTTTTTCCAGGAATATAAGTTGGTTGCTCTTAAGCCAAAGAGGACCTGTAATGAGTGTAATTGAATAAAATTGCTTATTTTTTGTTTGTTTTTACTCTACTGACTTATTTAGTCAGTGCTCACCAAATGTAAAATCTCACTTCAACCTAATGTACATTCATAAAATTGTCAGTGATGCTGGCATCTTTACTGCTGGAAAGTTGAATTAGGCCTGGAACCCACTACAGAACGCTATCGCTAATCGCAATCGCTAGCGTTTTGTATGAGCAGTTTGTAAGCGATTTCATGAGCGTTTTAGGGAGCAATTTTAAAAAGTGTAAATTTGCCAGTGTTTGTATAGCGATTAGCGATTTAACCTTCCTGGCGGTCGCACAGGAGGTTTTCTCAGGCCCTGCTGGGCCGATTTGAATAATTTTTTTTTTGCTGAACGCAGCTAGCACTTTGCTAGCTGCGTCAGCACTTCGATCGCCGCCGCCCCGCGCTCGATCGCCGCTATCCGCGTCGCAACACGGCAAGGGGTGGATCGGGACTCCCTTAGACGTCACGACGTCCATGACGTCGGTGACGTCATCCCGCCCCGTCGCCATGGTGACGGGGAAGCCCTCCAGGAAATCCCGTTCTTTGAACGGGATTTCCTGATCGCCTATCGCCTGGTGCGATCGGCGGGGCTGGGGGGATGCCGCTGAGCAGCAGCTATCATGTAGCGAGCCCTGGGCTCACTACATGATATAAAAAAAAAAAAAAAATCAAAAAAACGGCTGCGCTGCCCCCTGGCGGTTTTTAATATATCGCCAGGAGGGTTAAAGTCTGATTGGTCCTTTCTATTAATTTTAATTTTGTTACAGTGTGCAGTAACTTCAAAACCCTAGCAAAATCGCTCCGTGCAGGTTTTGATGAGCGATTACGCCAACGATTATATACTTTACATTGAAGCGCAAATGCTAACAAAATGCTGCATGTCCTGTGTTTGCGATTTTGCTAATCGCAATCACTTCTGTGGAATTTGCACCATCCATTTACATTGGCAGAGCGTTTAGGGAAATCGATAGCGATTTATCACGCTCCCTAAACGCTTAAAAAATCGCTCTAGTGGGTTCCAGCCCTCACTGTGTAATGCCTCCCCCCCCCCCCCCCCCCCCCATATATGAAGTGAGCATAAGTACCAGTTGATCTCTGAGAGTGCTGTGCAGCAGAAGACTGCATGATATTATAGCCTAGCAATGTACAGCAACATACAGATATAAAAAGTGTAATATTAATGTAAGAATGGGTATCGGGAATAATTTAGGCTCTGCTATGAGCTGTTACGAGTTCTCTATGCATTGATAGGATGACTACAATACATTTTGTATTGTCTCTGTGATAACCTGAACAACCAGCTGGAGACTCACTTGTCAGAAACTTGAATGTATGGCTCAACGCAAAGATTCTTTTCCACACAACGATAACCACCGTGATAGTTGACGCAGGTCTGCTGATCATTGCAGGTGTGGGTCCCAGTCTCACATTCATTGATATCTGCTCACAAAATCAAGATTATTACATCATTGAAACAAACAGCCTGGTTAAAGGACACCTGATGTGAGAGGGGTATGGAGGCTGCATACATGCAAAAACGCTCCCGGGAAATTTGGGCGCAGGGTGAAGCAGAAAAAAGTTAATTCGGCTGCCAGCTGCCGCTGGCGCCCAAATTATTCACATTACAGCCAATGTCTGGCGCCCTTTCTGTCTGCCTCAATGGAGGCTGCCAGATTTCTTTCCTTTTAAGTAATACTGGTTGCCTAGCAGTCCTGCTGATCATCTGCCTCTAATACTTTAATTCCTAAACTCTGATCGCCGCTGGCCATCTGCCCCACTGCTGTGCCCGCTACTTTACCACATTTCTCCCAGTCAGGGGTGTCACTGCTGGGGCTGGTCTGGCACGGCATCCCCCTATATGAATCAAAGTTTCGATCTTCTCTAGCTGAACTGTGTAATAACAAAATGACTTTGGCACTCATGCAAGGGGCAGAGGTACAGCGTGTGAACTGGGGCTGGCCTTACCCACCACCATTGATGCCATGTAGTATACAGAGGCGCCAGTAGAATAAAATTAGTACCAATTAAAATCAATAAAAGTGTGGGTGGTGTGGGTGGATCTACCCGCCCAACAACAAAACACAAGCACTGCTGTGTGTAAAAATGGTCAATTTAATAAAAACTCCCAATAAAATTGTACAGTTTGCAACGCGTTTCACGGGTCCCAAGCCCGCTTCCTCAGGCAAAAAAACTTTTACAAGCAGGAGCAACTGAAAGATACAAAAAACATAACAAAAGACCCAACTGTAAACAACAATCAGAAATCAAAAATCAAAGATGAACATCAGTCAATATTTAAGCTGAACATAATATAATACAATCTCTGATTACGTCAGCAAATAATAACATAACATATATGAAAGACAAGAGACATTGCATCCATGAAAAACACAGACATATACTCTTGTCAGCCATCTAGTGCCATGTAATCTCGCACTTGCTTGGTCCACAAACGCATTGTATATATTTGCCAAAGTCTGGCCATCTACAGTCCATATCCTCATACATGCAAAAATAGCACCTTCTCCTATCCTATATACATATATATGAGAAAACACACAATAAGTATAATATACACCACCAAAAGAGCTTTTCAATGGATGTGTCTAAACTTGAACATGGAAAGTTTTGTAGAACCATGCGGATAGAGCGGTGGGGGGTGGCCAGACTATCGCATACTAACGAGGGACAAAGGAAGTGAGGGGAGCAAAATAAACACTGGATTTGGGAGGAAAAACATCACTTACCAGTGTCCTTGTGCAGACGAGTGTGGCGCCTTTGCTGCAGGTTGGCGCCACACTCGTATCTAAAAAACCTTCCGTATCGTGACGTCCGGGTGATGGGGGGCGTGGTGTGTCGCGTGTATTGAAGGGCGTGACTAATGGATCTCTAATGAGGGAACGCGTAATCCGCCTATGGAGACCTGTACAAGGCGGAAATGCGTCAGCTAAGGGTATGATGGCTGAGCCGCCATCTTACTAGTGGGCATGGTATACTTATGTGATATCCACATAAGAGCAGTACGGAGCGGAAGTGCGTAGGTTAGGGGCATGATGGCTGGGCTGCCATCAAACTAGTGGGCATCCTACTCTCGTGTGACATCTCATACGGAGATACGTAATGTGTATAATGTGGGTCTCAACAATATTCCTTATAAAAACATATGGTATAATATAATAATGGAAAATATATATACATACATAAGGATTCATGTTCAGATAAACCAAAACAAAAACAAAACAAAAAAATACAAAAAAATACAAAAAAATATACAAAAAAATACAAAAAATAAAAAAATAAATAATAAAACAAAAAAAAAAAATAATAATACAAAAATACAAAAAAATACACAAAAATATACAAAAAAATAATAAAAAATATTATAAAAAAATATAATAATAAAAAAATAATAATAATAAAAACAAAAAAGTACTAATCAAATATAAATAATGGAAAATTCATAATGCTTAAATGGATTGGATTGTCAGACCAATCTAGTAACCATCCGTGGTGGCCTATGTAAATTAAGGATAGAGGATAATTATTGATAGGCCTATGTAGATTAAGGATAGAGGATAATTATTGATAGACAAAAATTGAAAATAAAATAAAATATATATGTATATATATGTGTAATACGCACACATACATACATATAAAGGGAAGGGGGGGGGGGGGGGGTAAAAAAGCAGTGGTAAAATGTAATATATAAATTATTATTAAAACCATAAAAATGATTAAAAGAGAGTGACAATTGTGAACATGGGTCATGGTCATAAATATCTGCCTAAATAGGTCAAAATATTGCCAAATTACTGGTATACTATGCAGGGACGGGGAGAAAGGTAAGTACTGTAATTGTGGCCAGATCTCCTCCATACCCAACGCTGTAGGGTAAGGGGCGGAATGTAAGTGTGGGATAAATATATTCAAAAAGTTTTCTCTAGTTGTTCGTTCAGTCCTAGGGGTGTGAGTGTCTTTAATGTTTGGATCCAATATATCTCTCTGTTTTTGAGTATTTGAATTGCATTTGGTTTCATAGGGTTTATAGCCTCTAATGCTATGAAAGAAACTTCTGTCGTGTTTCTGTTATGGGCCTGATCAAAGTGTCTTGACAGGCTGTGAGTAGCAAGCCCTTTCCAGATATTCCGTTTGTGTTGGCCTATTCTTTCTCTAAGTAGTTGGCTGGTGCGTCCAACATATTGTACTTTACATGGGCAGGTAGCCACATAGATGACAAACCTGGTGTCACAATCTATGTGCTTAAGTATTGGGTATACTATATTGTCATGGTGGGATACAATATGATCAGTACTGGTAATGAAGCTACAAGCAAGGCATCGTTTTTTAAGGCAGGTAAAAGATCCCGCCGGTAGTGTATTCATCTTGTTATCAGATTTGAGCTTGCTGGGAGCCAGTAGATTTCGGAGATTGGGCGCTCTCCGGTACGTCATGATTGGTTTCTTGGGGATGTGTTCACGTAGATAGGGATCTTGTTGCAAGATTTCCCATCTCTGGGTGAGGATATCTTTTATAGCTGTGTGTTGAGCATTGTATTTCGTGATGAACCGTAATGTTGTGTCTTGTGGGGTATCGTGTGTAGGTCTTGGTTTTGGGGGTTCCATGGCCTTAAATTTTGCATTCTGTATTAAAGTCTTGGGATATTTCTTTTCTTTGAATTTATTTGTCAAAATTCTGGATTGTATTTCATAATCTTGGACATCTGTACATGGTTTAACTTTAGCAGTTTTCATCATAAACCATGGACAACCAACACTCCATACAACCAATTCAGACGCATTCATAAGAACTGTACAGATGTCCAAGATTATGAAATACAATCCAGAATTTTGACAAATAAATTCAAAGAAAAGAAATATCCCAAGACTTTAATACAGAATGCAAAATTTAAGGCCATGGAACCCCCAAAACCAAGACCTACACACGATACCCCACAAGACACAACATTACGGTTCATCACGAAATACAATGCTCAACACACAGCTATAAAAGATATCCTCACCCAGAGATGGGAAATCTTGCAACAAGATCCCTATCTACGTGAACACATCCCCAAGAAACCAATCATGACGTACCGGAGAGCGCCCAATCTCCGAAATCTACTGGCTCCCAGCAAGCTCAAATCTGATAACAAGATGAATACACTACCGGCGGGATCTTTTACCTGCCTTAAAAAACGATGCCTTGCTTGTAGCTTCATTACCAGTACTGATCATATTGTATCCCACCATGACAATATAGTATACCCAATACTTAAGCACATAGATTGTGACACCAGGTTTGTCATCTATGTGGCTACCTGCCCATGTAAAGTACAATATGTTGGACGCACCAGCCAACTACTTAGAGAAAGAATAGGCCAACACAAACGGAATATCTGGAAAGGGCTTGCTACTCACAGCCTGTCAAGACACTTTGATCAGGCCCATAACAGAAACACGACAGAAGTTTCTTTCATAGCATTAGAGGCTATAAACCCTATGAAACCAAATGCAATTCAAATACTCAAAAACAGAGAGATATATTGGATCCAAACATTAAAGACACTCACACCCCTAGGACTGAACGAACAACTAGAGAAAACTTTTTGAATATATTTATCCCACACTTACATTCCGCCCCTTACCCTACAGCGTTGGGTATGGAGGAGATCTGGCCACAATTACAGTACTTACCTTTCTCCCCGTCCCTGCATAGTATACCAGTAATTTGGCAATATTTTGACCTATTTAGGCAGATATTTATGACCATGACCCATGTTCACAATTGTCACTCTCTTTTAATCATTTTTATGGTTTTAATAATAATTTATATATTACATTTTACCACTGCTTTTTTACCCCCCCCCCCTTCCCTTTATATGTATGTATGTGTGCGTATTACACATATATATACATATATATTTTATTTTATTTTCAATTTTTGTCTATCAATAATTATCCTCTATCCTTAATCTACATAGGCCTATCAATAATTATCCTCTATCCTTAATTTACATAGGCCACCACGGATGGTTACTAGATTGGTCTGACAATCCAATCCATTTAAGCATTATGAATTTTCCATTATTTATATTTGATTAGTACTTTTTTGTTTTTATTATTATTATTTTTTTATTATTATATTTTTTTATAATATTTTTTATTATTTTTTTGTATATTTTTGTGTATTTTTTTGTATTTTTGTATTATTATTTTTTTTTTTTTGTTTTATTATTTATTTTTTTATTTTTTGTATTTTTTTGTATATTTTTTTGTATTTTTTTGTATTTTTTTGTTTTGTTTTTGTTTTGGTTTATCTGAACATGAATCCTTATGTATGTATATATATTTTCCATTATTATATTATACCATATGTTTTTATAAGGAATATTGTTGAGACCCACATTATACACATTACGTATCTCCGTATGAGATGTCACACGAGAGTAGGATGCCCACTAGTTTGATGGCAGCCCAGCCATCATGCCCCTAACCTACGCACTTCCGCTCCGTACTGCTCTTATGTGGATATCACATAAGTATACCATGCCCACTAGTAAGATGGCGGCTCAGCCATCATACCCTTAGCTGACGCATTTCCGCCTTGTACAGGTCTCCATAGGCGGATTACGCGTTCCCTCATTAGAGATCCATTAGTCACGCCCTTCCATACACGCGACACACCACGCCCCCCATCACCCGGACGTCACGATACGGAAGGTTTTTTAGATACGATTGTGGCGCCAACCTGCAGCAAAGGCGCCACACTCGTCTGCACAAGGACACTGGTAAGTGATGTTTTTCCTCCCAAATCCAGTGTTTATTTTGCTCCCCTCACTTCCTTTGTCCCTCGTTAGTATGCGATAGTCTGGCCACCCCCCACCGCTCTATCCGCATGGTTCTACAAAACTTTCCATGTTCAAGTTTAGACACATCCATTGAAAAGCTCTTTTGGTGGTGTATATTATACTTATTGTGTGTTTTCTCATATATATGTATATAGGATAGGAGAAGGTGCTATTTTTGCATGTATGAGGATATGGACTGTAGATGGCCAGACTTTGGCAAATATATACAATGCGTTTGTGGACCAAGCAAGTGCGAGATTACATGGCACTAGATGGCTGACAAGAGTATATGTCTGTGTTTTTCATGGATGCAATGTCTCTTGTCTTTCATATATGTTATGTTATTATTTGCTGACGTAATCAGAGATTGTATTATATTATGTTCAGCTTAAATATTGACTGATGTTCATCTTTGATTTTTGATTTCTGATTGTTGTTTACAGTTGGGTCTTTTGTTATGTTTTTTGTATCTTTCAGTTGCTCCTGCTTGTAAAAGTTTTTTTGCCTGAGGAAGCGGGCTTGGGACCCGTGAAACGCGTTGCAAACTGTACAATTTTATTGGGAGTTTTTATTAAATTGACCATTTTTACACACAGCAGTGCTTGTGTTTTGTTGTTGGGCGGGTAGATCCACCCACACCACCCACACTTTTATTGATTTTAATTGGTACTAATTTTATTCTACTGGCGCCTCTGTATACTACATTACGATTGATCCACCTGGTGGATGGGTGTTGACACCCTCTTTTTTCTATCTACGGAGAGCGACATTTTTAACCTGAGCGGGGACAGGTTTAAATTCCTCGCCTGCGATTTAAGTGGTTGCCTGGACTCGGCAACCCAGACTTGTGAGTATAACTTTAATTGATCACCCTATGCCAGTTGTATTACAATAATACACTATCGGGGGCTCTCGATTGTCTTTTTCTCTTCTCTACCATTGATGCCAGGTCACCCTCCCCCCAGCACTCTGAAAAAAAAACAGGTGCTGGGGAGGGTGGGGGTAATGTGGGTGATTGGGAAAAAGGATTGGAGAGGGTTAAGCGTCAGGAACTCCCACTCCTGGAAGAAAACTCAAGAGAACAGTTAAAGTGGACCTGAACTCTTGCACAGGACAGAAGGAAACCCTAGAGAAATGTGTATGTGTTTATAGAGTTTATGCTGTCTAATTATCTTTAAGAGCAGACAGGAGTTGTGAGTTTAGGTCTGCTTTAATTGTTGTACCTCCAGAATGCACTGCTATGATGTGACTCAGAGGCGGCCTTTGGGGGTGGCAAGTGGGGCGATCGCCCCAGGCTTTGCACATGAAGAGGGCCCCGCATGTCATGCCCGCCATCAGAGCCCGGGACAAGGTCCTCCAGCACCCAAGGCTGAGACACCAAAGTGCGCCCCTCCATCCCTCCCACCCCAGCCGTCACACACTGATTGCTATTAGACTAAGAGGGCCACAGGGCCCACAACCTCCCCAACACCTTAATATCTAGTTATCTGGCTTGCAGTCACTGCTATGTATCCCCTTTTCTTATTTCTTTCTGCTTCATACACAATTAGGAATGACAGCTGAATGAATTGTGCGCCCCCTCCTACGCTGCGCCCTGAGGCTGGAGCCTCTCCAGCCTATGCCTCGGCCCGGCCCTGCCCGCCATACCATGCTCATTTTGGTGGTTGTGAAGGAAAGGTCTACAGAAGTCTAGCTGTTTGTGTTCTGAGCAGTGTGTCATTTATAAATACTCAGATTTTCCTATTTTGTTTACACGCCTTATATATTTTGCACCGCCCCCTCCCTTTATTGCTTAGGTTTTCGTCTTCAGCATGCTTTACTGTACTATGCCGTTTGCATTTTTGTAATGAATTTCTGCACTGACATGAAGCTTGCCAAATGTCAGATTAAGGTAACATGCAAGAGCCTCAGCCTGAGGGCCCCAGGGGCATTTAGATCAGTCAAGCATGGACTGGAGCTAGAGGGTGCTCAGGCTGGAGCTTCCAGACTGGCTGGGGATTGGTGCTAGGTTTCATGGGGAGCTAGGGATAGGTAGAGGCTGGCTGGGGAGTTAGGGATAGGTACAGTTTGATTACATTACGTATTGTAATTGTTCCTATATTGGTTGGCTTAGTTTTTAAACAATAATAAGGCATACTGCTTTAGAGGTGGACAAGCCTGTGACTGTGGTGGTACGGTACATGGCCTACACTTATGGCTCTAGGCCCCGCATATGACACTCGCCCCAGGCCCCGCATACTCTAAAGGGGCCCATACACTCAGCCGATTTTCTGGCCGACCGATCGATCCCGATCCATCGATCCATCGATTGCAAATCGGTTGGCCAATCGACCGATCGATGGCCGATTTCGATCGATTTCAATGGATTTCCATCGAACTGGCAGGGTGGAAAATTTAGGTCGATCTGATGAGATTGCTTATCAGTTTGCATTGGCCTTAAAGGGGAACTGAAGAGAGAGGTATATGGAGGCTGCCATGTTTATTTCCTTTTAAGCAATACCAGTTGCCTGGCAGCCCTGCTGATCCTCTGCCTCTAATACTATTAGCCATAGCCCCTGAACAAGCATGCAGCAGATCAGGAGTTTCAGACTTTAAAGTCAGATCTGACAAGACTAGCTGCATGCTTGTTTCTGGTGTTATTCAGATACTACTGCAGAGAAATAGACCAGCAGGGCTGCCAGGCAACTGGTATTGATTAAAAGGAAATAAATATGGCAGCCTCCGTATACCTCTCACTTCAGTTCCCCTTTAATGGAAATCTGATGGCAAAAAAATGCCATCAGATCGAATTTCAATAGATTTCAAACTAAAATCTATTGGAATTCTATCCTGGTAAAAAATGTTCTAAAAACGCATCAGATAGATCATCAGATGCATTTCTTATCTATCTGCTGCCAATATGACGAGTGTATGGGCACCTTAAAAGGCCGCCTCTGATGTGACTGTACTCTGGGCTTGCTCTGGTAGGCTGAGACAACACACAAAGCATTCAGTAAAACCCCAGCTCTGCTCATTGTTTACCAGACAAACTTTTAAGTAGAATGTTCTAAAATAAAATTAGAGAGTACACAAGTGCTATTTATATGGTGTTTGATGACAAACCACTTAAAATAGCATCAGTTTGTTTTCTGAAATCACAGGACCCAAAGCACAAGTTAGAAAAAGCAGGATGAGCCCATGTCTGAATTTCTGTAAAACTCACAATACACATGCCATTACAGCAAGGTGGTAACTACATACATGGAGGGCCCCCAACATAGATGTGTTGGGTCAGCCCCCATCCCTACATTCCATCCTGCCCCTCTGGTGATTCCCCCATTATTTACAACTAATAGACCATCATAACCTCCTTAAAGGGGAACTTCAGCCTCAACTGTCATTAAGTTACATTAGTTATGTTAATTAAAATAGATAGGTAATATAATCTCTTACCCACCCTGTTTTAAAAGAGCAGGCAAATGTTTGTGATTTCATGGGGGCAGCCATCCTTTTGGTTGAAAGGAGGTGACAGGGAGCATGGGACACAGTTCCAACTGTTCTTGTCCTGATCACCCCTGCCAGTTGCTAGGCAACAAGATCAACAACATCAGAAATCCTTCATGCTTTGCACAGCATCAGGGGAAAAATGCCTGGGCAGTTTTATTTGATGGGGCGGAGCTTAGCTTCTGTGCAGCTAAAAATGAGCCTTTGGTAAGAAAAACAAAGTTCTGATGCTGTGAAACTGTTAAAGAAACACCAAGCCTTTTCAGTGCTGCTGAGTAGATTTTTAGTCTAGAGGTTCACTTTACGTGCGGTCACCTTAAGCAACTTTTTTTTGCCTTATAGCGAGAGTACGGCTACTATTCCCAACCCCCTCCCCTTCTCCCTACTAATAATAAGTGCAATACACAAAAATACCTTCCCATCCCCTTTTCTTCATATTCCCTAAATGTGGCCAGCAACTCCTCTACCACAACCCTAGCAAGTATGGCCATATAACATCCCTCTAACCAACCATAAAAAATGTGGGCACTGGCCAGTGCAATCTCACCCCCCCCCCCCCCCCAACACACACACAGAGTAGCTGTGGCCCCAAACCGTCATAATCTCGGGTGCAAACACACATACAATTTTGACTGGCCAATCACTGACCGATTTTACCACCTCGATGTAGCATCAGAGCTTTTGTACACAATCTGTTCATAGTATCCAGAATCTGTTGGCCCTTATACTACATGGAAGTGGTAAAAGTGACCAATCAAAATTGTACAAGTGTACTCACAACTAAGGTAAATTATTGAGGGATAGAGGATGGAGCAGTTAACCTCATTGCATACATGGGGAGAACATACAAACTCCATGCAGATAGTGTCCTGGCCAAGATTTGATTACTTGTTCCAGTGACCCTCAAGACATCAGAATAACTATTTCACCACTGAGAGGGAGGCTGGAACAACATCCCAAAAAACCATTAGGATTGGGTACCACCGTCATAGTAGCTTGTTCTGACCGGTAAAGAGTACTCATGTGCATAGAGCAGTGATGTAGACGGCCAGAATTAATCCTTCATTGAAATTACATCATTAAAATAAATATGATTGTCTACAAGGGATTACTATACCGTTCAGTTTGCACGTTATTGCATGATTAACTAATCCAATTAGTAAATGTAAATAATACTGTATTTGAGATGTAAAGTACTAACTATGAAAGATCTTACCTTGGCAGAGGCGGGTGCCCAGTAGCTGGTATCCCTCTGGACAAACACAGGAGAAGCGCCCAGGCTCGTTCACACACTGATACTGGCACAGGAAGCTGGAGTAGCTGCACTCGTCAATATCTAGAAATGTTTAACATCACTTCATTAGTCAGAATCAAACATTCAAATACTGAATAGTAGTCCAGAGGCTTCCCATGCCCTCTTGACCCCACCGTTGCTACGCACGGATCCTCTGAGCGTATCTGACAAGAGCTATTCGGCTCTCAGCTGTACTGTGCCTGCGCAGGTTTGGCCGAAAGCAAGCCGAAGCTGCTCGTTCATGAGCGCCTTTGTGCTACTGCGCATGCCTGGCCGTATTCGCACAGGTGAAGTACAGCCGCACTCGGGCAGGAAGGGAAGCGCAACTGTGAACTAAAAGTGGGTCCCGTCGTCCCAGCCAGTGGCGGAGGGGTTGAGGAAGTGTTTGCTTTTGTTTTGTTTTTTTAATTTCATCTCGGATTTGCTTTTAAAGCAAAGTCAATAATAAAACTACATAACATTATCATGAAATCCTTATTTTAAGCACATTAATTAAGTGTAAGTGTGCAAACACTCAAATATAATTCATCAAAGGATTTATTTTATATCAAAATCACCCATACGGATGTTTGCGATGTCATTATCATAGGCCCTACATGGCTTATTTGTCTCTGTAGATTGGTTTTCCAATTTTCCACGGATTATGGTTAACTGCCAGTTGATGATTATGTCTCTGTGATTAAATATCATCTGAGTTCTTCAATAACATTTTAAATAAAAAAAATATTTTGCTGACTATTTTTGTTGCTGCTGGCACATTAGTACTTAATCCATATTAAGCATTTTATATATTGCATTTGTGCATTTTGATTTGAGTCAGGTTCTACAGAGCAGGCTAAACCAACCTTTTAGAGGTTCTAATAAAATAGAGTGTGTGGGTACTGGGGTTCCAGTTCCAACAGTCTCCTTACCATGCAGAAAAATTAGCCCTGCTCCTTTTGTATAATGGGTCACTTTGGTTCATGCAGTGCTGGAGCAATCATTTAAAGTGGAATTACAGTTCAAAATTTCCACTCTGTTCCAATGGATTACCTACAACATTATAATTTCAAGGAACAAACGTTTGTTTTGAAAGAAAGTGCCTGAGTGGTTAACATATTTAATTTTGTTTTTCGTTTGGAGCCTTATCAGTCACTGAGCTGGGCTGCACTGAGCCAGGGGATAAGGCTTGTTTTACAGCAAGGAGATCCAGTGTGCAAACCACACTGATAATGATAAACACACTGCTATGTAATCGACTGCAATGCTTTCTGATTAAACTGCATATCACATCATTATGCAAGATGTCTGCTTCACATGATAGCTGATGGTGACTTGTCAAGGGAATTCGTGATTTACATTATTCTGAGCCAAAACAAAGTCAGGTAATAAAAAATGAATTTATGATGGGAAACTACATGATCATATGTTACCTGCAGATAAAACTGCAAGGTCAAACTTTCATTAGTTCCAGAGATTTTACCATTTAAAATAAAGCAAATTGGAGTTGAAAGCTCAGGTCTAGATCATCCCTATTGGTCACTGAAGCCTATCATGACATTATGGACACGAGGAAGACGTGAAAAGTCTGGTCTGAATAAAACCTGAATCTTTGGAGACGTATTGCTTAGAAGTGAGTTTTAAAGCAGAAGATCTGTAAGAAGCAGTGATCCTTTGTAAGTATCAACACATGAAGGACTGCTAGGAATCATGTCCTGCCACATTCGCTTGCTGGTGGCAGTATTGACTTTGGCTACAGCAGACTTCCACTGTCCACCAGCAGGTGGCTCTGTCCTGACATTTATTGCCCTGGACTTCCTTTGTTCACCATCAGGTGGCCTACTGACTTTGGGAAAGACCTGCAATGCCTGGACTTGCTTGCAGGTGGTTTTAGGAGCGTCTACTGCAAGATCACCCCACCAGCTGCATCCTGTTGGTGATTAGGCATTGACTATTTATAGTGTACCTGAGACGAAAGCCATCTCAGGTGCCATACTTACCTGGAACAGCCCCCTTGAGGCCACTCAGTTCTTCGTTGTCGAGGGACTGAGTGACGGTGTCTCCTGTCCCTCGCAATATGGCCCGAAAGCCTGGCCTGGTCACGCTTGGTCACGCATGCGTGGCCCAGCCAGGCGCGCTCCCCCGTCGCACTCCTGTCTCTGGGAGCTTTCTGCGCAATAGTACTGTGCAAGCGCAGAACACTCCCAGCAGCTGGAGTGCGACGGGACCGCGCAACTCACCAGGCTTTCTGGCAGTATTGCAGGGGACAGGAGCCACCTGGAGAGACGAGGCAAGACAAATAACATTTATATATCGCGCTTTTCTCCTGGCGGACTCAAAGCGCCAGAGCTGCAGCCACTAGGGCGCGCTCTATAGGCAGTAGCAGTGTTAGGGAGACTGGCCCAAGGTCTCCTACTGAATAGGTGCTGGCTTACTGAACAGGCAGAGCCGAGAATCGAACCCTGGTCTCCTGTGTCAGAGGCAGAGCCATTAACCAGTACACTATCCAGCCACAAAGAGGGACAAGCGGCCTTAAGGGGGCTTAGGTAAGCCCCAGGTAAGTATTGCACCTGAAATTGGCTTTCATCTCAGGTTCACTTTAAGCCCCACCCTTCCTCCTGCTAGGGGCCAAAACATTGTATGCTGCTAGTTCCGAGTCTTAGGACAAACCGAATTGTGATCCCCAATCCTGTTTTTGTACTTGCTTACCTGTTGCCATAGTCTGCATTCTGCCCTGACTTTGCTCTTGCCTGCTCCCCCCTCAACCGTTGCCTGGTTGTACATGCTGTGTAAATTTTGTATATATTTTCTGTGTGTGTATCCTATGTATATATTTAGTTAGATAGTTCCTGTGTGCACGCTATCTGTCATGATACTGTGTTTCCGTGTGTATCCTGTATATAGAGTGACTGCATTTTATTTGCGTGATATTATTGTATGAACATTTGTGCACAAAAGTGCCTTCCAATAACCCTTATTGCACATTATTCCTTGTCTCAGTATTTCTGCAAGCTGTGGTCACCCCCTGGTTTTCTGACCAGTATTTGTAACAGGAACTCTGGTTGTGCGCTGAGCAGGTACATTCATGTAGGAGGCTACGTGCGTCTTGGAAGGGAACATTTGTTTGGATCATTTGTAAACATCTGACTATCATCATATCTCTGCGGGAGACCTGACAACTGAAGACCACATGTATGACTGTATGACGCTGTAAAAATGGAAACATTTTAAAGCACTTAACAGAGGGGAACACATCACAGGAGGAGAGCAAATAAAAGTATGGAGAAATACTGTGGTGACTTTGTTCTATGTGCAATGTTATAAATCTATAATTGTACAATATGTTTGGTATGTAAGTCTGGTATGTTTTCTTTTTACAATTTCAATAATCAAGTGGAGACAAAGATAACAAAAAATGTAGGATTCTATGCATGTAGACCATACATGTCAAACTGCGGCCCCCGGGGCCAAATCTGGCCTTTAGAGCCATTAACCACTCTTAGACCGGCTGATGCCAATTGGTGGCCGCAGAGTGGCTCCCCCAGGACCGTTTAATGCCGATTGGTGTGAAGTCCTTGGGGCTGAGATTAGCAAGGAATACGCGCATGCGCGATCATTCCCTGCCAAAACACAGAGTGGAGCTCCGTGATCAGCCTGCTAGTTCACAATCACGGCTGGCAGGCTGTTAAGAAAAAAAGCTATTTACTTTGTACAGCGCTGCGATCTAGCGCAGAGCTGTACTGGGGCTGTCACTGTCTGTCACTGAGCTGACTGCTCGAGTGGCTCACAAACTGAGCTGATGCCTATGAGAGGAAATCAAGCTAATTGGATCTCGGGGGGAAGGGAGGGAAAGTGGGAGTTAGAAAAAAAAGAAAAAGCCAATTTTATTAAAAGAAAAACAATAATTAAAAAAAAAAATGACAATTGCAGCAGCAATCAGATGCCACCAACAGAATATATACAAAAGTATATCAAGCACCTAACATCATATGAGCTGTCCCCATTTATTGTATGTATTACAGACCTAATTATACACCTCAATGGGTGTATGATACCTTTTCGAGTGAACCCAGGGCTCAACGGGAAGTATCACCTCGGCTCATGCAGCAATAATTCGCTCCAAGGTCTGGGGAGTAACAGTGGGAAGAACTACCTGGGGATATGCTAAGGCGAGAGCCCAAAAAGAAACAAGGACAAGACGAAGAAGAGAACAGGAACAAAGGTGAACAGTTATTTTTACATTGCTGATGGTGGTGGGGGTTAGGTTGGTGAGGGTCATCAGAGGGCATATTGCCAGAGCAATAAGAGGGAATAGTTTTTAACATGGGGAGGAGGTGGAACTCTTTGACATGGAGATGGGATAGCTTTTTTTTACATTGGGGCTAAGTTGAGGAGCGGTCATTGACGGGAAGGTGAGGTCAGGCTACTTTTTATTGTAACAGTGCATGCACATGCACAGTCAGTCCCTTGGTTGACAGTTTTGCCATAGTCTGTTGTTGGTACAAGATGGGAGACTTGACGCATCCATACGCTGAAAGCTCATAAAGACAGGACAAACTCTCTTTCCTGTAGAATTATCTGCAAAATCAACATCCATGTAGCCACTGCCAGCACTTGTATGCTTCTCTGGGATAACAATCAATATTGTCATAATACTCTGTAGTTACTTACCATTACAAGTATAGCCGTCCTGATCCAACTCATAGCCTTGATTGCAGCGACAGAGGAAGGTGCCGTAGGTGTTGTAGCAGCGCTGTTGGCACGGTGCGCCCATGGAGCATTCGTTTGCATCTGTAAGTGATATGAACATCGTGTCTAACGCATTTTGTTGATTAAGAAAATAACCACAAGGAACTCTGTCTTGAACTGTGTGTGACACCTCAGCGATTCAGTATGAGCTTTTCTGGATGGCAGCCAAGCCACACTTAACAGCCTGTTTAAGTTTGACATTTCAGAATTTGCACTATTATATGCATGAGTTCCCAGCCCTTTCTCTGCCAGAGAAACTCTCTAGGGACTTCCTATGATGACTCTTTCTCACATGGTCTCTTCCAACACTTCCACAAAGCCATATGGTGTGTACAAATACTGACCACACAACTTCCTGCAAGCCATTCTTTCTGCCTTCTTTCCATTCTTCCCACTAAACCTATCTAGCTAGCTACACCGAGCCATAATGGTTCCTGCGTAAATTTGATAAAGGCGCCCGCTGTAAAGGCCACAGGAAATGGCTGGTAGTAGCATATCAGTAAACTTACAGATATTCTACTATTCATTCATATACGGGAGCTAAATATCAGTTATATTTCCTGATATTTTACTACAACCTAACCTCTCCCTATACTAACACATACAGTGGTGTGAAAAACTATTTGCCCCCTTCCTGATTTCTTATTCTTTTGCATGTTTGTCACACTTAAATGTTCCTGCTCATCAAAAACCGTTAACTATTAGTCCATGATAACATAATTGAACACAAAATGCAGTTTTAAGTGATGTTTTTTATTATTTAGTGAGAAAAAAAGCTCAAAACCTACAAAGTCCTGTGTGAAAAATAAATTGCCCCCTGAACCGAATAACTGGTTGGGCCACCCTTAGCAGCAATAACTGCAATCAAGCGTTTGCGATAACTTGCAACGATTCTTTTACAGCGCTCTGGAGGAATTTTGGCCTACTCATCTTTTCAGAATTGTTGTAATTCAGCTTTATTTGAGGGTTTTCTAGCATGAACCACCTTTTTAAGGTCATGCCACAACATCTCAATAGGTCATACCCATGCTGGGTGGGAGAAATAACTCTGTAAATGGACAATTGTGTGTAAAAAAATCAAAAGATTGTCATTTACAGAGGTATTTCTCCCACCCAGCATGGGTATGTGTAAAAATACACCCCAAAACACCTTATACTACTTCTCCCGAGTACGGCGATACCACATGATTGGCACTTTTTTGCAGCCTAACTGCGCTAAGGGGCCCAGAGTCCAATGAGTACCTTTAGGATTTCACAGGTCATTTTTGTTTCAAGACTACTCCTCACGGTTTATGGCCCCTAAAATGCCAGGGCAGTATAGGAACCCCACTAATGACCCCATTTTAGAAAGAAGACACCCCAAGGTATTTTGTTAGGAGTATGGTGAGTTCATAGAAGTTTTTATTTTTTTGTCACAAGTTAGCGGAAATTGATTTTAATTGTTTTTTCTCACAAAGTGTCATTTTCCGCTAACTTGTGACAAAAAATAAAATCTTCTATGAGCTCACCATACTCCTAACGGAATACGTTTGGGTGTCTTCTTTCTAGAATGGGGTCATTTGTGGGGTTCCTATACTGCCCTGGCATTTTAGGGGCCCTAAACCGTGAGGAGTAGTCTTGAAACCAAATATCGCAAAATGACCTGTGAAATCCTAAAGGTACTCATTGGACTTTGGGCCCCTTAGCGTACTTAGGGTGTAAAAAAGTGCCACATATGTGGTACCGCCGTACTCAGGAGAAGTAGTATAATGTGTTTTGGGGTGTATTTTTACACATACCCATGCTGGGTGGGAGAAATATCTCTGTAAATGACAATTGTTTGATTTTTTTTTACACACAATTGTCTATTTACAGAGAGATTTCTCCCACCCAGCATGGGTAGGTGTAAAAATACACCCCAAAACACATTATACTACTTCTCCTGAGTACGGCGATACCACATGTGTGACACTTTTTTGCAGCCTAGGTGCGCTAAGGGGCCCAACGTCCTAATCACAGGTCATTTTGAGGCATTTGTTTTCTAGACTACTCCTCACGGTTTAGGGCCCCTAAAATGCCAGGGCAGTATAGGAACCCCACAAGTGACCCCATTTTAGAAAGAAGACACCCCAAGGTATTCCGTTAGGTGTATGGCAAGTTCATAGAAGATTTTATTTTTTGTCACAAGTTAGTGAAAAATGACACTTTGTGAAAAAAAAACAAAAATCAATTTCCGCTAACTTTTGACAAAAAATAAAATCTTCTATGAACTCGTCATACACCTAACAGAATACATTGGGGTGTCTTTTTTCTAAAATGGGGTCATTTTGTGGGGTTCCTATACTGCCCTGGCATTTTATGGGCCCAAAACCGTGAGTAGTCTGGAAACCAAATGTCTCAAAATGACTGTTCAGGGGTATAAGCATCTGAAAATTTTGATGACAGGTGGTCTATGAGGGGGCGAATTTTGTGGAACCGGTCATAAGCAGGGTGGCCTTTTAGATGACAGGTTGTATTGGGCCTGATCTGATGGATAGGAGTGCTAGGGGGTGACAGGAGGTGATTGATGGGTGTCTCAGGGGGTGGTTAGAGGGGAAAATAGATGCAATCAATGCACTGGGGAGGTGATCGGAAGGGGGTCTGAGGGGGATCTGAGGGTTTGGCCGAGTGATCAGGAGCCCACACGGGGCAAATTGGGGCCTGATCTGATGGGTAGGTGTGCTAGGGGGTGACAGGAGGTGATTGATGGGTGTCTCAAGGTGTGATTAGAGGGGGGAATAGATGCAAGCAATGCACTGGCGAGGTGATCAGGGCTGGGGTCTGAGGGCATTCTGAGGGTGTGGGCGGGTGATTGAGTGCCCTAGGGGCAGATAGGGGTCTAATCTGATGGGTAGCAGTGACAGGGGGTGATTGATGGGTAATTAGTGGGTGTTTAGGGTAGAGAACAGATGTAAACACTGCACTTGGGAGGTGATCGGACGTCGGATCTGCGGGCGATCTATTGGTGTGGGTGGGTGATCAGATTGCCCGCAAGGGGCAGGTTAGGGGCTGATTGATGGGTGGCAGTGACAGGGGGTGATTGATGGGTGGCAGTGACAGGGGGTGATTGATGGGTGATCAGTGGGTTATTACAGGGAAGCACAGATGTAAATAATGCCCTGGCGAATTGATAAGGGGGGGTCTGAGGGCAATCTGAGCGTGTAGGCGGGTGATTGGGTGCCCGCAAGGGGCAGATTAGGGTCTGATCTGATGGGTAACAGTGACAGGTGGTGATAGGGGGTGATTGATGGGTAATTAGTGGGTGTTTAGAGGAGACAATAGATGTAAACACTGCGCTTGGGTGGTGATCTGATGTCGGATCTGCGGGCGATCTATTGGTGTGGGTGGGTGATCAGATTGCCCGCAAGGGGCAGGTTAGGGGCTGATTGATGGGTGGCAGTGCCAGGGGGTGATTGATGGGTGGCAGTGACAGGGGGTGATTGATGGGTGATTGACAGGTGATCAGTGGGTTATTACAGGGAAGCACAGATGTAAATATTGCACTGGCAAATTGATAAGGGGGGGGTCTGAGGGCAATCTGAGCGTGTAGGCGGGTGATTGGGTGCCCGCAAGGGGCAGATTAGGGTCTGATCTGATGGGTAACAGTGACAGGTGGTGATAGGGGGTGATTGATGGGTGATTGATGGGTAATTAGTGGGTGTTTAGAGGAGAGAATAGATGTAAACACTGCGCTTGGGTGGTGATCTGATGTCGGATCTACGGGCGATCTATTGGTGTGGGTGGGTGATCAGTTTGCCCGCAAGGGGCAGGTTAGGGGCTGATTGACGGGTGGCAGTGACAGGGGGTGATTGATGGGTGGCAGTCACAGGGGGTGATTGATGGGTGATTGACAGGTGATCAGTGGGTTATTACAGGGAAGGACAGATATAAATAATGCCCTGGCGAATTGATAAGGGGGGGGGGGTCTGAGGGCAATCTGAGCGTGTAGGCGGGTGATTGGGTGACCGCAAGGGGCAGATTAGGATCTGATGGGTAACAGTGACAGGTGGTGATAGGGGGTGATTGATGGGTAATTAGTGGGTGTTTAGAGGAGAGAATAGATGTAAACACTGCGCTTGGGTGGTGATCTGATGTCGGATCTGCGGGCGATCTATTGGTGTGGGTGGGTGATCAGATTGCCCGCAAGGGGCAGGTTAGGGGCTGATTGATGGGTGGCAGTGACAGGGGGTGATTGACAGGTGATTGACAGGTGATCAGGGGGGATAGATGCATACAGTACACCTGGGGGGGGGGGTCTGGGGAGAATCTGAGGGGTGGGGGGGTGATCAGGAGGGGGCAGGGGGGGGGATAAAAAAAAAATTAGCGTTGACAGATAGTGACAGGGAGTGATTGATGGGTTATTAGGGGGGTGATTGGGTGCAAACAGGGGTCTGGGGGGTGGGCAGGGGGGGGTCTGAGGGGTGCTGTGGGCGATCTGGGGCAGGGGGGGGGGAGAAATCAGTGTGCTTGGGTGCGACATAGGGTGGCTGCAGCCTGCCCTGGTGGTCCCTCGGACACTGGGACCACCAGGGCAGGAGGCAGCCTGTATAATACACTTTGTAAACATTACAAAGTGTATTATACACTTTGTATGCGGCGATCGTCGGGTTAACATCCCGCCGGCTCTTCCGTATGGCCGGCGGGATGTTGCGGCGGGTGAGTGGAGACAGGCGCCGGCGGAGGATCGCGTCACGGATGACGCGATCGCTCCGCCCATGCCCCTACAAGGACCGCCGCCATTTGTCAATACGGCGGTCCTTGCGGGGTCCACTTCCCGGCCGCCATTTGTCAATACGGCGGTTGGGAAGTGGTTAATTGAGGCAAGTGAGGCCTGCAGTTCTTTAGATGTTGTCCTGGGGTCTTTTGTGGCCTCTCGGATGAGTTTTCTCTGCGCTCTCGGGGTAATTTTGGTCGGCCGGCCACTCCTGGTAAGGTTCATCACTGTTCCATGTTTTTGCCATTTGTGGATAATGGCTCTCACTGTTGTTCGCTGGAGTCCCAAAGCTTTAGAAACGGCTTTATGACCTTTACCAGACTGATAGATCTCAATTACAGTACTTTTGTTCTCATTTGTTCCTGAATTTCTTTGGATCTTGGCATGATGTCTAGCTTTTGAGGTGCTTTTGGTCTACTTCTCTGTGTCAGATAGCTCCTATTTAAGTGATTTCTTGATTAAAACAGGTGTGGCAGTAATCAGGCCTGGGGGTGACTACAGAACCACAGTTAAGTTATTTTTTTAACAAGGGGGGCAATCACTTTTTCACACAGGGCCATGTAGATTTGGAGTTTTTTTTCTCACTAAATAATAAAAACCATCATTTAAAACTGCATTTTGTGTTCAATTATGTTATCTTGGACTAATAGTTAACGTTTTTGATGAGCAGAAACATTTAAGTGTGACAAACATGCAAAAGAATAAGAAATCAGGAAGGGGGCAAATAGTTTTTCACACCACTGTAACTCCCCTGGTGCTGCCTAACCATAACCACCCCTCCCGGTGATGCTTAACCTTAAACCCCCCCCCCCCCCACCACCACCACCTTGGTAGTTGCCTGACCCCCTTCATGGACGCCTAACCTTAACCCCAATGTACTGCTGCTCTTTTCAACAGGGTATGTCTTGCACCCTTTTTAACTGCTCCGCCAGGCACGTGCCATAGCATCTGGATATATTAGGAATAATTTATTCATTATGCCTGAGTTACAGTGAGGAAGGGAGTGTTATTCCCAAAACTGTTGCCTATCTTACTTTGCAATTTGAAAACCTGAACTTTTGAATACTGATTTTGATTAGTGAAACTAGCTGGCTGTGGTTTTGTGTCCAAACTATGAGAGTCATCCACAAAGTAACAGTTGTTAACTTTGATCCGCCAGTTAAGGTATTCTTTCTGTGTAATTTAACATGTATATGTCAGGTTCACCCCTTCTTTCCCTGCACCACTTGTCACGTGACTGCAAAGCATAAGTAACTGTTCATCATCAGCAGCATCATCAGCAGCAGTGTGGCATCCTCACAGGTAAGGTAAAGTATCGGCTTTGGGCGCTTTTTTCCAGACAGGTACACTTCAAAACCCATCAGGATGAGCATGGCTGGCTTGTGCACCGTCGGTAAGGATGTCCTTACTCAGTGCATACATAACTGATGATCAATGTCTTACCTACACAGGAGCGATTATTAGATGCCAGCTGGAAGCCCGGCTCACACTGACAGGCGAATGATCCGGGGTAATTCACACAGCGATGCTGGCAGTATCTGTATCTGCACTCGTCAATGTCTGGAAGACAGAGAGATTACATCAGATTATTGAAAGGGAGCTGTACATTGTGGGATTACAAGGAAAGCGGGACAGTGCACACAAGTATGTGGATACAGTATGAGCCCACCTCTGTGCTTACCTTGGCTAGCTTTGCCTCAGTCAGGTATACAATTAAAGCAAACCTGAGATGATTATAAACTGATTAGATTAACAATTGTATCTATCCTTTGAGTCCTAAAAATTACTTTTTTATGTCTAGTAAACACAATTCAATTTTCTGTCAGATTGATGGTCGAATCAATTATTTCTGACATGTCCAATAGAGTTGGGCGAACAGTTCGGCTGTGTTAGCCGAACTGCAGCCGAACTGTTCGGCTGCCCAACCTGTCATTTTGCTGTGGCTCTTACTACTTCCGGGTCGCAATGACCCGGAGTAGTACGTCTGCGCTGGCCCGGCGGAGCGCGTCCTAGATCTCTGCGCATGTGTGTGACGTCATGAGTGATGTCACACACATGCGCAGAGAGTGCCCGGCAACGGGAGCGCGATCTAGGACGCGCTCCGCCGGGCCAGCGCAGACGTACTACTCCGGGTCATTGCGACCCGGAAGTAGTAAGAGCCACAGCAAAATGACAGGTTGGGCAGCCGAACAGTTCGGCTGCAGTTCGGCTAACACAGCCGAACTGTTCGCCCAACTCTAATGTCCAATCTCATTTCCGATCGTTTTTCTGGTCTGTTTTTTTATAGATGTGATCAAAAATTGATCAGAAATCAGATCGGATCTGTCAGAAATAATCAAGAATGTTTAATATTGTATTGTCTCATATGCTGACACAGTCTTTAAGTGTCATAGAAGCTAAAATATATGAACTAGTGACTTTTTTTTATCTATCCCCTGTTCTCAGAAGCCATTCTCTGCCAGTAAAGGCTTTTATGTCTGTAATTCCTTATCAGTGAGCATTATGCTATAGATCAACTTAATCCTGACTTGAGAGAAACTATCACTTGCATACCTAAATGTTAACTCTTTCAGGCAGAAAAAAAAGTAATACAGCCTAGTTATTTGTATGCTTAGCACTATACTTACACATGTCTATCTCAACATGGGATTGGTAGATAATAGGATAACAGAGGCGCCAATAGGATAAAAAACACTAAAAGAACTTAAGTTCTTTTAGTGTTTTTTATCCTATTGGCGCCTCTGTTATCCTATTATCTACATCAAGTCCACCCTTGGTGGAGGGTTGTACCCTTCCTTCTTCAACTACAGAGAGCGACTTTTTAATCCTGCTTTGACAGTGGTTGCCTACTTGGTAACCCTGGTTTGTGAGTATTAAATTAATATTATTACTCTATCAATTATACCTTACCAGTACATACTACACTATATTGGGCTCTTGGTGTTTTCTCTTTTTCTCAACATGGGATTGATTCTCTAAATCGGGGTAATACTGCCATGCACAGACAATGCACTGCAGTATTACCCTCATTTCCAGCCGCATGTAGCCCAAGTTACGCTATTAGCGCAACCTGTGGTACTCGAGTGGCGCAACCATTACTATGGTAATGTGCACTACTAACGGTAACGCTCATTAGTAATGCGCATTACCGTAGCAACGGTCATGCTACCCGAGTACCGTGGGTCATACTAAAAGCGTAACTCGCGATCTTGCAGCGGGAAATGAGGGTAATACAGACAGCGCACAGCAGTATTACTGCAATTTAGAGAATCAACCTTTATGTCACATTTTCTTTAAAAAGAACCAGAGACGAAGCACCCCCATGTATTTTACCATATATATCAATGGGAACATGATAGTAAACACCTACCCTGCTCTCTGTTTCATTCTTCTCTGCTAAATCTGCCTGTTAGCAGCGCTGATAAGAATCCCTGACTGAGCATTCAGTCTAGCTTTCCCCGGAATGATTATAGCTGAGTCAGTCTTCTGTGATGTCTTTTCAAGCCCAAGTCTGCCCCCTTGTGGCTCTGCTTTGCTGCTATTTATCCTTGATGCAGCAAAGCAGAGCCACAAGGGGGCAGACTTGGGCTTTAAAAGACATCACAGAAGACTGACTCGGCTATAATCATTCCAGTGAAAGCTAGACTGAATGCTCAGTCAGGGATTCTTATCAGGGCTAATAACAGGCAGATTTAGCAGAGAAAAATGAAACAGAGAGCAGGGTAGGTGTTTTCTCTAATGTTCCCACTGATATATATGGTAAAATACATGAGGGTGCTTAGTCTCTGGTTCCCTTTAAGACCAGTGAACAGACCCTGTAATTGTTTCAATCATCAAAGCAAAATATAAAGATATTAAACTTCTCATTCTGATCATTTAAAAGTTTTTTGTGCGTCACTGAAAATTTTCTGGAGCAAATCAACCCCTTGTGGTCTTGTACTCACCTACACACTCATTTCCAATCTTCCTGTAGCCATCTGGACACTTGCAATGAAAGCCACCCTGTGTATTCACACACTCCTGGCTGGGGAGACAGTCGTCCATCTCAAAGGCACACTCATCAAAATCTGTGAAAACAGCACTGATTTATGAAGGTGACAAGTACGGTAATTACATAGCTCCAAAGTGTCCTCTTTTGGAGGGACAGTCCCTCTATAGGAACCCAATCCCTCTGTCCCGGTTTCTTCCTTATTTTTGTCTCTCTTTCAAGATGTACAGCTCTATGTACTTTTATCCTGAAAAAATGTGTTTGATTGACTCTAAACTTTATTCCCATCCTTTAATCTGATATATTACTAATTTTCAAAAGTTAATATAAAGGTTAATGAACCCGAATAGAGAGGGCCAGTGTGGTTTGAATTATAAAACAACATATTTTTCTTATGAAATCTTTATGGTACGCGTGGTTAGGGGTGTGATAGGGGCGCGGCTTAAGTGTCCCTCATTCTTATCTCCATAAATATTGCTTAAAGAGACACTGAAGCGAAAAAAAAATGATGATATTATGATTTGTATGTGTAGTACAGCTAAGAAAAAAAACATTAAGATCAGATACATCAGTCTAATTGTTTCCAGTACAGGAAGAGTTGAGAAACTCCAGTTGTTATCTCTATACAAAAAAAGCTATTAAGCTCTCCGACTAACTTAGTCGTGGAGAGGGCTGTTATCTGACTTTTATTATCTCAACTGTAATTGAACTGTTTACTTTTCCTCTGCTAGAGGAGAGTTCATTACTTCACAGACTGCTCTGAAAGACTCATTTTGAATGCTGAGTGTTGTGTAATCTGCACATATTATAGAATGATGCAATGTTAGAAAAAACACTATATACCTGAAAATAAAAATATGAGAATATTTTCTTTGCTGCTAATCTTCTAGTAATTATTCATAGTACACAACCAATTCATTATATCATATATATTTTTTTCGCTTCAGTGTCTCTTTAAGGGGAATTTACTGCCTGGAGGTTCATTATCTTGGTTGCTGAATTTAATAACAAACCTATGCTCCTAGTGAATTTATATACACCCAACATGGTGTGATTTGCTACTGAATATGCAAATTATCTCTTTTCGCCCCGTAAGCCAGGCAAGCATTCAGAACCACTGGTGTATAGCAAGCCTATAGCTTTAATTACACAGTAACATCAACCCCACATGTAGACAGCCTGTTTCGGGCTTTTGGTCCTCATCAGTACATGGCAGGGATTGATATGACTGTATGGGATAGGGCTTGGACCAGTACAACAGAGTAACCAAGCAGCTTGGGGTGACTCCACTCAAACCAAACTGCATTTGTTAAAAAAAAAAGTGGTAGAACTTGCAAAAAAAAAATGCAAAAGGGGAACATCAGTCTTTTGGGGGATTTTAACCTCCTTTGCGGTTATCCCAAGCTAGGGTCGGGGCGGAAAACAGCAGCTAAGAGCGGTAATCCCGACCTCTGCTCGGGGTAGCCGCAGGAGGCTGTATGCAGAGCAATACGCGCAGCAGGAGCGTTTCTACATACCTCCCGGGGATCCCGACGTCGGCTGGCATTCTTCTTCCTCTCCTCTGGGGCTCTGCTTCCTGCTGGTGAGATCACGGGCTGTCGTCATGACGACAATTTAACTTTAGAGTTGCAGCGCCACCCGGAGGATGGAGGTATAACTGCAGCACTGGAGCCAGGGAGGTGAGTGATTGCTGAGCTGCTGCAGCTCTCCCTGGCAGCATGATTTTTTTAAGGTTTTAGAGTCTGAAAGGGCGCAAAAAAATTGCACCGCTTCTAGATCCTAAAATCCGGAAAGAATCAGAATGCCAAGGGGGTTCATTCTATTCTAGATCCATCTTTCTTATCTCAAAAAGTTGTGAGGTATGGGTAATTGTAGGGCATTGCCTGGCCAAACACTGCTGTCACATGGCCAAATGCTGTTGTGTTTTTGCTTTGTGTCAAGAAAAACGAGAATCCTGATTTCCAGATAATGTTTATACTTTGTGTCAAGTAAAATACGGCATTTGATTTCCGTTTTGAACAGAGAATGAATTTACTAAGCTGTTAAAGAGCTGGAGAATGTCACAGAATACAAGTGATCTACCAAACCAGCCCTGAATTGGTTACAATTCAATGCGCTGTCTATGCAGCTGATAGTTTTATGGACTGTCCACACACGAGAATTTGCATGCGTTTCCAAATGTGCAAAAACGCCATTCATCTAATAAAAGTCAGTGGAAAATTGCACTTCTGTTAAAAATGGCTAAATTGGGTATGCATTTCCACCTGCGTGAAAAAATGTACTTCCTGCATCATATAAATCAATAATAATACATTTACCCGTTGCATGTGATTTCCATTGACCATTATCTGCGGTGAAAAAATGCATTTAAACGCGAATAGGGTTCGGAAAAATCCTGCCAAAAATAATTAAAAAAAAAAACATTTCTTTGTTACAGATGATACAAATCCTGCAATAAATCTGCATTTTGTCTACTTCCTGCTTTCATGGAAGCAGATATATTGTTTACATCTTGTGTTGAAAAATTAGCAGGAGGAGATTCCTGAGCTGACACAGTTGAGATCAAGCAGGCACAATGTAATTAAAGGACCTCTGTCGTGAAAATCTTAAAATGTTAAATACATTCATTCAGGAACCACGGCAGATTTGCATGGATGCCCTAAATGTTCCTCCATTTCCCCAGATCTAAATCATATGCTCTGGAGTTGTCCTACCATTCAACTATTATGGACAATGGCTCTTAAATTGATTAAAAAAATCACAGATAATAATAGAGACCTTCACTCTTTTTATTGTTTGATGCATAGCCCTGACTTCCTTAGTGGAGATCAAAATAAGACTCTATCCAGATTTGAGCATTTGACATTACTGGCTACTAAAAAACGTATACTAAGGCATTGGCTTTCTCCTACTATTTTTACTCTAAATATGTTAAAAGAAATATTAGGCCAATTAATGCATCTGAAATGTCTGAATTTGGAGCAAGAAAACAAACATTCACTAAAAAAGTTCTTTCAGACGTGGAGAACGTTTTTGGAAAGGGAATGCTCTAGGCCTAGGGAACAAATTTTCAGTGTGATGTCACCTCTCCAGGACACTACTTGGTATTTGAAGCAAAAAATAGGAGGTTATTTGGGAAAATTAGAAGTCTGATTCAATAGGAAAAACTGGAGTAAGCAATATATATAGGGAGACATCTAAACATTGAGAGAGAGAGGGAATTAGGGCAGAGACACCAAATTGTACATAGTTATGGGGTAGAGAAATAGTGTTGATTATGTTCTCAAGATTGCTATAGAACACCTTGATGATGGGCCGGTTCCAACTTATGACAATACAACACCATTATCATACAAAGTATTGATGAATGGAAATACCTGTGTATATTGTTATCGTTTTGAAATATATCTCATGAAAATTGGAAATACTGAGGATCTGATTCTATATGTTGAACGTTGACACTAATGGTGTGTTTTGGGCACATTGTTAACTTTACCTGCTGATCTTCAATAAAAATATATTTAAAAATAAATACATTTTTAAATACATATAAACATATACAAATAAGTGTGTTTCTTCCAGAGCAAAATGAGCCATAAATTACTTTCCTCCTATGTTGCTGTCACTTACAGTAAGTAGTAGAAATCTGACATTACTGACAGATTTTGGACTAGCCCATCTTCTCATGGGGGTTCTCAGGGTTTTCTTTATTTTTAAAAGGACTTAGTAAATGGCAGTTGCTCCGTCCAACTGCCAAAAAAGTGTGCAGCGAGCAGGGGGGGCTGGCCAGCATCTTTGTATACATCCTTTTCAGGGAATATCTTTATAAAGAATAAAGGCCATGCAGAAAATCCCCCATGAAGTGATGGACTAACCCTAAATCTGTCGGTAAAGTCAGATTTCTAATACTTACTGTGAGTGACAGCAACATAGGAGAAAAGTAATTTATGGCTCATTTTACTCTGGAAGAAATTAACTTTTTATTTGTATGTGTTTTGAATTGTAAGATTTTCGCAACAGTTCCTCTTTAAGCCCCTGATGATAATACTGGGTTATACCTTCGTTTTCAAGCTCCATCAATTTGCCTACATGATTTTTATACTCTTGCATCATCTCGGAATTTTCTGCATCTCACTGACCATCCCGACATGAAAGTTACGCTGTAGGAGTGATAAAACATTCAGTACAGCAGAAAAGAGGGACTCGCTAAAGCTACCTTATTTTGCTTGGATATAATATGACCTGAAGAATATTTGCAGAAATGTTATACTTATCAGTTACATTTCAAATTGCTGTCAGCCTTTCGAACCAGTAATCTCCCGATTCTTGAAAGAATCCACTTAGCACGCACCTTCTGCAGAGCCTCTGCAATGTGGCTGGATGGTGTAATGGTTAAGGGCTCTGCCTCTGACACAGGAGACCTGGATTCGAATCTCGGCCCTGCCTGTTCAGTAAGCCAGCACCTATTCAGTAGAAGACCTTAGGCAAGTCACCCTAAAACTGCTACCGCCTATAGAGCGCGTCCTAGTGGCTGCAGCTCTAGCGCTTTGAGTCCACCAGGAGAAAAGCGCGATATAAATGTTCTGTGTTAGTTTTGTTTACAATGCACGTACCTGCCATAGAGCGCCTGCCCGTACGGGCCCCTCCCCCCCGCGAGCATAGTTGTTGGCAGTTGTAATATGTGTGTGCAGCTCTGCATCAACCCCATGCATATTACAACTGCCTTTTCCATTAGGATCAGTTACTATTTTAGCAGTGCATGTCAGACCTGCTTTGGCACACTGAACTTGATTCCCAAAACTTGAATTGTCTAACCTTACTTAAAGAGGAACTCAAGTGAAAATAATTATGTATAAATGATTTAGTCAGTGTTTGCCCATTGTAAAATCTTTTAAATCACTGATTTACATTCTGACATTTATTACATGGTGACATTTTTACTGTTGGCAGGTGATGTAGTTGCTGCATGCTTTTTTGGTAGCTGTAAACAGCTATTTCCCACAATGCAGCAAGGTTCACAGACAGGAAACTGCCAAGAGTACATACTCAGAATTTCTTTGTGGGAGGGGTTTCACCACAATATCAGTCATACAGCGCCCCCTGATGGTCTGTTTGTGAAAGGGAATAGATTTCTCATGTAAAAGGGGGTATCAGCTACTGATTGGGATAAAGTTAAATTCTTGGTCAGAGTTTCTCTTTAAGCCTCATCTACATGGTACAATTTTCTATCAGATAGACGGATCTATTAGATAGATCTAATAAGAAATTGCATCGTGTGTAGACGTCCAAATTGTTTCAGATCAATTTGCGATAGATTTTGCTTTGATAAGTGCCCAAGCAGCCCAACATCTATTGTAAAATCTAACGCAATCCGATTGGGCCAGTTGGAAATGATCTAATAGATCCATCTAATAGATCCGATCTGACGGAAAATTGTACCATGTAAATGAGGCTCTCCTTTTTACCTAAACTATGAGAAGAGCTTATTCATGAGATACACAGATAAGGGGAGAAAGAGTATGAGATCATTAGATAAGGACTTTAAAGAGAACCTGTACTGAGTAAAAATATTTAAAATAAACACATGAGGTAACTTCAAATGAACATTACAGAGTTACCTTGCCATCAATTCCTCTCAGAAGCTCGCCATTTTCTTCTGACAATTATCCCTTCCAGTTCTGACAATATTTTGTCAGATCTGAAATATATCAGTTGCTGTCAGTAAAATATCAGTTGCTGTCAGTTATAGCTGAGAGGAAAACTGATGTACCAGGTAATTTCCATGTTTCCCTATGGCTCAAGTGGGCGATGTTACAGTTTAACTGTGTGCTGACCAGAAAGCTGTTATGGGTAATGACCATTTTCAAAATGGAGGACGGCAAATTCCCTTGATCACAGGGAACAAACAGGACGTGGGACAGGAGAAAGACACTGAGGAGTAGATTACATGGAAGGTAAGTATGACTCGTATGTGCCTATTTTGACTTAATTCTCAGTTCAGGTTTTCTTTAAGTATACCTGTAGGGGAAAAAACAGCCCTTACAGGGAACTCACCTGGAGTGGGAAAAGCCTCTGGATCCTGCCGAAGCTCCCCCCGTCTTCCTCCACTTGCCTGTTCCAGCACTGAGACCCTCGAAAAACCGCTTGTTGCCTGCTCATGCATGCACGGTAGTCTCGTCTGCGCAGTCTGTTACTCGATATGGCTTGGCTTTTGCCACCAGAGCCCGAGAGGGTCCATGCTACTGTGCAGATGCATTGTGGCCATGCTTCGGAGGTCTCATCAATGGATCGGCCTGGCTGAGGAGGACTATGGGAGGTTCCAGAGAGGCTTCCTCCTCCCGAGGTAAAGGTGGCCATACACTCGTTATTAGCAGCAGATAGATGATCAGATAGATTTTCCGATCTATCTGATGTGTTTAGGAACATTTTTTACTAGGAACAGATTTCCAATAGATTTCAGTATGAAATCTATTGAAAATCGATCTGATGGCATTAGGTCCAATGCAAATTGATAAGCAATCTCATCAGATTGACCTAGATTTTCCAGCATGTCAGACCGATTAAAATTGATAAAAATTGGGCGCAAATCGATCGATCGGGCAATCGATTTGCGATAGATTTCGATCGATCGGACGCTAATTGGCTGAGTGTATGGGCCCCTTAAGTATTCCAAATTGGCTGTAGCAAACCTTACAGGTTTGATTTAATTATGAGAAAAGTCAGATAAAGAGAGAAATTCATTTTGTGAATCACCCTCGTAATTTATAAAGCAGTGTACAGACAGTTCTAGGCCACAGTAGCTGATCAGATGGATTGCCACATACAAAAGAGAGCCTCACTTACCTACACAGGTGCCCCGTCCCTCAGCATCTGGTTGGTAGCCATTTGGACAAGGGTTGGGCCTTAGATCAGATCCAACTTCGCTATGAGGGCCGCCAGCAGGTCCAGCAGGGCCACCAACAGGTCCAGTAGGTCCGCCAACAGGTCCAGCGTCTGGGTGGGATTCACTAATCACAGAGGCTGAACGAGGTAGGCATAGATAACCCCCAAAGTGATTGATGCACTTCATTTCTCCCTTGCAGGCATCAGGGATTGTCTGGCATTCATCAATATCTGCAGGAGATTTACAGAAAGACTGTGAGGTCTAATCGGACAAGAACAAGTTACATCATATCTTGGGACTGATTTAAAGAGACACTGAAGCGGAAAAAAAATGATGATATAATGACTTGGTAGTGTAGTACCGATAATTACTAGAACATTAGTAGCAAAGAAAATATTCTCATATTTTTATTTTGTTACTGTATATAGTTTTTTATTAAAACCATTGCATCATTCTCTAATATTTACAGTTTACACACTACTCAGCATTCTAAATGATTTTACGGAACAGGCTAGTGAACTTTTGAACTGACCTCTGTAGAAAAAAAAAAAAGATACAGTGACAGACACTTGAGATAACAAGCTTCAGAAGACAGAGCTCTCTGCAACTTTGAAAAGTCGTGGAGCTCAGTGGCTCATTGCATAGATAACAACTGGAGTTTCTTAACTCTTCCTGTACTGGAAACAATATTAGACTCATGTCTATGCTCCTAATGTTTTATTTCTTAGCTGTACAACACATACAAATCATTATATCATAAGTTTATTTTCACTTCAGATTCTCTTTAGCGTTTACCTGAGGCGACATGTTACATGATGACGAGGTAAACATGTGTATGTGCAGTGCAAAACATTAATAACCAGGCTTTTTTTTTCATTTTGCTGCCTGAAAGAGTTAATTTTCAGGCATGCAAGTGAAAACTACTGTCTTGTCAGTACCTTAAAGTGGATCCGAGATAAACTTTTACTCATTGCATAATTGTGTTCCTTTCAAATAGTTTATAGGGCATACCTCAAGCCAAATATTGTCCTTTTTTTGTTTTGTGTTAATACTCTAATTCCCTATAAACTAAACAAGCCTTACCCACAGCTCCTTTTGTGCCTTGGCACTGTAGCAAGGGCTTATGAGAGATCCGTCTGGGCAGGAGGATGAAGAGGTTACTAGCCACTGATTTCAAAGGCAGAGGGAAGGAGGGAGAAAAAGAGGGGACTGAATTTACACACAGGCAAGCTGATAGCATCTCCAGCCCTCAGCCTGTGACAATGTGACAAACAGAACATGGCTGCCCTCATTGTATCACAGGAATAAATACGGTACTTATAAACTTTTGAAGCTGTTTGCAGCTAGATATGCTGTGTAAACTATCTAAACTTTAGATAAGATATATAGACAAGTTACTTGTTATAGTTAGTTTTTCATCTCGGATCCGCTTTAAAGGAATACTGTAACCCTGTTTTTCAATTCAATAAGGACTACTGGGGTATATTGGGTGTGTTGTGACATACCTTTTCGCCAGTTAGTCCATGTGATATCGCTCCCGGTGGCCTCAGTATACTCCTTTAAAATCTCTGACATTAAAGTCTGATATTTCAACCCAGGAAGAAGATGCGCTCTTCCCTGTTTGCGTCCTGCGTTTCAGCCCATGCATGCCCCCTGCAGCTCCTCCGCCCGCCCCTCCATGCGAGCTCCTGTCCATTTTAACTCGTTCCCATGGGTGGTGGTGGGTGGTCAATCTGACACTTGCCCGGTCTTGTTTGCGCAGCTTATCTTCCAATATCCAGCTGCCGCAGGTGCGCTGCGCTGAATAAAGCTGTGCACGCTGACACTCTGCACAAGCACGAGAGGACGTTCTGCGCATGCCTGATAATGACGTCCTCTCGTGTGCAGCGCTATAGGGAAGTGCCCAAATCATGGGTACTTTTTAAGGCTCGCAGCCATATTGATCAGAGGCTCGCAGCCATATTGAAAACCGGAGGAAAGATAACAGGGGAAAAATACTGGCGGAACGGGGATGGAGAGCGGCAAAACATGCACAAAAATAATCAGGGAAACAGGATAATACGGTACATATGTTTTGTTGGGGGTTTTGATAAGGGTTACAGTACTCCTTTAAATATAGTAGAATATAGTGAACCTCACTGATAAGCAAAGTACAACCATACAAGTTTTCCTGGCAGAATACAACTTCTGAGGGCAGGGGATAGATAGAAAAAGTCAATAGTTCGTGTATTTTAACTCTAGGACACTTAATAGGCTGCCAATAAGCAGAGACAATAAACATTTATCTGCTTTGTAAATGTTTAAAGGACAACTGTAATAAGATAACTATGGAGGCTGCCAAAGAGACTGTGAAGCAATTTTTTTCACTTTTTTTTTAGACTGCAATCCTTATGAGCAATACCTTCCAAAGTGATCCGCCGCATATCCACAGCAGAAATCCAGTCCCCAGAAATCACCTATATTCTTTCCACAACTCATACGGTCATAGAATTTGCTACCAGGAAGAGGCAGAGCTGTTTACCGTAGCTCTGCCTCTTCAACAGACAATTGCCGATTATCTCCGCCCCTTCTAATCAGTATCCTGCCCGAAGCTGTGAGACTTGCCGCATAGATACTCACTGCAGCCTGAGAGGCTCACAGCAGCAGAGAAGTTTGAAACTGTGCGGGCAACCAGCGCGTCGGAGAGCGTCCTTGTGTTCCGACTGGAGCCGCGTCCCGGAAGTACTCACAGGGGTCGCAGCCATTTTATGCCAGAAGCTACCGATATTTCAAAGCTCAAAAACCGGAGAAGGCGAGGCGGTGGAGTGGCGGTAATTAGCCCAATCAAGACAACTACTTGTATGTAACGCTACCCAGAAATATCCTTTTTAATGAAATCTAATTTCACTTCAGATTCTCTTTAAAGCAATACCAGTTGCCTGGCAGCCCTGCTGACCCTCTGCCTCTAATACTTTTAGCCATAGACCCAGAGGGTAGGAACACACTAGGCAGAATGGCGTATGCGTTTTCCATAGCACATACTGGAAAACGCATATGTGATTCTGCCTAGTGTGATCCTACCCTGAACTCAGCATAGGCAGAACTGGTATTTCTGACATTTTTGTTAGAACTGACATGATGACATTAGCTGCATGCTTGTTTCTGGTGTTATTCAGACACTACTGCAGCCTAATAGACTAACAGGGCTGCCACGCAACTGGTATTGTTTAAACGGAAATAAACAATAGCCTCCATATTCTTCTTATCCTTTAAATATAAATTGGGATACCTAAAAAAAGTAATTTTTTAGGTATAGGAGGATAAATACAATTGTTTATCTCATCAATTTATTATCCTTAGGGTACACTTCAAAGAGAAGCTGGGGTGACATTCCAGTCAAAAGTTTAATACTTGCCAAAGGAGAGAGGATGACGTGGGAAGACTCTAGGTCCTACAGTGTAGGGGATCCAGAGGCCATCCTCTAGCCCTCCACTGCCGCCCGGGACCGTGCTGCACACTGCGACCTCACTCCTCTTCCTGCATCTGCAAAGTACCATAGTGGACCATAGTAGAGCATGGGAAGTATCTACAGGATCCAAAGGCGTCCCTCTCTTTAGGTAAGTATTTAACTTTTGACGTAAGGTTCGCCTCGGGTACACTTTAAAGAAACTAGAGCAAAACTGTAGCAAATGCCCATAGCAATCGGTCAACTTCTCTTTGGTTCAAAAGTTTTTCACCTGGATGCTATAGAGACAACAGCTCCAGGTTTGCAGACCTTTCCTTTGTCCCTGGGTGTGGCTGAACGTACCTTTACAGTGCTGTCTCTCTGAGTCCCACTCGTATCCATCTGTACACGCCTGGAACATACAAAGAATGTTACCAAACAATTGTTCATCCAGTTTTGGACATTAGATTCCAACATAAAAAACAATGCAACTTTAAAAGTAAAGTTTGAAATTATTATTATTAAGCATTTAAATTGCACTGTCATTCCCCAGTGCTTTTAAGAATATTTATATAGTCTTGGGACTATCTGTCCCTCAGAGGGGCCCACAATCTAATCCCTACCATAGTCCTATGTCCATTATAGTGCATGGCCAATTTAGGGAGGGGAGCCAGTTAACCTATCTGTATGTTTGTGGGATGTGAAAGGAAACCACACGTAGACATGTTAAGAACATACAAACTCTGTGGAGTAAGCAGGGCATAGACAAGGCAGAGGATGAGGAGGCACCACACCAGTCTCTGGGCGCACAGCCCTGAGGATGCACGTGTGGTTTTCCCTTTGCATGCCAACATGCAGAATCGTGAGCGGAGCTGTGGAAATGCTGTTACTCACCACAGAGCAACGGGATCTTCTGTCCGTCACAGGCTTGTAGCACTAAAGGTGCGTACACACGTCAGATAAAAGTCTTTGGAAAATGAAAGATCACAGACCAATTTTACCCCCTTTCATGTAGTATGAGAGCCATACCTACAGGGCAGTTTCTAGGCTAAAATACACCCAGGGCGAGGGTTAAAATTGCGCCCCCTCCCCCGCGAAGCCAGGTATGCATGTCCGCAGTGTAGGTTAGCCAGGTCTAGTTGCACTTAGCATAGGTAGCCAGCTATAGGTCCCCCCAGTATAGGTAGCTAGGCATAGTATAGGTAGCCAGGCATAGGTGCCCCAGTATAGGTTAGCCAGGTAGGTGCCTCCAGTATAGGTAGCCGGTATAGTTGCCCCCAGTATAGGTTAGATAGGCAGGTGCCCCCGGTATAGGTTAGATAGGCAGGTGCCCCCGGTATAGGTTAGATAGGTAGGTGCCCCTAATATAGGGAGTCAGAATAGTTGCCCCCATCCTAGGTTAGATAGGTAGGTGCCCCCAGTATAGGTTAGTTAGGTAGGTGCCTCCAATATAGGTAGCCAGTATAGTTGCCACCAGTATAAGCTAGGTAGGTAGGTGCCCCCAATACAGGTTAGATAGGTAGGGGCCCTCCAGTATAGGTTAGATTAGGTAGGTGCCCCCCAGTGTGGTTAGATTAGGTAGGTGCCCCCCAGTATAGGTTAGATTAGGTAGTTGCCCCCCAGTATAGGTTAGATTAGGTAGGTGCCCCCCAGTATAGGTTAGATAGGTAGCTTCCCCCAATATAGGTTAGATTAGGTAGGTGCCCCCCAGTATAGGTTAGATTAGGTAGGTGCCCCCAGTGTGGTTAGATTAGGTAGGTGCCCCCCAGTATAGGTTAGATTAGGTAGGTGCCCCCCAGTATAGGTTAGATTAGGTAGGTGCCCCCCAGTATAGGTTAGATTAGGTAGGTCCCCCCCCCCCCGTGTGGTTAGATTAGGTAGGTGCCCCCAGTATAGGTTAGATTAGGTAGGTGCCCTCCCAGTGTGGTTAGATTAGGTAGGTGCCCCCCCCCAGTGTGGTTAGATTAGGTGGGTGCCCCCCCCAGTATAGGTTAGATTAGGTAGGTGCCCCCCAGTATAGGTTAGATAGGTAGCTGCCCCCCAGTATAGGTTAGATTAGGTAGGTGCCCCCCAGTATAGGTTAGATTAGGTAGGTGCCCCCCAGTATAGGTTAGATTAGGTAGGTGCCCCCCAGTATAGGTTAGATAGGAAGCTGCCCCCCCATAATGGAGGGGGAGCCGCAGCCGCGGGGAGGGCAGCCCGACCTCTCCCTCCCTTCCTCTCCGGGCGCCCTCCATGCTCCCCCCTCTGAGTCTGACTGCACAGGAAGCGCTGTGTACAGAGCGCATTAGCGCAACTCACCTCCCTCCCTGGTTCCAATTGCCGCCGGTCTCCTCTTCTGTCTTCTCCTCATAGCCGCTGACACGCTGCTTCCGGGTAAACAGGAAGCAGCGTGTGTATGAGCGGCTATGAAGAGAAGAGGAGACCGACGGCGATTGGAACCAGGGAGGGAGGTGAGTTGCGCTAATGCGCTCTGTACACAGCGCTTCCTGTGCAGTCAGACTCGGAGGGGGGAGCACAGAGGGCGCCCGGAGAGGAGAGGGAGGGAGAGGTCGGGCTGCCCTCCCCGCGGCTGCGGCTCCCCCCTCCGTTACTGCGCCCACAGTCCTTCGCCGCCCAGGACGCCCGCACGGGCCGCACGGCCCTAGAAACGGGCCTGCATACCTACACAGTCTATTCTATGGAGCTGAACTCCCCATCAGATAAAAATCTTTGCAAGATGCTGCACACAAAGATGCTGTACACATTAACAGATCAGTATCTGCAAAAGATCAATCCCTGCAAAAGATCCATTCCTGCAAAATGCATTCATAGTCTATGATATCTGCAGATCCCATACACACCTTGTTTAATGGACATTCATCTGCAGATCAGACAATTATCTGCCGATCTGAAGATCCAACCTGGTGGATCTGATCTACAGATAATTGTCCGTTAAACAAGGTGTGTATGAGATCTGCAGATATCATAGACTATGAATGCGTTTTGCAGCAATGGATCTTTTGCAGGAACAGATCTTTTGCAGATACTGATCTGTTGCATGTGTGCAGCATCTTTGTGTGCAGCATCTTGCAAAGATTTTTATCTGATGGGGAGTTCAGCTCCATAGAATAGACTGTTCTACACAGTCTATTCTATGGAGCTGAACTCCCCATCAGATGGCTCTCATACTACATGAAAGGGGGTAAAATTGGTCTGTGATCTTTCATTTTCCAAAGACTTTCATCTGACGTGTGTACCCACCTTTACTCTCTATGTCTGCCTGTAATGGTGCCTCTCAATACATGTGTCACTGGAGGGAGACATAGAGAGCAGATGCTGCGAGCCTGCGGCATGCTGAAGATCCCGGTGCTCTGTGGTGAGTAACAGCATTTGTACAGCTCCTCTTGATACTCCACTGGATCCATCCTACCACCCCTAAAGTGTGCAACACACTATCCATTTCCTCCAACCTGTTCTCCCTCAATGTCTACCTCAATCCCATCTGTGCTTCCACCCTTATACTGCACAGGGCCAGATTTAGGCCAAGGCCGCCTAGGCCATGGCCTAGGGCACCACAGGAGCAAGGGCACCAAAGCAGCAGGCTAAACTGGTGCAGCATTTGCAAGCTTGCAAATGCTGCAATGCAGGGAGATGTGCCTGACTGCGGTTAACGACAGAAAGGAAAAGGAAGCTTCTGCACTGGAGACAAGTGGAGAAAATGAGTGACACTGATGGTTGCTGCGGTGTGTGAAGATGAGTTGGCTACCTATACTGAAAGGGGGGGGGGGGGGGGAGGGGCGTGGCCTGAAGCTCATGGCGTAAGGACGTGTGGCAGCAGAGCTCCCGTCCAGCGTTACCCTTTTTAACATCCTGACCGCTCTTAAACCCGCTAAACTCACACTAAAAGTGTCTACTAACCCTCCTGAAGCGACGGGCTTGGACGATGGCAGCTTCCCGGGCTTCGCAGGCTGCAGCCAAGCTTGAAAAGTTTTGCCGAGACCATGACAGCAACAGTCAAGATGGCGCCGCAGCATCAGATTTGCGGGTTCCAGCGGAAAACACCTCTCCGCCTGAACAGCCCGAGCCCACTCTCGCTCAAGTATTACAAGCAATCGCGGCCTGCCAATCGTCCCTGGTAACGATCACCTCCACACTGGACTCAGTTAAAACGGAGGTCACCTTCTTATGCCAGGACCTGCGAACCCTCAAAGACAGAGTGGGCCAGACGGAAAACCGTATCAGCGAATTAGAAGACTCTGTGCATCCCCTGCAGAAAGAGATGGGTCAAAGTCAAAAGGGCATTAAGTCTATTGCTGACAGACAGGAGGACCAAGAGAATCGCCAACGCCGCTCCAATGTGCGTGTCGTGGGCCTCCCTGAAAAGGTCGAAGGCCCCACGCCTGAACAGTTCACTGAAAACCTTCTTAAGACACTATTTGGTGAGCATACCTTCTCCCACGTGTTCGTTATCGAGAGGGCACACTGAATCTCCCCCACTGTACCCGCGCCAGGCCAGCCGCCACACACCTTTATCTTCAAGCTCCTAAATTACAGAGATCGGGATGCTGTACTTCGAGCTGCTCGTGAAAAAGGCTCCATCAAGTATGGAAATTCCACTATCTCCTTCTACCCCGACTTTACTACAGAGGTACAGAAACAACGCGCCAAATTTATCAACGCCAAGCGTAAGCTCCGAGATGCGCAATACAAGTATGCCATGTTATACCCTGCACGTCTCAAGGTTCTCACGGACAAAAAATCCTTCTTTTTCACCGAACCAGAAGACGTGATCACATGGCTTGAGGGCCGCGGCCGCGGATCTAACCGCTCTTCACCCCACCGTTGATCTTCCACTTTGAAAGCTGGGTAAATATCACGCTATTAGATGCCCCACAACCGGTCACCAGTTAATGCGCCCCTCTTCCCCTCCTTCTGCCTCTCCCACAACACCCCACATTTGCAGTGTCCCTACCTCCACCATGCGTACAAATGTACTTTTCGCCCATACTGCTATACGCAATGAACTGAACTATGCTACGCACTCAGGGAGCACGCTGCAAGGGATAACCTATCCTCCGCTACACCTGGAGCTCATACCCCCTTTATGAGTGACTCATGCTAAATGTTGAACTATATTATCACTACTAGCCTTATGGTTGCACGCCCTCTTGTACATCTAAATGTTGTTGCTCACACTGGAAAACCTCTACTTCATGTTGTCCTTTGTAATATGTTCCTATATGTTAATTGTTATATGCTATACGCAACCCGGACTGTCTAACATATTTGGTCACTAATCTCCCTAATAACTATAATGAGTCTGTTTATAAAGTAAAGTTCAGAAATCCCCCACTGCCGCTCCGTATACCCACTTATGAATATCAAGCCCGTCGCCTACCAAATCTTCATAACCTCAACCTACCATTATAAGGTCCCTATCACTTTTAGCTATGCTGGGCGACGCTGCTTCCTATCGTCCTGTCACCACCCCCCATCCTCCTTATTCCTATACTAATAGTGTCCTCCACAATCTGTATTTACACTGAGTGACTTGGAAGAGCCTTCGGCCCTAAGTCTCACTCTTGACCTAATATGCGTTCTTGTTGGGTAAAGGCTTCACTTAGCTGTTACAGTGAAGCAGGGTGTTTATTGGGTTATTTGTTGTTATGTTACATGTTACTCATTGACCATGCTACTAAATGTACGATTTACCTGTATTTACCCGATGGACCCCCACTTATAGGATATGTGAATACGTTGAATGCGTTTTTTTCCCTCCTCCTTGACATTCAATATGTACATTCTTGTCTACTTATTTATCTCTAAATGACACGCATTACGGCTGATCTAAACATAATTAGTTGGAACGTAAGAGGGCTCAATGACCCAATCAAACGCTCAATTATTCTTAATTATATCAATAAGCAAAAACCAGACATATTGGTATTGATCGAGACACATATCACTGGCAGTAAGTCTAAGTCCCTGATACGACACTGGGTTGGAAAGGCCTTCCATTCAGATTTCACCCAACTCTCTCGTGGTGTCTCCATACTCATCCGGAAATCGGTCCCATTCCACCTAAACACCTCCCAAATCGATCAATTTGGCCGATATGTTTTCTTACACGGCCAACTATCAGATAAGCCTATTACCCTTCTAGCCTTTTATATTCCTCCTCCATACTCCTCCTCTCTCCTCAAAGAAGGCCTTCGCTTTGCCTCAAAGTTTCCCCAAAGCCCGGGTATTTGGATGGGTGATTGCAACATGGTATGTAATCCCTTTTTGGACCGCCACCCAGCGGCAAACAACAAACCCACTGCCTTTTCCCTTCTTATGTCTGAGATGTCATTATATGATGCTTGGCGACTCCTAAACCCTAATGCACAGAAATTTACGTGCTTTTCAGCAACATACAACACTCTCTCTAGACTGGACCATTTCTTCCTAACCAGTAATTTACTGCCACTGATAAAAAGCATTACCTTTCTACCTCGCATAGTCTCTGATCACTCCCCAATATGCATATCTCTTGCATGGAATGATTCTCCCACCGATTTTGTATGGAAATTCAATCCCTTCTGGATTACTTTGTTCCCCTCGGAGGACTGGCTAATTGACAAACTGCACACCTACTTTGAAGTCCATAGAGATAATACTGACAGAGCACTGGTTTGGAATACTTTCAAACCGTATTTACGGGGTATCCTTTCTAGTGCTGTATCCCATTATAAAAGAGAATCCAATAAGACCATTTCCAGCCTTCAAACACAAATTCCTCTATTGGAACAGTCTTATGTGGCCGACTCCTCTGAGGCGAATAGAGGAGCGTGGAAGAGAGCACAAACCCAACTATCCTTATTACGTAAAGAAAAAGCACAAGCCAAAGCCTTTTTTTACAAACAAACTTTTTATGAACACGGGGAAAAAACTGGTACAATATTAGCCAAATTAGCTAAGGATAGGTCCACGTCCGGACACATTTTCTCTATCAAAAATACTGCCAATCTACTGATTACAGGACCCAAAGCCATTAATAACTGTTTTGTTTCATACTTCCAAGACCTATACACCGCTAGGACCACTTTTACCCGTGAGGACGCCGAGATCTATTTAGCAGAAATAACTCTCCCCCGACTATCCCCTGAAGACACAGAGATGTTGGACTCCCCTATCACTTTGGATGATATAACATTAGCCATACACTCTCTCCCCAACAAAAAGGCACCAGGTCTAGATGGTATCCCCAGTGAAGTGCTTAAACGCTTCTCTGAAATCATCGCAACCCCACTCCTGCAAACCTTTCAACACGCGTTTGACGAGGGTATTCTCCCTCTTTCTATGCGCACGGCCTTGATTGTCCTGATCCCCAAACCTGGGAAAAATCCATCACTTTGCGATTCATATCGCCCGATCTCATTACTATCAACAGATGTCAAAATTCTTGCCAAGATTCTTGCCATGCGCCTAAATAAGGTTATACTATCCCTAATACATAACGATCAAACTGGCTTCATGCCTGGCAAAAAAACTTCACTTAACATTCGTAGGCTGTTCGCCAACATTCAAGCCCCCCATGACAATTGTGGCAACCGTACAATAGTAACTTTAGACGCAGCTAAAGCATTCGATGCTGTTGAATGGCCCTTTCTATTTGCCACTCTCTCCAGGTTCGGATTCGGAGACAACTTTATCCGATGGGTCCAAATCCTATACAAAAACCCCCTAGCACAGATCTGCACAAACTCTATTATTTCAGAGCCCTTCCTAATAGGGAGAGGAACTAGGCAGGGCTGCCCTCTTTCCCCCCTATTATACGCAATATCTGCTGAACCACTTGCATGTAAAATACGTAAACACCCTGACATCATTGGTCTCAAAATAGGTGGTCTGGAGGAAAAAATCAGCCAATATGCTGATGACACCATACTTTACTTAGGCGACCTACACAAATCCTTATCCACTGCATTCAACCTCATCTCCGAAATGGGAGAATATTAAGGTCTAGCTATTAACTGGAATAAATCCGCCATACTGTGTCTTGACAAACCAGAGATCTCGGCGTCCTCGCTGCCCTGCCCACTACAAGTAGTGAACTCATTCAAATATTTGGGGGTGGTAGCCTCCCCATCTAACTACTACCAAGATAATGTAGTCCCTCTCATCCAATACACTCAAAACAAGCTCTCTGCATGGACCAAACTCCCTCTTTCAGTCATGGGCAGGATTAACTTAATCAAAATGGTATTAATGCCCAAAATCCTCTACATTGTCCACAATTCTCCCGTATACCTACCCAAGACCTTCTTCCAAAAGCTAAGATCCTTAATACTCTCCATCGTATGGAACAAATCACGTGCCAAACTCAAATACACCACATTGCAATGTCCCGCAGATTTGGGTGGGGTGGCCCTGCCATCTCCTTCACTACACTACCTGACATCCCAACTTGAACAAACCTCACACTGGTTTGTGTCCAACTCTCTACAATCCCCTGAACTGTTGGGGTTCTCTGCCACAGACTACTTTAAAAACTTGCCATTCGCCTTACTTAAAGGTACATTGGTACATGGAAGAAATGCTGTGCACCTTGCTCTTGTATTGCTTTTATTGGAATCCTCTACCAACAGCCAGCGTACATGACATGGAAAACAAAGATTGTCAAACCTGGGTCCACGGAGGTGCGGAGGTGAGTAGGGGAGAGGTGACCAGGGGATGTATGGACGGCACTACAGCCGTTTCACGCCGTCTGGCGCTTGCTCACGTGCATACGTTCTAAACGGAGCAGCGCTGAACGGCTTCCTTCATAGGATCTTTAAGCCGCACCCCCAGCGCTGCCCCATTGGTGTAGAGTGTCTGGGAGTGGAGGTCGGGGGTGAAGAGGCGGAGACTCGAGAAACAAGCACTAGGCTTGTATTGTGATGCTTGGGTAAGCTGTATAGTCAAATATGTGTGAATGGTGCATATAAATCTACTTGTGCATACATTCTCAGGTGTGACATTTAGTGCCGTGGCTAAATGTCACACCTGAGAAAGTATGCACAAGTAGATTTATATGCACCATTCACACATATTTGACTATACAGCTTACCCAAGCATCACAATACAAGCCTAGTGCTTGTTTCTCGCCGCTGCGCGGCGAGTCTCCGCCCCTTCACCCCCGACCTCCACTCCCAGACACTCTACACCAATGGGGCAGCGCTGGGGGCACGGCTTAAAGATCCTATGAAGGAAGCCGTTCAGCGCTGCTCCGTTTAGAACGTATGCACGTGAGCAAGCGCCAGACGGCGTGAAACGGCTGTAGTGCCGTCCATACATCCCCTGGTCACCTCTCCCCTACTCACCTCCGCACCTCCGTGGACCCAGGTTTGACAATCTTTGTTTTCCATGTCATGTACGCTGGCTGTTGGTAGAGGATTCCAATAAAAGCAATACAAGAGCAAGGTGCACAGCATTTCTTCCATGTACCAATGTGCTCCAGTTTGTGCCCTGCACTAATCATAGCTCGCTGCACTTCTCTTTGCTGGGACCATTACCCCAGGAGCGCAGGTGCAAACATATGGGGTGAAGCTTTTGCAGATTTATAGGAGCTTGCTCTATCCCCTGTTCATTCAGCAGAGTGCCAAGTGACTTTTTCTTCTCAAGTGTACCATTTACTTAAAGGTACACTCACCCAAAATGACCACAACAACACCATCCTAATCCAAGCTACGCGTATTTGGCACGAAGTTACCAAAATAATCCCCTCATCTATATGGGAACATCTCACACCCCTTTGGCGTAACCCCAAATTACCAGAACTTGCCAAACTCACTAATATTTCTCTATGGATGGACAAAGGCATACATTACCTCGGTCAGATCCTCCAGAATAAAGGCCTCCTTACCTTTGAAAACCTCTCCAACAAATTCTCTCTGCCACCCCAGTTTCATTTTATGTATCTTCAACTCCAACACGCTCTGCAAACCCAGTTCCCCTTAGGCCTCCCTTTAACCGGCACATCTCCCATTCTTGAATCTATCAAAGACGGCCCACTCACACATCATATCGGAACTCTATACTCAATCCTATCTGAGCACATGGCCAGCCCTGTGGTAGAACAATCCATGAACAAATGGACACAACAAGGTATACAACTTGAGGACGAGGAATGGTAGGACAGCTTAATGACAATACGGCAGGTATTTCCATGCATTAAAGATCGCCTTACACAACTATATATTACTCACCAAAGCTACCTTACTCCAAGTCGCATCTCCAAATTCAGCCCAGACTCTTCTAACCAATGCCCTAAATGTACAGCTCTCAACCCCACTTTCATACATCTTCTGTGGCAGTACCCGCCAATAGCCGACCTTTGGAGGCAAGCAGTGGACTTCCTCCACGATAAAATGGGATCCCCTATCACCCTAGACATTAAGAGCTGTATCCTAAATATATATGAGGAAGAAATTAACAAATTTGATAAGTCCTTTCTAATAGAATCCACTTTCATGCTCAAACAATGTATAGCGTTTAGATGGCTCTCTCCTGTTCTCCCTACCAATGCCGACTGGCGCAACAGGGTCAGAAACTCTATACTCCTTAAAAAACTGGTCTACCACCATAGGGGCTGTCCTTCGAAATTCAACAAAATTTGGGACCGATGGATTGATAACACAAATCATTAACATATATTATATTATTCCATGTTGCTTTCTCCCCACTGTGCCTTGGCATACAGTCGCCTCATCTTTATGTCTCCGCTTAACCCTCTTCCCCCTTCTCGCATAACTACACCCCCTCTTGGAGCTCCTGAGCTCCCTCTCACCAACTCTCCTCCCTCCCTACCATCCCCTCTCTCTTACTCAGTCTCTCTGCAAAGATACAATGTGTCAGGATACTGATGTACATATACGTAAAATGTTCTTTAAACTGTTAAAATATGCACTAATGATATGTTGTGCCATTGTTTGTACCTCTGTCTTTTACCTGAATAAAACTTTTGGTCAATGAAGGGGGGGGGGGGATTAAGGGAGTCACCTGGCTACCTATGCAAGGGGGGAGGGGTCATCTGGCTACCTATACTAGAGGGAAAGGGGGGAGGTGTCATCTGGCTACCTATACTGTGTGTGTGTGTGGGGGGGGGGGAGGGGGGGGTCATCAGGCTACCTATAGTAGAGGGAAAGGGGGGAGGTGTCATCTGGCTACCCATACTGGGGGGTCATCAGGCTACCTAGAGTGTAGAGAAGGGGGGATGGGACATCTTACTACCTATACCGAAGGGGGGAGGGAGCGGCTGGTGACAGTGGCCTTGGGCAGTAAAGAGTACAAATCCAGCTCTGATTATGCACTCCCTTACCTTGCTCAACTCCTTCATCTAAAAATATTTAGCACTACCACTAACTGCTCCGAACCACTCACCACTCCTCCCACCTATGTTCTGTCTTTTCACGCTTACTGAGTACACACTAGAGACTGTTTGTATGACAGGGTGATCCATTTTAAGTGTTCTGTGATTCAGATGGTGTTAAAAGATCACTTTTGACATGTTTGCAAAAGGTATTTAAAGACACACGGTTCCCTGGTCTGCTCGTTTCCATTTAAGGAAACCTGTATTGGGAAATATATACAGGGCGGCACTGCTGAGCCCCTTGTATAAAAAAAATTCTGGTTGCCTGACTGGTGATTATCTTTTAGCCTCTGGTATACTTTCTTGTCATTTTCAAATTTACCATAAATTAAACTGAAACGTAACAAACCTTTTTTTTTTGCAATGTCTATGTCTTTTTGTCTCTGAACAGCAATCTTATGTTTTTGGGTTTGGTTTTTTAATAAAAGGGCAATGTAAAAATAAAAACACACATTTTGTTTAGCAAATAATCAACACACTTTGAGTATCTCTTAAAATTTATCAGCATAAACCACTTATTAAGGCTGGGCGCCCCCTACACATTGCAGATGCTCAGCGGTTTTTGCTAGCGTTTTATACAGCGATTTCTAAAGCGATTTCCAGCGTTTTATGTAGAAATTTTATTTCTAGCGATTGCGATTTGTATTTTTTGGGGGGTGATTCAGGCATTCCAAAGTGATTTTGCAGCTTTCCTATCTTTTGTATTTGAACACAATCGCTTCAAAGACGCTGCAGGACCCGCAATTGCGATTTCCCTAATCGCAGTCGCTCCTACGATTGTGATCAGAAGAAACGCTGCTAAAATGACTCTAGTGGACTATAACCCTAAGGATGCATTCACATGTGGGGTTTGAGAATTCAGTTAAACCTTTATCAATCCCTCAAACGTTTGTTCAAAATATCAAATAAGGCCACGTCAAAGAAATAAAAAAGATAACCAAAACGATCAGGAAATCAACAAGTACCGGGCAGATCTGATCATGAAAAGTCTGTAGTAGCTTCTTCCACAGAGGTAGTTACAAACCATGGGCCAAACAGCATAGTTTTTAAGACAACTTTGGCACTGGGCACACTTGAGCAAAAGCACCCGTTACTCCATGTATGTGAGTGGACTGGGCATTGTACACTGCATACATGGTAAAAGAGGCGTCCATTTAATAAAGTTGCATACTAATTTGGGCACTGGGTGATAGTAGAATACATAGCCGGGTCAAGGCCCTCCAGCACCTAAGGCTGAGACACTAAAGTGTGCCCCCCATCCCTTAAACACTGCGTGGTATTAGACTAAGAGGCGCCCCAGATCCTCCAACCCCCAACACCTTAATCTCTAGTTATCTGGCTTGCAGTCACCGCCATCCCCTTTTCTTATTTCTCTCTGATTCAAACACAATAAGGGAATGATAGCTGAGTGAGGTGTGTGCCCCCTCCTACACTGCGCCCTGAGGCTAGAGCCTCTCTCGCCTCTGCCTCAGCCCGGCTCTGGTAGAATATCGGTAACAGAATGGTACGGATATTCTACCTATCGGCTTTGCGACCATTGTTTTATTTTTCGGGCCAGTTTCCAATTGAACCCCATCCTAAAACTTACCCCATATTAACTGCTTAAGTCAGAGAGATGTGTTATAGCCCATCAGAGCAGAAGACCCTTGAGGACGAGAATCACTTCCTGCTGCACTGCCCCAAATATACTGCAACCAGGAAAACCTTTAATAAAGTCATGGAACTATTTCCAGACTATCACACATTAGAGGATGAGAGAAAACTCTACATTCTACTATAAGAAGAGAAATCCACAGTGACAATCGCTGCACACTATGTCACAGCATACCACAGACTGAGAGGAGCATAGATGAACTGTAATCCCAAAAATGGCCATGAAATGCTAACCCACTGTACCCCTACCCCACCCCGTTCCATGTCCCTCATTCCCCACAGCTTTGGCAATGCCTGTATGAATCTTGGTCATGCCAATAAAGCTATCTTTGATTTGATTTGCATGCAGAGCCTGCTGAGGAGCTTTACCTCTCCCAGAATATGCGATGTTAGCAATGCCACTACTCTTCCCGCAGGGTCACACACACACTGCCACTAGTGTCTAGTGATCACTGGGTTCAGCAACACAAAAAGTAAACAGGTCAGTGGACAGTTTAGGAGCCAGAAGAGCCTGACCCCCCTTTCCGGAAGCAGGAAATTTGGGCGCATGAGGAAGGTGGACAAAAAGGGCGCCGCCATTCACTCCTATAATAAATATAGTTTAATGGGCGCCCAACAGGAAAAAAAGGGCGCCGGAGAAAAATAAAGTTTTACAAGCGGCGCCCGGAGACTTTTAATGTTTTATAACTGCTTCTCATGATTACACATTATTTAATGATTTATAATTTTTTAAACATTATTTTTAAAGGAAAAACAGTACAATATTTTTTTAAAACATCATTTTTAAACGAAAAACAGTACAATATTTTTTTTTAAAACATTATTTTTAAACGAAAAACAGCACAATATTTTTTAAGACGTTATTAATGCTTATCACAGGGGGGTCTTAGGGTTAGGCACCACCAGGGGGGGGTCTTAGGTTTAGGCACCACCAGGGGGGTCTTAGGTTTAGGCACCACCAGGGGGGTCTTAGGTTTAGGCACCACCAGGGGGGGGGGGTCTTAGGTTTAGGCACCACCAGGGGGGGGGGGTCTTAGGTTTAGGCACCACCAGGGGGGTCTAGGGGTTAGGGGTAGGTTCTGTGTAAGTATAGTTTTAGTAACATTCTTATTAATCTTTTATAAAACGTTATTATACATTTCACTTTTTAAACAGGGAAGATTAACGTTTTTACAATTCCCGATTTTATACACATGATTTAATGATTTATAACTTTATAAAACATTATTTTTAAACGAAATATAGCACAAATTTTTTTTCCGCCCAGATCCTAATGCACTTGCTATGGATACAGCCCTCTTCATATTAAAGTAATCAATTTCTCCAATGATCACAGTATCTTAACTAATTATTTAAGGCTATGTAGATACCCTCAATATTGTCTATGCTTAGCACTGGAATTAAGCTTGTAGCCAGTGAAATCAGTAAGACCCCAAATACCTGATCTACATACAGAATATGTGTTCTGAGTTAACATGGTCTGTATATAATAATTTAATGCACTGTAGGCAACATGTTCTTACTCCACAATACTATTCATACTAATTAGCTTGCATGAAGGGAAGTATGACTTGGGCTATCACCGTCCACAATGAAAAATAAAGTAAAAGCAACACAAAGGGACACAGTACAATGAATATATGATCTGCTATGGTATGTACGGTAAGGTCCATAAATATTTGGACAGTGACAACTTTTTTCTAATTTTGGTTCTGTACATTACACAATGAATTTTAGATGAAATATTTATGGACCTAACTGTATCATGAGAGAATAACGGCAAGACACTAAGGACAGTAGATGCTCCAAAAGAAAAAGATACAGTAGGTATGAAAAATCTATATTTCCTATCAGGTTGTCATATTCAGACCACCATTGCAAGAGGAGGAGCCTTCTTATGTATATTGCGCCATTCAGCTGCTCTGTCTGAGTTCTTCACAGTTCACTTCTACTGTAGGTCCATAGACTTGTAGGTTGTTTCATCAGTGGTCCACACTTGTAGACATGTAGACTTCCAGGCCACTTCATCAGGGATCTACACTTGTAGAGTCTATACTTATGGACCTATAGACCTGTAAACCACTTTATTGGAGGTCAGGTCTACATTGATAGACTTATATACAAGGTCATTGGAGGTCTACACTTGTACACTGTAAGTCCATGCTTATAAACCTATAGCATTGTAAACTACTTCATCTGAGGTCTGCACTTGTACATCTGTAGACTTCTAGGTCACTTCATCACCTGCCACTGGGCTCACATTTTTATGCTAAGTTAAAGAGGAGCTGTAACCAAGGATTGAACTTCATCCCAATCAGTAGCTGATTACCCCTTTTCCCACAATAAATGTTGACCTTTTCCCCGAATAGATCATCAGGGGGTCTGTGTGGCTGATATTGTGGTGAAACACCTCCCACAGTGTGATGTCATGACCATGGTCTTGACAGTTTGCTGTCCGTGAACCTTGTTGCACTGTGGGAAATAACAGCTTTTTCAACTGCCGAGCAAGCAGTATCTCCCTCTGTGCATAGAACTCTCAGTAACAAACATTCTGCACAGATCATCCTGGCAGAACTAAAGATGTCACCACCAGTGATACATTTCAAAATGTAAATCAGGGAGAGGAAAGATTTTACAATGAACAAACACTGACTACATAATTTAACTACTTCCGTACCAGCAGTCTCTGGCCCCTTAAGGACCAGAAACTGCTGGTACCGTAAAATGTCGCTTACCGGCGCTTCGCCGCATAGACCCGTCGCTCCCGCCAGTCATGCCGCTCCTCCATCCCAGCTGACCCCTTTCTCTATGACAGCACAGCTCTGTATCCCCGTCAGGAGCCGCTTTATTGGCTCCTGACCCTGTCAATCAATGTAAGCCAACGCGATTGGTTTACAGTGATCATGCGGTCAGGAGCCAATGAAATCGTCTCCTGACCGGCTCACAGAGCTCTGCTGTCGTATTGATGGCAGAGCGAGTGAGTTGTGGAGGGGATAGAGCGGCACGATCAGCTGGAGCGGTGGGACAGCGCAGCAGCGATGTTGAAATCTACGTCCTGTCAGAGCCGCGCAGCCACAAGCAGGATATAGATTTCAACCGCACTGGTCCGGAAGCGGTTAACAAAATAATATTGTAAACAATAAGCAATTTTATTTATTTTGTCATTTTCACTACAGTTGCTCTTTAAGGAGTGTGGAACATGCAGATATTTTACCGTGAAGGTGTTGGGCTCCTCTTGCTGTAGACTGGGAACCAGGAGGGCACAGAGTACCAACGAACAAGAAAACAGCATCTATGAGGAAGGATGGGAGAAGGAAAGAGGTTAACAGCACATCTTGTAGAAGAGTCTACTTTCAGGGACAAGAAGTGCATATTCAGCTTACAAGGAAGTATCTGATTTATTAGTCATTTTCAGAAATGGCATAGCCGAAAGATTGATTATCCACAAATACATCTTATTGATTCGCACTCTACCCTTGCAGCACTAGAGCCCAAGCTTTCATTCCTGGATATGATACTATTTGCAAGGAGTTCGTAGTTCTTCCATGTTTGTGTGGGGTTTCTCCAGGCATTCCGGTTTCCTCTCACATTCTAAGATATTCTGGTAGGTGATTTGGCTTCCTCCAAATTGTTCCTAGATTAGGGTAGTGATTGCAATCCCCATTAAGGGAAACTTCATTACACACATTCCAAGCACTTTAATTTTAGGGCTCGTTTCCACTATTGCGGTGCAGAATCGTTGGCTCTTTTGTGCGTTTTTTCACTGCCTAAAAAAAACGCACATCACCAACGCAACAGTGGAAACAGGCCCATTCACTTGCATACCATGTGCGAATCCACATGCGTTGGACGCATGCGGATTCGCGATAGTGGAAACGAGCCCTCAAAGTGCTTCAAAAATGTCAGTATTACATCAATGGATTATAGCAAACAATGTTTTCACCCAAGGCTGGGGTTCAGTAGAGCCTTAATGCATATGCTTCAATTACTGTGTTTAGCTCTGTTTTAAAATACAAGCATGTCACTGTTGTTCTCTACACCGCAAGCATACCTCATCGTTATCCCCTACTGTGCTCAGAGTTTGCTGAAGTGGTGATATATCCTGCACAGGGATGATAATGAGTGTACAAGGCTGATTTACAACTGCAGCTAATTTACTCTCAGCATAGACCACAATGTAATTTGTGACAATGGCAACGTGGACTTAGTAAATTGGGAGACAGGATTTAGCTGTTATATAAGTCTAGTGTTAGGTGTAGGTATTGGGACTGAGAGTTAGTGTTAAGGCCCATACACACGTCCGATTTTTGCGAACGACGGGTCGTTTGAACTCTGACTTGATCGCTCAAACTCAGTCTTATCACGCGAATGACAGTCTGTACACACGCCTGATTTGGCGTGCGGACGACTGAACGACGGGACGTTCAAACGACCCATCGTTCGCAAAAATCGGACCTGCGTATGGGCCTTTAGGTGTAGGTAAGGGGGAGTAGTGTCAGGCATAAGTATGGAGGATGTGTGTAATGCGTATGCGGTAGGTTAGTGTTAGGCATAGGCTGGGACGGCTAGTGTAAGGTGTAGGTAGGATTAGTGCTAGGTATAGTTATGAGGGAGGGTAGTGTTGGATGTAGGTGAGGGGTAGTGTTAGGTGTAGGTAGGAACGGTTAGTGTTAGGCATAGGTATGGGAGAGGTTAGTGTTAGCATAGGTAGGGAGGATTAGTGTTAGGTGTCAGTAGGGATTGTTAGCGTTAGGCATAGGTAGGGAGCATTAGTGTTAAGGTGGCCACTAACTGTCCATTCTCTAGCGAAAAATCGTTAGAGTGGTCAGAATATCTGATCGGATTGGTTGTAAATAATCTCCATTGGTGGACACAATCGATTATGAACGAGTGAAAAAAATGTCGTCCGAATGAATTTTCGTTGAACCCAAATTTGGATTTTCCTGTTGGTTGTGATAGATAGGAAGCAAAGATTGGTTCGTTGATGGTGTAGTGAACGATGTATTACAATATTTCACTTCCGATCAGAATATCTGATCGCTCAAACGATTTTTCGCTAGAAATTGGATTGTTAGTGGCCAGCTTTAGGCATAGGTATGGGCTGGTTAGGCATGAGTACTGAGAGTTAGTGTTAGGTGTAGGTGAGGGGGGAGTAGTGTCAGGCATAAGTATGGAGGATGTGTGTAATACGTATGCGGTAGGTTAGTGTTAGGCATAGGTGGGAGGGGTTAGTGTTATGCTGAATACACACGGTTCGTTCCCGCATCGAATGCGCCGCTCGATTCCCGACTAATCGATTATTCCCGAACATTTCCGAGCGCATTTCGATGATTTTTAGGTCGATTGCCATGTAAAGTATGGCAAATCGACATGTCGGAAATAAACGAATCGACGGGAATCGAGCGGCGCATTGACGGGAATCGAGCGCGGGAACGAACCGTGTGTATCCAGCATTAGGCATAAGTATAGGGAGGTTAGTGTTAGGCATAGTTATAAGAGGTTAGAATTAGACATACGTGTGGGGTAAAGAGTTAGTGTGACGGGATAGGTCAGGGAAGGTCATAGTTAGAATATGGCTACATTACATAACTAATATTCAATTATCTGCAACAGCATCAGAAATTGAAAAAAGTACCAAAAAGTAGGTGAAAAAGTACTATCAAAATTATTCTGAGTATTTTCTTGCTTGCTAATGGTTTAAAGGGCATTTTATTTATAACTAGTGGACCTAAGCCCGTTACAATAACGGCCTCTAGGCCACCCTCACAACCCTACTCCCCTTCCGCCCTACACCGCCGCCGGCCGCATGTCACCGTGCATGCGCGGTAAGACAAATAGTATGTTTTTGGATCTTTTCCACAACTAACACGTAACCACACCTCACTGTCTTTAGCTAAAGATTTTAGACAAATCAAAGGTATATTTACATAATAATTAAGTGGTTATAAAGAAAGTAGAAATCATAGTCATGCTAGTGATGAATAGGCATTTTACTATGGAACAATAACACAGACTAACTAGTCTGCATAACTTATCATTCAGCTGACTTTACTAAAGTGACTGATTGCCATGGATTACTGGTACAGTATAGGTTCTCAATACATGGTGTGTGTACCTTATATTAAGCTCAGGGTGTACTTAAAGCAAACGTGAAGCAAAAATAAATGTATGATATAGTGAACTGTATAAGTAGTACAGCTAAGAAATAGAACATTAGTAGCAAAGAAAAGTATCATATTGTTTTCCAGTACAAGAAGAGTAAAAAAAAAACCCCTCAGTTGTTATTTATGCAAAATAGCTTCTCTGAGCTATTTGACCCACTGAGTTGAATACAGTCCTGTTTTCTGAAGCACTTAAAGGATACCCGAGGTGACAAGTGAGATGATGAGATAGACATGGGTATGTACAGTGCCTAGCACACAAATAACTGTGCTGTGTTCCCTTTTTTTCTTTCTCTACCTGAAAGAGTTAAATATCAGGTATGTAAGTGGCTGGCTCAGTCTTACTAAGAAATTACAACTATAAAACACTTTCCTAGCAGAAAATGGCTTTTGAGAGCAGGAAAGAGGGAAAAAAAAGGGTCAATGGTTCATAGATTTTAGCTCTGGCATACTTTAATGAACGTGTCATTGAGCAAAAACAATAAAACAGTTAAAACTTAAAAAGTAGATTTAAATATAAAATATAACTGTGGAATATCTTAAAAAGTCATTTTTTAGGAGAAGGAAGATAGAAACACTCGTTTATTTCATTTGTTTATTTTCGCCTCGGGTGTCCTTTAAACAAAGAAACAGTGAGAGACAACTTGAGATAAGGTTTTACTGCAGGAAAGTTCTAAGGGTCATTATTTCTGCTTTGTTTTATGCTTTAAAAGAGAGAGAGAGAGAGAGAGAGAGAGAGAGAGAGAGAGAGAGAGAGAGAGAGAGAGGGGCCCAGTGCACACCGAGCGGTTTTTGGAGCGATCCGCCGGCCGCATCCGCCTCTAAAAACGCTTGTCTAATGTATTGCAATGGGATGGTGCACACCGGCGGTTTGCGTTTTTTGCCAAGCCGCAAACGCGCCTCCTGCTGCGCGTTTGCGGTTTTCGGAAGCGTTTCGTCCTCAATGTAAAGTATAGGAAAAACGCAAACCGCTCTGAAAAACGCTAGTTCAGAGCGGTTTGCCAGGCATTTTTGTTACAGTAGCTGTTCAGTAACAGCTTTTACTGTAACAATATGTGTAATCTGCTACACAAAAACGCAGCCAAAACCGCTAGGTATGTTTAGAAAACCTCTCTAAACATACCTAGAATCGCTCTGAAATCAGCTCCCAAAACCGCTAGCGTATTGCCGATCTGCTAGCGGTTTTGGTGTGCACTGGGCCAGAGAGAGAGAGAGAGCTTTTAAAACAGCAACTGTGACAGAATGATGCAATGTAATAAAAAACAACAACTATATAACTGAAAATAAATATATGAGACTCTTTTCTATGCTACTAATGTTCTATGAATTATCCGTACACATACAATTCATTATATCATAAGTTTTCATTCTTGTCACAGTCAATTCAAGTAATTCTTGGTATCAAAAAATATCAATCCTATATAAACATAAGTAGTTTCAATTCATTGAAAGCATAAAGCAATGCTTGAGAAACAGGCATGCAGAATATGTACACACAGTACATGCCAGGTGTAGTTAAGCCAATGCAGCCCATAACATGGCCGATGCAACACACATGCAATCAATGAACTTTTTCTCCTGAATTTTCTCCTAGGAGATCATTTTTTATCCTCTTTCTTTAAAATCATTTTCAGTACATTGCAATTGAAAAGATACCAAAGGTAAGTGAAAAAGTTTTGTCAAAATTATTTTGAGTATTTTCTTGTTTGCTGATGGTTTTAAAAGCATTTTATTGTCAAGGTGTGAAAATATGACCTAAGTAGGAGAAAACTAAGGAATAAAAAGTGAATTGCATAAGGGCCATATTAGGGAAACACTGTCTGTCATATGGGGGCCTACGCTATAATAATGTTGAGGTCTCTTTCACACTGGAGCGTTGCATTGGCTACGCCAGTGATAGTCTATGGGGCCTTTCACACCAATGCGGAAGTGGCGTAATCACTGCAACCCTGACGCGAGCGCATACCTACATTACCGCCGACCGTGCGGTTGACCGGAAATTATTCAATTCATGCAAGTCTATGGCAAAGTGTATATTTTAAAAAATTTGAATGACCCTCGCACCGCACCGTAAACACCCCTCCCCCCACCAGTTAGCAGTGTGAAACGGGCCTGAGAAGCATTAGGCGATTGCGCTCATACATCAGCAGAATATCAGTACTCACTGCCTTACGTGCTTCATAGAAAAACGACATTATCTATTTATTAATTCCATTATTATCCATTCATCATTTTGTATGGGGGGGGGGGGGGGGGGGGTACCCATATGAGACCTGAACAGAGATATTTTTATTTATTTATGATTGATAAATATATAACTGCACAATTCATACTCTATGTGACTTGTTACAGACATACCACAGCACACACCACATATACAGATAAGGTAGCAATACACTTCTCAGTTTTTCCATTGATATCTGGCTGATTTGATCACTTTGCTAGAAATTGCTGCCATGGCTGGCTGATCGATCATCCGCTCAATTTTCATACGAAATCGGTCAATTGAAGATATCGATCAGTGGTGGGGGCAAGTTGAAGGCCCATAGCGTTGTACTGCATTGAATAATGCACTGCTGCTGTGAGATAGATTTTAATAGATTTCATGCTGAAATCTTTCAAAAATCTATGCCTGGCGTGTGGCAGTAATAGATCCCTCTATGACCAGGTGTGATCTCATAGGGATCTATCTGATGGTCAAATATGCAGGGCATCTACAAAGACAGATAGATAAATGTGGTTACCGAAGAATTGTCCCTAGTGCAAACTCCCCCCCAACACACACACCCCCAGAAGAATTTTACATAGCTTCAGTAAAGTGAGGACAGGCCCTCTTCAGCAGGGACCAGCAACCTCTATTCCTGTGCCACTGTAAGATAGATAGATAGATAGATAGATAGATAGATAGATAGATAGATAGATAGATAGATAGATAGATAGAACTTAAGCAGAATTATCTCTAGTGCAAATCCCTCCCCCACAGAGTAAATGCAGTGATGTAGCTAAGGCACTATGGGCCCCGGTGCAAGTTTTATATGCCCCCCCCCCCCCACCCCCCAAGTACTCTATGCATAACAAATGATCCGGCGCACCAAAACCTGCCAGGACAACCACAATGTCAGAGGAGGAAGAAGGGGATGGGGAACAGCTTGTTAATCATTATTATCATTCAAAGCATCTATAGAAGTGATCATCACAAGCACAGAACCAATAAAGGGTTAATACTGCGGTTGAGTGAGGGCCCTATGGGGCCCCAGTGCTGTCAATAACTCTTCAACCCCTATTGCTATGCCACTGAGTAAATGCCAGTAAAGTGCAGAAGGGCCCTATGCAGCAGGGGCCAGTGTGTGCCTGCACCCTCTATTTCTGTGCCACTGTAAGATAGATAGATAGATACTTACAGTGCTCTTCTGCATGTTGGGTAGAAGTGGCGTATTAAGTTTATCCACACCAGTGCTGTGTCACGTAAACTGTTCCAGTTCCTCCAGTACTTCTCTGTCCTGCAAATTCACACTCCCCCTTCTGCGCTCTCTCCTGTTTTAAATGTCTCCCTTGTTCCCTTCCTCCAGGCTCTCTCCTCCTTCACTTGCTGTGTTCCAGGAGCTGTCTCCTTCTCTTTGTCCCACTTTCTCAGTCTTACAGACTTCAGGCCTCTCAGAATCCAGGATCACTGTCCCGCTCTGTCCTTCAGTGTTTCTACCCTTCTTGCTTCTATCTCTCTGGTCTCTCCTTCTCCTCTCCAAATTCCTGACTTTATGCCAATCCCTCCCTACTTTCCAGTAAAAATCCCCCCACACCTGGTTTTACTTAAACACAGACACACAGCTCTTTCATGTCCAGCTGTTCACCCCCATCTGGGTCCCCCACCCCTTACACACCCCTAGAGACCTGTGTCACCACTCCTTCCCCTACAGATCACTAGGACTCTTAAAATGGTGAGATCTCTCCTTAAACAGACCCCCCTGCAAGCTTTGCAAGATTAGCTCTCCTCCCCTTAAAACATATTTCTAGACCCGCATTATTACACTTCCGTAGCTAACTCCTCCAGCCACCATACACCTTTCACCTAACCGCATAAGTACATTTACTTTTCTACTGTGAGGGGCCCCAGAACCCTTGAAGACTTCAGAAGACTTTGGCAACTGCAGTGTGCAAATCTCCACGGTAACTTGCTCACTTACAGCCATCCATATCATTCCAACACTCATCCCGTGTATGTGAAGGGCGAGAAATAGTTTGCACAGATTTGGGAATTGTCTGTATCCAGAAATGAATACATCCTAAGATTTAGAGAGATCTTCATCTAAAGTTAGGGCAGGAGTTCACAGTTGTTAGGGATTGCCTGCGATATTCACAGAAGGACTTGCAGAGGGTGCATAATATTGTACTCGCTAGGGATAGAGACACCTTGCTACATGGCAATTCACATAGAAGCAACAGGAATGAACAGAATGAGAATACACCAGCCAATTGCATCATGACCTACAATCAGCAGTATAATCAGAATATCCAAGCAGCTCAAGGTGACCTAGAACTGCTAGGAAAGTATAGAGGACTAAAGCCTCTTGCACACTACAAATCCGATTTACCATTTGTGATTCTGATTTTCCCTGAATGCTATAAACATAAGAAGAAAAACGCAGAAAAAGCGCAGCATGCAGTGCCGATTAAAAATCGCAAATCGGAATTGCATGTAAAGTCGTGTCAAACAAGTAATTAGCTGCACGGAAGCCATTTTACTCATATGCAAATTAGTACCCTTAATGTCAAGAGGACGTTCCCCAGTACCAACAGAAAGTTAAGCCTCTTCCCTTTGACCTTTAAAAGTTTCCTATCGGTTCTTTAATAAGATGGTTTCATATACCAATAGGTAATGTCACTTCACACTAAGGCCTCAATTCACTAAGCATTGCCGCATTCGGTAATGCAGAAAACAGCTGATGTTACCGATCACCTTGCCAACTACCAATTCACTAAACATTACTGACTAGTGCGGTAAATACTGCAAGAATTTGCAATTCACAAAAATTAAAGCATTCCGTAAATCAAGTAAAAGTGTTTGGAAATTTTTCTCCAGCTCTAACCAGCCGGTAACTTAGAATTACCAGGTGGTAAAAGTTGACAGATGTAGCAAACAGCCAATAGGGAGAGCCACACAGCCATGCTTCTCACCTCATTAGAGCAGATATTCTGGCGGGCGGGAATTTGGAATGGCAGAACAGGAGAATGAAACATTTAAAAAGGCTTTTTTGTATCTCTTCAGATGTGCATAGAATATATGAACATCTATAGCAGGGAGCGAGTCCTGCGTGAACGCGGGTGAGCGATGTCCATCTACTTTTTTCGGAGAGTGGACATCATCCACCCTAGCATGTGGAGGGGAGACAGCGCAGTGAAGGGGAAGTGGTGGGCACAGCGGTGGGGAAGGAGGGACGTCTCCCCCCCTTCCCTCACCTTGGGGCTCCCCGTCCCTCGCTCTCCCCTCCAGAACTAAACATTTGCGGCTGGCAGTGGGCATCAGCGGGCAGGGACTTACCTCATCCTCATTCCAAGCGCCAGAAGAAGTTCTGCATGCTGCTGCTCTGATCTACACCAGACTAGCGGCAATGCAGAGCTTCAACTTGCGTCGGAACGAGAAGGAGGTAAGTCCCACCTGCTGATGCCTGCTGCCAGACGCAAATGTTTAGTTCTGGAGGGGAGAGCGAGGGAGGGGGAGCCCCAAGGTGAGGGAATGGAGGGGGGGGGAGACGTCCCCCCTTCCCCACTGCTGTGCCCACCACTCCCCCTTCACTGCGCTGCCACCCCTCCTTCTGGGACACCTGGCTACATATACTGGGGACATATACCCCTGGCTACATATACTGGGGACACGTATACTCCTGGCTACATATACTGGGGACACCTATACACCAGGCTAACTATTCTGGGGACACCTATACACCTGGTTACATATACCAGGGACATCTATACACATGGCCACCTATTCTGGGATTATCTATACACCTGGCCACCTATTCTGGGGACATCTATACACCTGGCTACCTGTTCTGGGGACAACTATACACATGGCTACTTATACTGGGGACACCTATAGACCTGGCTAGCTATACTGGGGGTACCTATTTTGGGGGAACTGCTATCAGATCTGTATTTTTGGGGAACGGCTGCTGCCAGGTTACGCATATTTTGGGGAACGGCTTTCAGGTTATGTGTATGTTAGGGCACCTGCTGCTGCCAGATTATGTCTATATTGGGGGAACCTCTGCCATATTACGTGTATTTTTGGTGAAATGCTGTCAGATTACATCTATTTTTGGGGGATACACTACGGCAGAGCTCAAACTTCCCCGGCAGACCTTTTACACCACTGCTAAGGTCATGTATATTTGGCCTCACCCATGGCCACGCCCACATTATGCTGCGTGACCACACCCATTATTCAGTGCGCCACATTGTGCGTGGCGCAGGGCTTTTTAGGGTGAGTCCACTCACCTCTTATCTCAGGACTAGATCCCTGAACTAAGGGCATGCTGGAGATGCACCAGACAGAAAATACAATGGCTTATGCACACAGATGTGTAAGAGAAGACTTAGAGAATAGCTATAGCTAATAAAGAAGAGAACTAACTAAGGGAATAGCTTGCTGCCTGACCTGCTCCACAGCTGATGAGACTCCCGAAGAGGGCTTTATTGGATTGCAGCATGTTTTTTCAGTATATTACCAAACTTGTGCAGGAAATATTAGTGAATTTGGAAAAACAGTGTAAAATACAGAATGCGGCATTTTACCGACCTAAATTATTTTACCGAACTGCCCTTAGCGAATTGCGGCCTTTGTGTTGTAAGAGCTGCTCCAGTCTCTGAGACTAATGTAATAATAAGCCTGCAGTGCTCACTGAACACGGCCTCTGATTATGAGCATGCCTGCTTGTTTGATGCTCAGTGTCAGTTTAAAACCCTTAGTGCAGCAGAGTCCCCGTTATCCGGAATTCAGCAAACCGGAAGTCTCAGCTAACCGGCATGCCTGATGGATAACGGGGACCTCTGTTTTAGGGTGCTCTGGGGGTTTGCACTGCCAAATACTCACGAGCCTCCACAGATCCCCCGGTGATGTCTTGCATCACCTTGCAGGCTCCTAGCGGCTTCTGGCATCCATGCATGCAAGTCAGTGTGCCAAATGACCCAATGCGGGTCAGCTGACACTTCATCCTCCGTGCACGTGGGAAGTCAGAAAGCCGCTAGGATCCTGTGAGGTGATGCAGGACATCACTGGAGGATCGGTGGAGGCTCGATGAGTATTCTGCCTGCATCTGCGGGGGGGATTTGTGCTTTTTTTGCCGGTTGCTCAGGCAAGTGGCAAGCACATGTGTCCGGCATCAGACGGTCCCCGCCTATGCCGGATACTGGGGACTGTGCTGTACGCTGACTGGTTTGCTGTAAAAAGAATCTGTGTTTACAGTAAGAAACAGCTGCCTCGAAGACAGAAGAGTCGGCTCCATGATCCCTCATGTCAGACAGATGTATCTAATGAGACGGGCCCCGGGGCTTTCTATGTATGGAAAAGGTCCCACTGGATATGAATTTTCCTTCCTGGCCTATTACCGGGCTTCTTTGAAACCATAAATTAACCCTTTCAGCCTCACTCTGAAATCCACTGTAATTTTCAAAATTTGTAAATACTAAGATATGGTACTAATAAAAAAACAAAAACAGCAGTCGCTTGCCACAGATCACGAGACAGCTACACTATCTCACAAAAGTGAGGACAACTCTCACATTTTTGTAAGTCTTTAATTATATATTTTCATGGAATAGCACTGTATAACTTAGCTGTCCTTTACCAATAACTCAACACTCCATTAATGTCTAAACTGTTGGCAACAAAAGTGAGTACACCCCTAAATGAACAATGTCCATATTATTTTCCAGCACTGCCTTAAAGGATACCAGAGCTGAAACAAAAAGTAAAAATGTTGGGAGCAGACATGTGTAGGAAACAGTCCTCATGCCCACAGCTTCCCCTATGGTCCGCTCTACTTGAAATTCATGTTCTGTTCCGAATCAGTTGGAATATCGGAACGCTCATGCCTATTAAAGACCTATCACTCCTCTAGCTTTCATTTGAGGATGCCCCACAGATGCTCAGTTGGGTGTAGGTCAGTTTTTTAGCAAGGCGGTGGTCGTCTTGAAGATGTGTTTGGGGTTGTTATGTTGGGATACTGCCCTGCGGCCCAGAGAAACTCAGACTGCGTGGAAGGCAGAGAGGACAGTGATGCCTAGTGGCTGCAGTGGAGGTAACTTCCAAAGGGGATGGCTCTGGAGCGATCGGATAGAACGAGGACCGGGAAGGTTCTACGGTATCTTGAGCCTTCCCTCTACATGAGTATGTACGAAACCTTAAAGAGGAACTCCAGTGAACATTTTACTGTTGGCAGGTGATGTAGCTGCTGCATGGTTTTTGGCAGTTGGAAACAGCTGTAAACAACTATTTCCCACAAAAGTTCGAACTTTTCTTGTGGGAGGGGTTACTTGTGGGAGGGGTTTCACCACAATATCAGTCATACAGCGCCCCCTGATGGTCTGTTTGTGAAAAGGAATAAATTGCTCATGTAAAAGGGGGTATCAGCTACTGATTGGGATAAAATTAAATTTTTGGTCGGAGTTTCTCTTTAAGGGCCCGTTCTCACTAGGGCGATTAGTGGGTGATTCCCTTTTTAAAGTGCTAGCGCAATAGAAACCTTATGGCAGTGATCTCACTGCCGTGATTGCCGCCGATTGGGGGCATTTTGTGATTAACAGCAATCGTGTTACCCGCAGCATTCTGCCGAGATTCTCGAGCGATCGCGGTACATTGCTTAAACAAGTACTGACTGCGATCGTCGGGAATAGCGGGAGTGTAGTGATTTTATGCGCTAATCGTGGAAAAATCACCCGCACATTAGCGCTACCATTTTGCAACAAGTGTGAATGGGCCCTAAATGAATTTTACCCTTCAGATTTCCCTTTAAGGCTTTCCTCTGTAATCAGTTTGGGATAAGTGCGGCTGCAGGGCAGTGCTGTACCAATTTGTTTTTTTCTGGTTTAAATTGGTGGATGGATTTCCTTTCTTTCAACAACATGAACTATGTAAAGCAGAGATGTGAACGTGCTCATACAACTGTATGCGCAGTGCTTTCAAGCAAACCTGGAGCGATGTTAAAAAAAAAAAAGTATAAACATTGTGGAAACTCAGTTCATCTGCAGTTTCCAGCGATTCAGTGGATACTTATCCCCAGTCTTTTATTTTAAGGTCACCACAGGTTCACTTTACCATACAGCAGCACAGCTTGCAGCAATGTACATAATGTGAATGCATTCTCACTCTGTGCAGCCTCCTTCTTACTTCTGCAGCAAGATGGGAAGTTTCAGCTTCAGGCAGTTTTGGAAATTTTATACCTGAACTGAAAATTCAAAAGTTAACACCACTATGTGTATGTAGTAGTTTTCAATTAAAGCAGAGATTCACCTTAAAGGGGAACTGAAGAGAGAGGTATATGGAGGCTGTCATGTTTATTTCCTTTTAATCAATACCAGTTGGCTGGCAGCCCTGCTGGTCTATTTCTCTGCAGTAGTATCTGAATAAAACCAGAAACAAGCATGCAGCTAGTCTTGTCAGATCTGACTTTAAAGTCTGAGCCACTGAAACATCTGATCTGCTGCATGCTTGTTCAGGGGCTATGGCTAATAGTATTAGAGGCAGAGGATCAGCAGGGCTGCCAGGCAACTGGTATTGCTTAAAAGGAAATAAACATGACAGCCTCCATATACCTCTCTTCAGTTCCCCTTTAATGTTGGGAGATTATGGCTGGATCATGGAGGGGGGATAGTGTATTTATGTTGCATTAGGAGCTGAGAGCGAACAATCCAAATTTAAGCAGGAACAGGCCCCTGGCTGCCTCTACTAACCAGGATGTTCACCATATGTCCAGTCCTGCCAAGCACATGAACAGAGGGGTAACTGCAAAGCATGGGGCCACATAAAAAAAAAATATTGCGATTGTTCCTCAAGTCCTTGCCATATTACAGCCTCCCTCACCCCTCCTCTGTGGATATGAGTAGATATGGTATTATTAAAGACACATAGTGGCTGGATAGGCACCACCTTTGACATGGGAGACCAGGGATCAAATCCTGGCTAGGGTGAGGGTCAGTACCTCTTTAGTAAGGGTTGAATTCGCAGAGTTCCACTAGCGCGGAAACCAGGCTGAATTTGCAGCGTTTCCCCGCAGGCAAATCACAAGGGGAAACTATGGCATTGGAAACAATGGCGCCACCGGCCGAATCGCTTACCTTAGCGATTCGTCCGACATTGTCATCAGTTTCCGTGCGGGAGGCTGCGAATCCCATAGCCGTGCATGGCACGGCCTATGGGATTTGTAAGCGTTCCTGCAGATCAGGAAGTGCTGCGGCGTGTCTCGCAGCCGCACACGGCACTAGTGGAAACGGGCCCTTAGGAGTTCAAGGCAAGACTCCCTAACACTGCAGGGTGGACTCTTGAGTGCGGTCCAGTGGCTGCAGCTCAAGTGCTTTGAATCTGACAGGAAAAAAAGTGCTATACAAATGATTGGATTGGGTTTGGAGATATAAAATAGACATGTATACAGAGTCGGGCTGAGGTCCTCCAAAAGTGCCCCCTCCACCCCTCCCACCCTGATTGCTATTAGACTAAGAGACGCCCCAGGGCCCCCAACTCTCCCCCCCCCAAATACATTAATCTGTAGTTGTCTGTCTTGCATTCACTGCCAGGTATCCCCTTTTATTTTTTCTCTCTGCTGCAAACACAATAGAGGAATGATAGCTGAGTGAGTTGTGCGCCCCCTCCTACACTGTGCCCTGAGGCTGGAGCCTCTCTCACCTCTGCCTCGGCCCAGCATGTATAATTACTTCACCATGTTTCTGGTGGTCACAGGAAGAGGACCACAAAGACATTTTAAAAGAAGGTTTTTGATCATCCGGGTCCCCCTGCTATTGGGCCTCATGGGAGCAGCTGTTGTTAAAGAGAACCCAAGGTAAGCATATGGAAACTGCCATATTTCCTTTTAAACAATGTTAGTTGCCTGCCAGTCCTGTTGATCTTCTGTCATCAGTAGTGTCTGAGTCGCAACCCTGAAACAAGCATGTAGCTAATCTATTTAAGTCAGACTTGAGTCAGAGCACCTGATCTGCATGCTTGTTCAGGGTCTATGGCTAAAAGACACACAAGATCAGGGGGGACATCCAGGCATTGTTTAAAAGGAAATAAATATGGCAGCCTCTGTATCACTCTCACCTCAGGTTTCCTTTAAAGCATACCTGAATATCTTCCACAGAGCTGTATATAGTATATTGTCTTGTCACTAACTGTCCCTCAGAGGAGCTCACAATCTAGTCCCTACCATAGTCATATGTCCTATTGGTCGTGTTGCAAGCCTCGCACCGGTGCACTTCCTCCTTCCGGCTTGCAACGTGACCAATAGGACATGTGCAAGCTCTTTGGAACGCAGGGCGGATGGCGGAATTATGGGTAAATAACCCCTTGTATCCCCGCCGCACACCTGCGCCAATTAAACCTAATTTGAATCACAAGTAAGATTACTCATGAGAGCATCCGGTGAGCATCCCTGTCGCCGATCACAAGCACTCGCTCATACAGTATATAGATTGTGAGAGAAGACTAGGGGCACTGAGGAATTCCAGGCATTGCAGTCAGCTACCCAGGAATCCCAATATAACTCAAAATAAACAGGGATCAAACAGAATATTGGTACAGGAACTGTAACCACAGAGCTGATGGCTACGGGCCTGATGACAGCAGGTGATCATAACAAATGTGCCTGCAGGCTGGGTGGTCTGAGGAAGGCACAGCTGTCACTGGGTAAAATAACACATCAGGCCAGCAGAAGCTAAGAGGAAGCTCTAACCATGATAATCTGTTACTTACATTACCAGATAAGGCAGTGTGAAAAGCCAAACAGAAAGCTGACATTAACCAAACATTAAGAGAGCCTGCTGTGTGGATGCCAGGCACAGGCAAACCCTGTCAGTATCAACACTGCTCACTGCTCTGCGAAGCTTTGTTGGGAGGTGCAGCCAATGCCTGGTACACACCCTGCAATTTCTAGTCAGATCGATGGTGTCAAATTGATCATTTTCGACAGGTCCGATCTGATTTCCAAACGGTTTTGTGATCATTCGGAAATCAAAAGGAAGGAGAAAGTCTGCACTTGTCCACAAAGACTGCTTTATTGCTGGACATATCCAGAAGTCCACAGGAATCACACAGCTCATATTTCGGATGTCTAGTCCTTAAAGGAGTTATCAGGCAAATAAAAGAAAATAAGTGCTACATACCCGGGGCTTCCTCCAGCCCCAAGCTCCCAGCATGTCGCTCGCCGCAGCCCTCCCTTCAGCCGTTCGCCGCAGCTCCGTCCCGGTCCCCGGCGATGACGTCAGTGCAACCTCCAGGTCGGCCTGTACTGCGCCTGCGCGAGCGGCGCTGTCAATCACCGCCACGTGGGCGGAGCGGACTGCGCATCGCCCTGACATCATCGCCGGGGACCGGGACGGAGCTGCGGCAAATGGCTGCGGGGAGAGCTGCGGTGAGGGACATGCTGGGAGCTTGGGGCTGGAGAAAGCCCCGGGTAAGTAGCACTTATTTTCTTTTATTTGCCTGATAACTCCTTTAAAGGACAACTGAAGTGAAGGGGATATGGATGCTGCCATATTTATTTCCTTATAAGCAATACCAGTTCTCTGGCCATCCTGCTGACCCTCTGCCTCTAATACTTTTAGTCATAGACCCTGACATTATTGTCAGGTCTGACTGGATTAGCTGCATGTTTGTTTCTGTTGTCATGCAGCCAAATAGATCAGCAGGTTGGCCAGGCAACTGGTATTGTTTAAGAGGAAATAAATATGGCAGCCTCCATATCCCTCTCACTTCAGTTGTCCTTTGATCATAGCTAAATTAACAAAGGCCCCACCGCCACGCTATGATCCCAGCTCCAGACCTATATGTGTTTTAATGCCTTTAAGAAACAGCTATTATTAAGGACTTGAGGACCGAAATGTCAGCTGTGTTTCCTGGATACGTCCAGCAATAAAGCAGTCTTTGTGGACACGTGCACACTTTCTCCTTCCTTTTGATGTCAAGTGGGTTTGCCGACCCGCTCGAGCACTGCCCAGAGGCTTTATGAGGTGAAGCCGTATACACAAAGAAACATTCAGAAATCAGACTGGAACTGTCGAAAATTAACAATTCAACTCATGGATTTGACAGTAAATTGCATATTGTGCACCAGGCATAACTCGTTCACACATAGACCCCCCCCCCCCCCCCCCTCCTGAAGCAAAGACACCGCCTTAATGACAGCTTTATTTAAACAAGTGATTAGCATCATTTGCATGAAATTCCATTCATGAATTTTAAATATGTTCCTTTTTGGAAGTGTTGTTATTTCAGCACAGCTGTCAAGACTCCAGCATTGTTTGCACCTCCACCCACAAAGTCAGAACAAGACTTTTGTCTTCTGCCACCCTTTATTCATTCTATAATATTATTACTTAGTATTTATACAGCACCAACATCTTCTGCAGCGATGTACAGAGTATATAATGGGCTCTATTCACAATCACACATGCGGTAAGAGATTTTTTACCGCTATATTACCGCCAGTGATAATTTCCGCATTTTTTCCACATTCACTAAAAATGTTCCGCATGTTTCCCGCATGCGGGGACAATGCGTAAAAAGATTTGGGAAACATGCGTAATTACATAGTAAACATGCGGAAACCATGCGGGAAAAAAAAGTGGCATAGAATAACTTGTCCAAAAAAAAAATTAAAGTTCAAGCAAACACAGCACTCCAGGCTCCAGACTACATTTAAGTCAATGGGAAGCGAAATATGTCACCAAGTACTAGTAGGTGATAAAAAATCTGTAGTTAAGTCAGAAATAAGGCGCCCCTTTTTTTTGTGAACTTTGATTTTTTTGCGGGAACTACCGACTTTTACCGCATTTTTTACGCATGCGGTAAATGTTCACGCGTGCAATTTTGTGAAGGTCAAGATGGTCTCATTTCAGTCGGGAATTTACCGCAAGTGCATTTCCGCATGCAGAAAATGATTGTGAATAGAGCCCATTGTCTTTTTTTCCTAACTGTCCCTCAGAGGGGCTCACAATCTAGACAAAGACGAGACAAATAACATTTATATCGCGCTTTTCTCCTGGCGGACTCAAAGCGCCAGAGCAGCAGCCACTAGGGCGCGCTCTATTGGCAGTAGCAGTGTTAGGGAGACTTGCCAAAGGTCTCCTACTGAATAGGTGCTGGCTTGCTGAACAGGCAACGCCGAGATTCGAACCCAGGTCTCCTGTGTCAGAGACAGAGCCCTTAACCATTACAACATCCAGCCACCGCTATATTACTGCCAGTGATAATTTCCGCATCTTTTCCACATTCCCTAATCCCTATAATAGTCATATGTCTCGTGTATATGTATCGTGTGTGTGTGTATCACAGTCTAGGGCCAATTTAGGGGGAAGCCAATCCACTTATTTGTGTTTTTTGAATGTGGGAGGAAACCCTTGCAAACATGGGGAGAACATACAAACTCTGTGCAATAGTGCCCTGGCTGGGATTTGAACCAGGGATCCGGCGCTGCAAGGCGAGGGTGCTAACCACTACGCCATATTCCAACGTTCAATGGGATGAATTAGGCCCCCTTCACACTTGTTTGCAGTGCAATTTTTATATGATCGCATTGCAACAGTCCTGAAAGGTCCCACCACCAGTCACCGCTGCTGTGCAACCATACTGTGAGGCATGCTTCCCAATGAAAATATACCTCACTTCCAGGATCATTGCGCACAACGCACAGGTAATCTTGCAGCATCACGATGGGGTGACATGAAGCAACAGACTGCAGGAAGTGCGGAAGGGACCTTAGGGTTTCCTCACACGCAGTTTAGAGCGATGCATCAAAATCTGCCACAGTAATGCATTGTTGTGCATTACCGGACTATATGCACGTTTACATTTGCAGTGAAAATTTTTTTATGTACTGTATGCTTCACCACAAGCATCTCAATACATGTGTAACAGGCCATGTGACTTTTTCCTTCTGTTGTGTTTTGATCCCGCTTTTCAGGATGTGCAACGCAATGTCTCAGTATGAAACTAGCCTAAAGCCGCATCTACACGCGTAGATGCGGCCGCGATGCTCCTTATCAATCGAGCCGCTGATGCGGCTCGATTGATAAAATCCGACAGGACGGATCTCCGCACCGCCGATTCCCTGCTCGATCCCCGCGAGGGGACAATGGCAGGGAATCGTGCGGGAGATAAGCGGCGCCGGCGGGGACGAGCGGGGAATCGAATGCGGGGGACGCGGCGGGCACGCTCGGGGACGCGCAAGAGGCTGCCGATCGCCACAACATCTACCCGTGTAGACGGGGCTTTAGGGCCGTTCCCACCAAAACAGTGTAAACAAAAGCATAGAAAACGTGTGCATTATGCTGTGCATTTCTTGTGCTTTTGCGATTCAATGAAAGTGATCATATGGGCTGGGCAAATTACAGAGCGATTTCCGCAGAGCTTTTGCAGCTGGTAATGACAGTGGTGACCCAGTTGCTTAATTTGATGATCGCGTCTAATATCACTTCAGTTACACCACCTGGGTATCCATTTCACCTTTCGATGTTTTTGTCTTCACAGTCCTCGTTTTCAATACCTCAATAAATGTAAATGCACCAAGATTACAGCATTGGGCAAAACAAGGAACTCCAGTGAAAATAACGTAATGAACAAAAGTGCTTCATTTTTACAATAATTATATGTAAGTGATTTAGTCAGTGTTTGCCCATTGAAAAAATCTTTCCTCTCCCTGATTTACATTCTGATATTTATCACATGGTGCATTTTTACTGCTGGCAGGTGATGTCAGTGGAAGTAGCTGCTACTTGCTTTTTTTTGGCAGTTGGAAACAGCTGTTATTTCCCACAATGCAATAAGGCTCCCACAGTGTGATGTCAGCACCATGGGCATCACACTGTGGGGAGGGGTTTCACCACAATATCAGCCATACAGAGCCCCCTGATGATCCGTTTGAGAAAAGGAAAACATTTCTCATGGCAAAGGGGGTATTAGCTGCTGATTGGGATGAAGTTCAATTCTTGGTCACGGTTTCTCTTTAATTTAAAACCAGCCTGTAGCTGTCGGTAACAAAAAAATCAGCCATACTGTAAAATGGACAAACAAAGGAGAAAGCCAATAGAGCCTCCCCATCTTACTACTCACCCCATTTGATCCAATATACTGCCAGTCATGACATCAGAAATTAAGAAACCGGGGGCGTGGCTTCCGCGGTGGATGAGACGGCCGCAGCCTAGCAGAGCTCCGGAGAGAAAGAGGGCAAAGCGGCTCACAGCGACAGTTACCGGCACCCTAAGTGATGCAGCAGACAGAGGGGTTGGCGATGGAGACGGAGATCTCCAAAAAACGGAAGCAGGGACTACCGGCTCCACGCAAAGTCACAGACTTCTTCCATCCTCGGCAAGTTGAACAGGCCCAAGATGGCGCCGGGCAAGAGGGAGGAATGCAGGCCGCCCAGACTTCAGCACAGCCCAACACAGAGCACTATCTATAGAGACATTTCCTATCTCTGAAATGGCAGCTACACAATCATTTATAACGGACATTCTGATATCATTCAGAGCCTCTCTCATGGCAGACATGGCATCACTAACCGCAGGTCTACATACAGAGGTAGCATCCTTGGGGAACAGAATTGAGAATGTGGAGGATAAAATGAGTGAACTCATAATAGAACACAATGCTATGGTTGACACTTCTGCTTTCTATACCACTGATATACAATGGCTAAAGCGGCTGATCAGGACAGAAGTCGTCGCAATAACTTAAAATTTAGAGGAATATCAGAGCAAATACAACTGTCAGAGCGCAAACAATACTTGCAAAATCTTGCTAAAGCTGTACTGCCCGGCATATCAGACATAGAACTTCCGATCGACCGTGCACACCGACTCCCTAAACCTGCACATTTAGCAGACTCCATGCCTAGAGATGTAATAGCTCGCTTTTTATTCCATCATGTTATAGAGTATAGAGGGCCTAGTAAATGGAACTCGCAAGGCGGGCTCACTACCAGACCCGTACAAAAATATTGAGATATATGCAGACCTCTCCGTGGCAACTCTTAGTTTTAGGAGAGAGTAGCTTTCCGTGGAGCCTTTCACCAAAACTCTTCAACAACTGCAAATTCAGTACAAATGGGGTTTCCCTACAAAACTGATTTTCTCATACCATAACAAGCAATATATAATCTCCTCATCAGATACTGGTTTCAAGCTGTTTAACCACTTGAGGACCTAGGGCTTTCTACCCCTTAAGGACCGGCCACTTTTTTTCCATTCAGACCACTGCAGCTTTCACGGTTTATTGCTCGCTCATACAACCTACCACCTAAATGAATTTTGGCTCCTTTTCTTGTCACTAATAACGCTTTCTTTTGGTGCGATTTGATTGCTCCTGCGATTTTTACTTTTTATTATATTCAGCAAAAAAGACATGAATTTTGGCAAAAAAATGATTTTTTTTAACTTTCTGTGCTGACAGTTTTCAAATAAAGTAAAATTTCTGTATACATGCAGCGCGAAAAATGTGGACAAACATGTTTTTGATAAAAAAAAAACCCATTCAGCGTATATTTATTGGTTTGGGTAAAAGTTATAGCGTTTACAAACTATGGTGCAAAAAGTGAATTTTCCCATTTTCAAGCATCTATGACGTTTCTGACCCCCTGTCATGTTTCATGAGGGGCTAGAATTCCAGGATAGTATAAATACCCCCCAAATGACCCCATTTTGGAAAGAAGACATCCCAAAGTATTCACTGAGAGGCATAGTGAGTTCATAGAAGATATTAATTTTTGTCACAAGTAAGCGGAAAATGACACTTTGTGACAAAAAAAAAAAAAAAAAAAAAAGTTTCCATTTCTTCTAACTTGCGACAAAAAAAAAAATGAAATCTGCCACGGACTCACCATGCCCCTCTCTGAATACCTTGAAGGGTCTACTTTCCAAAATGGGGTCATTTGTGGGGTGTGTTTACTGTCCTGACATTTTGGGGGGTGCTAAATTGTAAGCACCCCTGTAAAGCCTAAAGGTGCTCATTGGACTTTGGGCCCCTTAGCGCAGTTAGGCTGCAAAAAAGTGCCACACATGTGGTATTGCCGTACTCAGGAGAAGTAGTATAATGTGTTTTGTGGTGTATTTTTACACATACCCATGCTGGGTGGGAGAAATATCTCTGTAAATGACAATGTTTTGATTTTTTTTACACACAATTGTCCATTTACAGAGTTATTTCTCCCACCCAGCATGGGTATGTGTAAAAATACACCCCAAAACACATTATACTACTTCTCCCGAGTACGGCGGTACCACATGTGTGGCACTTTTTTGCACCCCAAGTACGCTAAGGGGCCCAAAGTCCAATGAGTACCTTTAGGATTTCACAGGTCATTTTGCGGAATTTGATTTCCAGACTACTCCTCACGGTTTAGGGCCCCTAAAATGCCAGGGCAGTATAGGAACCCCACAAATGACCCCATTTTAGAAAGAAGACACCCCAAGGTATTCCGTTAGGAGTATGGTGAGTTCATAGAAGATTTTATTTTTTGTCAAAAGTTAGCGGAAAATAGATTTTTATTGTTTTTTTCACAAAGTGTCATTTTCCACTAACTTGTGACAAAAAATAAAATCTTCTATGAACTCACCATACTCCTAACGGAATACCTTGGGGTGTCTTCTTTCTAAAATGGGGTCATTTGTGGGGTTCCTATACTGCCCTGGCATTTTAGGGGCCCTAAACCGTGAGGAGTAGTCTGGAAATCAAATTCCGCAAAATGACCTGTGAAAGCCTATAGGTGCTCATTGGACTTTGGGCCCTTTAGCGCAGTTAGGGTGCAAAAAAGTGCCACACATGTGGTATCGCCGTACTCGGGAGAAGTAGTACAATGTGTTTTGGGGTGTATTTTTACACATACCCATGCTGGGTGGGAGAAATACCTCTGTAAATGACAATCTTTTGATTTTTTTACACACAATTGTCCATTTACAGAGATATTTCTCCCACCCAGCATGGGTATGTGTAAAAATTCACCCCAAAACACATTGTACTACTTCTCCCGAGTACGGCGATACCACATGTGTGGCACTTTTTTGCACCCTAACTGCGCTAAAGGGCCCAAAGTCCAATGAGCACCTTTAGGCTTTCACAGGTCATTTTGCGGAATTTGATTTCCAGACTACTCCTCACGGTTTAGGGCCCCTAAAATGCCAGGGCAGTATAGGAACCCCACAAATGACCCCATTTTAGAAAGAAGACACCCCAAGGTATTCCGTTAGGAGTATGGTGAGTTCATAGAAGATTTTATTTTTTGTCACAAGTTAGTGGAAAATGACACTTTGTGAAAAAAACAATAAAAATCTATTTTCCGCTAACTTTCGACAAAAAATAAAATCTTCTATGAACTCACCATACTCCTAACGGAATACCTTGGGGTGTCTTCTTTCTAAAATGGGGTCATTTGTGGGGTTCCTATACTGCCCTGGCATTTTAGGGGCCCTAAGCCGTGAGGAGGAGTCTGGAAATCAAACTCCGCAAAATGACCTGTGAAATCCTAAAGGTGCTCATTGGACTTTGGGCCCTTTAGCGCAGTTAGGGTGCAAAAAAGTGCCACACATGTGGTATTGCCGTACTCGGGAGAAGTAGTACAATGTGTTTTGGGGTGTATTTTTACACATACCCATGCTGGGTGGGAGAAATACCTCTGTAAATGACAATCTTTTGATTTTTTTACACACAATTGTCCATTTACAGAATTATTTCTCCCACCCAGCATGGGTATGTGTAAAAATACACCCCAAAACACATTGTACTACTTCTCCCGAGTACGGCGATACCACATGTGTGGCACTTTTTTGCACCCTAACTGCGCTAAAAGGCCCAAAGTCCAATGAGCACCTTTAGGATTTCACAGGTCATTTTGCGGAGTTTGATTTCCAGACTCCTCCTCACGGCTTAGGGCCCCTAAAATGCCAGGGCAGTATAGGAACCCCACAAATGACCCCATTTTAGAAAGAAGACACCCCAAGGTATTCCGTTAGGAGTATGGTGAGTTCATAGAAGATTTTATTTTTTGTCGAAAGTTAGCGGAAAATAGATTTTTATTGTTTTTTTCACAAAGTGTCATTTTCCACTTACTTGTGACAAAAAATAAAATCTTCTATGAACTCACCATACTCCTAACGGAATACCTTGGGGTGTCTTCTTTCTAAAATGGGGTCATTTGTGGGGTTCCTATACTGCCCTGGCATTTTAGGGGCCCTAAGCCGTGAGGAGGAGTCTGGAAATCAAATTCCGCAAAATGACCTGTGAAATCCTAAAGGTGCTCATTGGACTTTGGGCCCTTTAGCGCAGTTAGGGTGCAAAAAAGTGCCACACATGTGGTATCGCCGTACTCGGGAGAAGTAGTACAATGTGTTTTGGGGTGTATTTTTACACATACCCATGCTGGGTGGGAGAAATAACTCTGTAAATGGACAATTGTGCGTAAAAAAATCAAAAGATTGTCATTTACAGAGGTATTTCTCCCACCCAGCATGGGTATGTGTAAAAATACACCCCAAAACACATTGTACTACTTCTCCCGAGTACGGCAATACCACGTGTGGCACTTTTTTGCACCCTAACTGCTCTAAGGGGCCCAGAGTCCAATGAGTACCTTTAGGCTTTACAGGGGTGCTCACAATTTAGCACCCCGCCCACTTGCCAGGACAGTTAACAAACCCCACAAATGACCCCATTTTGGAAAGAATACACAACAAGGTATTCCATGAGGGTAATGGTGAGGTCATTGAAAATTTTATTTTTTGTCACAAGTTAACGGAAAACGACACTTTGTTAAAAAAAAATAAAAAAAAAAATTCTGCTAACTTGTGACAAAAACTAAAATCTTTTATGAACTCACCGTGCACCTCACATAATACTTTAGGGTGTCCTCTTTCCAAAATGGGGTCATTTGTGGAGTCTGTCCTGGCATTTTAGGGTCTCTGCAATCATTACATGTATGGCCAGTATTAGGAGTTTCTGCTATACTCCTTATATTGGGTATACAAGTAATGCACTCTGGGCTGAAAGGAAAAATGAACGGCAAACATACCTTGCTCCCCATCAATGGCAGATCTTCCTCCACATCAATGGCAGTGATAACCTCAGGAGAGAGACACCCCGTGCCACCCTGCACTCAGGGTGAGCCACCAACTTATGTGACTGGGCCTCAGAACTTTAGTATACAGCATTATGCCTGTAGGATACAGCAATATGCCTGCCAATAGAGATGACTCTGTGTGGCATTAAAGCATCATCATCGGCCCAAATCACATATAAACCGGGGGTGTCCACACTCAAGGGAAATTCAAACATGCCGTCTTATATCGCCAATCCAGGACAGATCAGCAATATCAAGCATGGAAACCGATCCTTCTTCCCACTTTTATGCTTACCCGTTTGGTCTTCAAGCTTACCTCTCCTCTCCCTGCGACAATGTGCAAAAGACCACTGAGTGTGTGCCTACTCCTGTGTCTGGAGTTCCCTAGGTTCTAATAGTGTACCTGCTCGTGGTACCTCTCAAAACACGGCCCTACGCATAGGCCAGGCTGGTCAGGACAGCGGGGACAATAAAAACTGGTGTCATTCCTTCTTCCAGTCCTGCTGCAGACACGACAACGTTTTCTTCGGATGCGTTGACCTGGGGCACACGGAATCTGATAGGCGTAATGCCTACCATGCAGTCGGCTAGTTGCATCTGGGGGGGGGGGGCCTGGCACCTCCTGGATACAGGATGTCCAGAATGATCTGTTCCTGAAATTGGAGGAAAGATCCAGTTTTCCCAGCCTTACTGTAGAGAACAAAGCTGTTGTAAACTGCCAATTGAATCAGATAAAAAGACACTTTCTTATACCAGCGTCTTGTTTTCCGGGTCATTAAATAGGGCGCTAACCTCTGGTCATTGAAGTCCACCCCTCCCATGTTGACATTATATTCGTGGACGACAAGGGGCTTTTCAATGACCTTAGTTGCCCGTGTAATTTGGACTGTCGTGTCTGTGTGAATGGTGGACAGAAAGTAAACGTCCCTCTTGTCCCTCCATTTCACCGCGAGCAGGTCTTCAGTACGCAAGGCGGCCCTCTGCCCCCGTTGAAGTCTGGTGGTAATGAGCCGTTGGGGGAAGCCCTGGCGACTAGGCCGCGCAGTGCCACAGCATCGGATTCCTTCTAACTTTAAGTGCTGAAAGAGGGCCACACTTGTGTAATAATTGTCCACAAAAAGATGGTACCCCTTCTGGAACAAGGGTGACACCAAGTCCCACACAACCTTTCCACTGCTCCCCAGGTAGTCAGGGCATCCGACCGGCTCCAATTTTGAGTCTTTTCCCTCATAGACCCTAAAACGACATGTATAGCCTGTGGCCCTTTCACAGAGCTTATACAGTTTCACCCCATACCGGGCGCGCTTGCTTGGGATGTACTGTTTGATGCCAAGGCGCCCGGTAAAGCGTAAGAGGGACTCGTCTACGCAGATGTTCTGTTCAGGGATATAAGCATCTGCAAATGTTGAGGACAGGTGGTCTATGAGGGGCCGAATTTTGTGGAGCCGGTCATAAGCAGGGTCTCCCCTTTCAAGACAGGTTTCGTCGTCGTTGAAGTGCAGGAAGCGCAGGATGGACTCAAATCGTGTCCTGGACATGGCAGCAGGGTACAAGGGAACATGATGTACTGGGTTCGTAGACCAATACGACCGCAATACATTTTGTTTCATTAGTCCCAAGTGAAGGATAAGGGCCAAAAAGATTTTAATGTCGGAAACTTGGACTGGTTTCCACCCGAAAGGCTGGGCATACATGCTCTCCGGGTGCTCGGTGATGAATTGTGTGGCTTTACGGTTGGTCTCAACCACAATTAAGTCCAAGAGAACCTGGGTGATGAACAGCTGCAAAAAGTCTAGGGCCGTTCCTAGATGAGCTGTCGCCACCTGGACTCCAGACTGGGCGGTGAAAGGGGGCACTACGGGTGCGGCGGAATCAGGGGATTGCCAATCTGGTTGTGCCAGCACCTCTGGGAGTCTATGGGTACTACGGGCCCGTCTTCTTCTTGGTGGCTGCGACGGGGGTACTACTGCACTTGCCACCGTACCAGTTTCAACTTCCATACTGACGCTCACCACTTCGCCAGGGTCTACGGAAGCACTGGCACTAAGTCCAGGAGATGCTGCGCTGCTGGTGCCTGCCTCACCAAGAAAACTATCAACAGCGCTAGCACCACCCTGCTGCCCTTGAGGCGGATCCTGCGCCACCTGCGGTCTAACGACTTGGGGTCTGGTACGCCTGGCTCTAGCCGGGACCATAGCCTCGTCATCACTATCGGTCAGGGAACCACTGCTTTCTACAGGTTCAAATTCGGACCCGGAAGATTCGACGGATGATTCTTCCCAAAAGAACTCATCCGACTGGTCCATGTACCTGTATACCTCGTCATCGGAAAGCCCCCTTCTTGCCATTTTGGATTGCTAAATTTATGGGGTTTTCCTCCGAGACTACCCAGAAAAAAAGAGCACCTACCTAGCAAAAAGGGAGTATTTGAGAGGTATTGGGGTTGGTGGGAAGTGGGGTCTCAGAGGCAATCAAACAATCACGGGACAATCAAATACAATTACAGCACAATCGACTCCAATCACAGCACAATCAAATCTGATGCACTCGGAAAGGTGATGGGGGGAGGGTGGGAAGTGGGGTCTCAGGCAATCAAACAATCACGGGGCAATCGAAGCCGATCACGGGACAATCAAATACAATCGACTCCAATCACAGCACAAGCAAATCTGATGCACTCGGAAGGTGGTGGTTGGAGGTGGTGGGGGGGAGGGTGGGGTTGGGTGTGGTGGGGGGGAGGGTGGGGTTGGGTGTGGTGGGGGGGAGGGTGGGGTTGGGTGTGGTGGGAAGTGGGGTCTCAGGCAATCAAACAATCACGGGGCAATCGAAGCCGATCACGGGACAATCAAATACAATTACAGCACAATCGAATCCAATCACAGCCCAATCAAATCTGATGCACTCGGAAGGTGATGGGGGGAGGGTGGGATTGGGTGTGGCGGGAAGTGGGGTCTCAGGCAATCAAACAATCACGGGGCAATCGAAGCCGATCACAGGACAATCAAATACAATTACAGCACAATCGAATCCAATCACAGCCCAATCAAATCTGATGCACTCGGAAGGTGATGGGGGGAGGGTGGGATTGGGTGTGGCGGGAAGTGGGGTCTCAGGCAATCAAACAATCACGGGGCAATCGAAGTCGATCACGGGACAATCAAATACAATCGACTCCAATCACAGCACAAGCAAATCTGATGCACTCGGAAGGTGGTGGTTGGAGGTGGTGGGGGGGAGGGTGGGGTTGGGTGTGGTGGGAAGTGGGGTCTCAGGCAATCAAACAATCACGGGGCAATCGAAGCCGATCACGGGACAATCAAATACAATTACAGCACAATCGAATCCAATCACAGCCCAATCAAATCTGATGCACTCGGAAGGTGATGGGGGGAGGGTGGGATTGGGTGTGGCGGGAAGTGGGGTCTCAGGCAATCAAACAATCACGGGGCAATCGAAGTCGATCACGGGACAATCAAATACAATCGACTCCAATCACAGGACAAGCAAATCTGATGCACTCGGAAGGTGGTGGGGGGGGGGAGGGTGTGGTTGGGTGTGGTGGGGGGGAGGGGGGGTTGGGTGTGGTGGGAAGTGGGGTCTCAGGCAATCAAACAATCACGGGACAATCGAAGCAGATCACGGGACAATCAAATACAATCGCAGCACAATCAAATACAAGCGCAGCACAGTCAAATACAATGCACTTGGACGGTGATTAGGGGGGGGGGGTCTGAGGGCGATTTGAGGGGGTGGGGGGTTGATCAGGAGCCTGCACGGGGCAGACTGAGTCCTGATCTGATGAGAGGCAGACACAGGGGGTTACTGATCAAAGATCAGTTAGTGATTGCTGGGGAGGACAGATGTAAACAAAGAGCAGGGGATGTAATCAGAAGGGGGGTATGAGGGCAATCGAGGGCCTGGGCAGGTGATTGGTTACCCCCGCGGGGCAGTTAGGGTCTGCTCTGATGGGTGGGGGTGCTGAGGGGTGATAGACAGGTGATCAGAGGGGGATCAGAGGGTAAGGTAGCTGTATACAGATGTATACAGTATACAGGGGGGTAGTCTGGGATGGGGTCTGGGGGTGATCTAAAGGTAGGGGGGGGGGATCAGGGGTGACTAGGAGGCAGTTAGGGACCTAAACTAAGAAACTGTGTCGCTAGTTAGTGGCAGGTGGGGGGGGGTGGGGGTTTTATAGGGGTGCAAGGGTGCTGGGCAGGGGTCTGCTGGGGTGATCAGGGGGGGTATGAGGCCTGGGGTGGGTGATCAGGGGGCTGCTGTGGCAAAAAAACGCTGTGTGATGGATACTTACAATATGCTTCCTCCTCGCTAGTGGTCTCTGCAACAATGAGACCACGAGGCGAGGAGGAAGCATGTATAAGGCACTTTGTTTACTTAACAAAGTGCCTTATACTTTTTGATTGGTGGATCCCAGAGATCCCTCCGCTCGCCGGGGCTGCTAAGTGCCCGGCGAGCAGAGGCACAATGCCGGGCTTCCGACTCCCGGCGGAGGATCGCGTCACTGATGACGCGATCGCTCCGCCCATGCCCCTACAAGGACCGCCGCCATTTGTCAATGCGGCGGTCCTTGCGGGGTGCACTTCCCGGCCGCCATTTGTGCATACGGCGGTCGGGAAGTAGTTAAGCAACTACAGATTCCTGTGCAACAAGTCTCCCCTTCTTCCTCTGCCGCAGCTAAAGCCTCAAAAATATCTCAAAGCTGGCAACGACAATCAAGACGCTGCTATGTTATAGATATCTATATATGGCACTTTACTTGATGCCCAGTTCTTTCTCTCTCTGTCGCTATACAGTGATTTCTCCCCCAAGTGAATGTGGGCCTGGAACTTTGTCTCACATTTTCAGCGGAATATGGTTTGCCATACTTCAGCAATTTGTCTTTTCTTGCACTTCAGATGTATGTTATTCAGTTTAATGTTAAATATGTTCATGTTCCCTAGTTTAAGTAACCTCATATTGGTGAGGAGGACCAATGACTATGTATTCTGCAAACATTTCAATATGTTATACATACAGGTATTACAGCTCTATAATGCTACATATATATTCACGTGCCTTTAACCACTTCAGCCTACAGTGTCGAAAATCTCATGCATCCGAGTAACGTTCACCTCCCATTCATTCGCCAATAACTTTATCGCTACTTATCACAATTCATTGATCTATATCTTGTTTTTTACGCCACTTATTAGGCTTTTTTTGGGTAGTACATTTTGCTAAGGATTATTTTTTTTCTAAATCCATTTTAACAGGAAGATTAAGAAAGAAATGGAAAAAAAATCATCATTTCTCAGTTTTTGGCCATTATAGCTTAAAATTAACCATTTACCGCCATCCTAACGTATTAAAACGTCATGCTTACCGCTATTAACAGCAACATGACGTTTTAATACGTCGCGCATTCCCGCCGCTGCTACCGCCGTGTGTCCGCCGCTACCGCCGCCATTACCGTCGGGATCCCGTGCTGGGCGATTGGGGAAGAGGACTGAACAGTCCTCTACCCAATCGCAGTGCCTGGAGTGAATGGATGTGACCGCGAACAGCGGCTACGTCCATTCACATAAACAGGAAATGTAACAGTTTAATAAAGTGTGTAAAAAAAAAAAAAAAATGAACACGTCCTATGAGTGTTCACCAGCGCCATCTTGTGGCCAAAAAGTATATTACACTTACAAAATACATACATTTTCAAGTATATACACATCATTAATAAAATTACACTTCCAACCCTCCCCCCCCAAAAAAAACACTTGTAAAAAAAAAAAAAATCAGCTTAAAAAAAAAAAAAATAGTTGCCTTAGGGACTCAGCTTTTTTTATTCTATATTTTATGGGGGAAAATTAATTTTAATTTATTACATAGGGGCTTGTAATTATGGCCAGAACAAACAGAAAAATAACCACTTATATTTCAAAATAATATACTGTCGCCATACATTGTGGTAGGGACATAATCTAAACGGTTTAATTATCGGGACCACTGGGCAAATAAAACGTGTTTGTTTTATCCACAGGAGAATGTTTAATTTTAAAACTATAAAGGCTGAACACTGAGAAATAATGATTTTTTTTCTTTTTTTTTCTGTTTTTCTCATTAAAATGCATTTAGAATAAAATAATTCTTAGCAAAATGTACTATCCACAGAAAGCCTAATTGGTGGCGAAAAAAACGAGGTATAGATCATTTTCTTGTGATAAGTAGTAATAAAGTTATTAGGGAATAAAAGGGAGGAGCGCTGACAACTGAAAATTGCTCTGGTCCGTTAGGATAAAAACCCTTGGGGGTGAACTGGTTAATACATGATACCGTAATTAAAACTCATGTATTTTATTTGCCCATTTGTCCCGATTAAAACACCGTTTACTATTATGTCCCTATCACAATTTATGGCGCCGATATTTTATTTAGAAATAAAGGTGCATTTTTTTCAATTTGCGTCCATCACTATTTACAAGCTGATAATTTAAAAAAATATAAGATACTCTCTTGAGATGTATATTTAAAAAAGTTCAGACCCTTAGGTAACACTTTTTTTTTAATTGTAATTTTTTTTTTTATTAAAAATGTATTTGGGTAATTTGGGGTGTGGGAGGGAAACAGATAATTTTAAATGTAAAATAATGTAATGTAAAAAAAAAAAATGCATGTGGGTGTAGGCAACGGGAGCGCGCGCCAGGGGGTGTGCAATCGCGCGCCGGGGGGTGTGCGATCGCGCGCCTCAGGAAGCGGCAGCAGCACAGTCTATCCGGGCGGATATATCCGTCCAGATAGACTGAAGTGGTTAAAGATCACCACTCTGAATGTTTGAGGATTGAATTCTCCTTACAAGAGACATGTCGCAAAAATCACAAATTGTATTTGAACAAGAAACTCACCTTTTACAAAAAGATACACATTTGTGCACAAATATATTATTCCCAACCATATACCAGAGCACATTTAAGAAAAAGAAAAGAGGCGTCACAAGGATCTCAAGATTGAACCCAATAACATTATCTCAGACCCAAACAGGAGATTTATCATTTTTGTTGGTAAGATCAATGAGGAATCCATCACCTTAGCAGCAATATATGGCCCTAATTCGGCCCAAAAGGCCTTCTTACAAAAAATCTGTACGAAAAGAAAATCAGTGCAACAAGGCCGCTTATTAATAGGCGGGGATTTTAATACCTACCCATCCAAATTAGACTCCTCAACCAATTCTCCACGCCAAACTATTGATAAACAGTTGCACTGGAACGATTTATATGATTCCCTGCCGCATTTTTCAAACCTCTGAACGTGATTATACGTTTTTCTCAAATGTACACAAAACATATTCTAGGAAAGACCTATTCCTAACAGATAAGATATTATTACAGAAGGTGCTGGATTCCTCTATTGGTATTAAAACTTGGTCGGACCATGCTCCGGTACACATCCTGATTGAAGATAAACTGTCCTTGGATAAACCATTTATGTGGACACTTAACTCATCGTTGCTATTAGACGACGCATTCATTGAAAAGCTTGCTATTGACATTCGAGATTTTATTGGAAGAAATTGCACCCCAAATATAAGCATAGCTACCATATGGGCAGCACTAAAAGCATTCACTAGAGGTAACTTAAGAAGACAAGGCACCCTTGTTAAGAGAGAGAGAGAGATAACAAATATTAATATCTGTTAAAACAAATCCAAAGTCGAGAAAAACTACATAAACAAAACCTCTCTCCAAATGGAAAGAGAACTTTTCCACCTGAGACAAGATCTATCAGCTATTTTACAATCCAGATATGAATTCATACTACAAAAAGCTAAACTTAATTTTTATTCCCAGAATAATAAAGCTGGGTCATATCTAGCAAAATTATTAAAGCAGAAACGAATTAAAGCGAAAATTCACTCATTTACGCATCCTATTACGAAACAAACTATTTCACACCCCAAACAAATCGCAGATCTTTTCTGCGATTATTATGCAGATCTTTATAACTTGGGAAAGGACATACAGTGGTGTGAAACCGATTTGCCCCCTTCCTGATTTCTTATTCTTTTGCATGTTTGTCACACTTAAATGTTTCTGCTCATCTGCTCATCTACTCATTAACTATTAGTCAAAGATAACATAATTGAACACAAAATGCAGTTTTAAATGATGGTTTTTATTATTTAGTGAGAAAAAAAAACTCCAAATCTCCATGGCCCTGTGTGAAAAAGTGATTGCCCCCTTTGTTAAGTTATTTTTTTAACTGTGGTTTATCACACCTGAGTTCAATTTCTGTAGTCACCCAGAGGCCTGATTACTGCCACACCTGTTTCAATCAAGAAATCACTTAAATAGGAGCTATCTGACACAGAGAAGTAGACCAAAAGCACCTCAAAAGCTAGACATCATGCCAAGATCCAAAGAAATTCAGGAACAAATGAGAACAAAAGTACTGTAATTGAGATCTATCAGTCTGGTAAAGGTTATAAAGCCATTTCTAAAGCTTTGGGACTCCAGCGAACCACAGTGAGAGCCATTATCCACAAATGGCAAAAACATGGAACAGCGATGAACCTTCCCAGGAGTGGCCGGCCGACCAAAATTACCCCAAGAGCGCAGAGAAAACTCATCCGAGAGGCCACAAAAGACCCCAGGACAACATCTAAATAACTGCAGGGCTCACTTGCCTCAATTAAGGTCAGTGTTCACGACTCCACCATAAGAAAGAGAATGGGCAAAAACGGTCTGCATGGCAGATATCCAAGGCGCAAACCACTTTTAAGCAAAAAGAACATTAAGGCTCGTCTCAATTTTCCTAAAAAACATCTCAATGATTGCCAAGACTTTTGGGAAAATACCTTGTGGACCGACGAGACAAAAGTTGAACTTTTTGGAAGGTGCGTGTCCCGTTACATCTGGCATTGAAGTGACACAGCATTTCAGCAAAAGAACATCATACCAACAGTAAAATATGCTGGTGGTAGTGTGATGGTCTGGGGTTGTTTTGCTGCTTCAGGACCTGGAAGGCTTGCTGTGATAGATAGAACCATGAATTCTACTGTCTACCAAAAAATCCTGAAGGAGAATGTCCGGCCATCTGTTCGTCAACTCAAGCTGAAGCGATCTTGGGTGCTGCAGCAGGACAATGACCCAAAACACACCAGCAAATCCACCTCTGAATGGCTGAAGAAAAACAAAATGAAGACTTTGGAGAGGCCTAGTCAAAGTCCTGACCTGAATCCTATTGAGATGTTGTGGCATGACCTTAACAAGGCGGTTCATGCTAGAAAACCCTCAAATAAAGCTGAATTACAACAATTCTGCAAAGATGAGTGGGGCAAAATTCCTCCAGAGCGCTGTAAAAGACTCGTTGCAAGTTATCGCAAACGCTTGATTGCAGTTATTGCTGCTAAGGGTGGCCCAACCAGTTATTAGGTTCAGGGGGGCAATTTATTTTTCACACAGGGCCATGTAGGTTTTGAGGTTTTTTTCTCACTAAATAATAAAAACCATCATTTAAAACTGCATTTTGTATTCAATTATGTTATCTTTGAATAATAGTTAATGGTTTTTGATGAGCAGAAACATTTAAGTGTGACAAACATGCAAAAGAATAAGAAATCAGGAAGGGGGCAAATAGTTTTTCACACCACTGTACAGACGGTCCAACCCACAGATAAAATTATATCTAACTTTTTGGACTCTATAGATCTAAGTTGACATCTTCTCAACTAGATCAACTAAACATTCCATTCAGTCTTAAAAAAATAAGCGATACCATAAAAGCCTTAAAAAGAAACAAGGCCCCGATGGATTTTGTAATGAGTTCTTCTTGACTTAATACAACACTATCTACTCTACTTGGTAAATTATTTAATGAATTTGCAACAAATAGTTCTATCCCACCAGAATATCTAGTAGCGATAATTACAGTATTGCCCAAACCAGGGAAGGACCCATGCTCCCCATCTAATTACAGTCCAATCTCGCTATTGAACACAGACACGAAACTGTACGCTAAATTATTGGCCACAAGATTAATGCAATTCACACCATTTCTATTAGAACATGACCAGGTCGGATTTACAAAAGGACAACAAGCATCCGATGCTACCAGACGCATGGCCACAAGTTTAGGACACATTGAGCTCTGTCGGATGCCTTCACTGCTATTAACACTAGACACGGAGAAGGCGTTCGACAGAGTCCACTGGAAGTTTCTTGAGGCCACATTGAAAAAATTTGGTATATCTGGCACAATACTCTCAGCCATCATGGCCCTATATACTGCCCCATCTGCCCGAGTGAACGCAGCAGGTTTTATCTCTAAACCCCTTTGCATATCCAACGGGACTCGACAGGGTTGTCCTCTGTCCCCAATCATCTTTGTATTATTAATGGAGACTATTGCCCAAAGGATTCGAACTAACCCACTAATCTCAGGAGACACCATCAATGGCACAGAACATCTAATTAGTATGTTTGCAGTAGATGTGGCACTGCTGCTAACAAAGCCTGAGACTTCGCTTCCCCATCTCTTAAAAGACCTACAAAGCTTTTCTGAAGCGTCCTTATATAAACTCAACCAACAGAAATCATTTATCATGGGCCTCAACATCCATTCTACCACTGAAAGGTATCTCAAGGCAAAATATAAGTTTTCTTAGGCAGAGGGGGCCAGTATCATATCTTAGCATACACCTAACGAGAGTTTCATCAGACCTATTCAAATATAATTTATTCCTCTTATAGCAGACATACAAAAACAATGCTCAAATATGTCGAAATTTTGGCTGTCATGGTCAGGACGAATAGCGGCCTTTAAACTATTTCTCTTACCCAAAATACTTTATATTTTTTTGCACCTTACATATAATAGTACCATCTACTGGTTTTCTAATATCAAAAAGTGTATAAATAATTTTATATGGAATGGGAAGAAAATTCGGACTCCATTTCAAGTTATGGCTCTTGCTAAATTAGATGGGGGTATGGACTTACCTAACATTGAAATGTATTATTATGCATCAATGATATGGCTAGACAATGGTGGATCCAAGCCTTAGAAAAACCTTGGGTTAAACTTGAATTCCAACTCCTGTGAGTTAATTTTAGAGATCTATTAGTCAGTATAGCAACGGGAGCAAAACTTCCACAACTCATTTTTCATCTATACAAGCATTGTTAAACTCTTGGGAACACTTCACCAAACACCCTCCTCCTACCTCTAAAAACATTAATATACAGGCAGCCATTTCGGTCCTGGAACACTTAACACCTAACTTAGACCTGAGGACATGGAAAGCATCAGGAATCACACAATTATCTGACCTTTTTGCAGAGAACCATATCAAATCATTTGGGGACTTATCCCGCCAATATGGATTACCACAAACTCAATTACTCATGTACCACAGAATATTCCACTTAATCAAGTTCACCCAATTATCTCCCCTAGTTCTAAATCATAAAATTGTCACTATGCTAAACTATAAAGGGTACTTTAACCTCTTTCCGCCCGCGTCACGCCGATGGACCGCCTAACGCCAATTGGCGTAAAGTTATGGGGCTAGCTAATGCAGGAGCTAATGCATCTCCTGCTTGGGGGGCGGAGCTCCGCCCCGCCTTCAGTCTCCGAGCGGCTATTGCTATGTACAGCGCTGCTGCTGATCGTGTCACACAGCTGTCCCCCTGGGGGACAAGAGAGCAATCAGCTCTCATAGGCAGAAGCCTATGACAGCCGATCGCTGCAATTGGCTGGCTGTGGGGAGAGAGGGAGGGAGGGGAGATAATTAAAGAAAAAGGTTTTTTTTTTTAAAAAAAAAACAACGAACATAAATATTTATAAAAAAATAAAAATAAACATGGGGGTAGCGCCCAGACCCCACCAACAGAGATCTCTGTTGGTGGGGAGAAAAGGGGGGGGGTCACTTGTGTGCTGTATTGTGCGGCCCTGCAGCTTGGCCTTAAAGCTGCAGTGGCCAATTTTACAAACAATGGCCTGGTCACTTGGGGCTTTTAGCCCTGCAGTCCTCAAGAGGTTAAAGGAGGCATATCGATATGGTACAATACTTTAAGCGACCGCTGAATCTCACCCATCAATAGATAATCATTAGTCTGGTCCTCTGATCTGGGTAGCAGTATAATGGTAGAACAATTAATTATCGCAAGTAAATTAGTCTCTAAAATCTCTAAATGTAACTCACATTGGGAAATGACAAAAAAGATACTGTTTAGATGGTATATAACACCAAGGCAGATAGCTTCTTTCTCACCCAATTCATCTCCAATGTGTTGGAAATGCAGTAAAGACCAAGGAACGAATATTCATATGTTCTGGCAATGCCCGCTTGTTGCTTAAATATGGTCTAAAGTAGAACTGCATATAAGAATGAATTTCATCCCAAACTTCAAATTATATCCCAAATTAGCTCTACTTCTAATAGGGGCCTCAAATTTACCAGCTAAGGTACGCCCACTTATCTGCCATATTATTCTTAGTACTTTGCATATGATCATGGTGAATTGGAAGTCCATTGAGAAACTTTCACTTTCCCAAGTATTAGCCAATACTAACCTCAATCTTCTAATGGAAGAAAAAATTAGAAGGCCTCAAAATTAAAAACTTCTCTATTCCTAAAGCTTGATGACTTAAGTTACTCAGTTAATTGATGCTTCCATATTCTCAGGCCATCACATCTCCCAGTAGGTCAAACAATTCACAGACCATGTTTTGGTTCCTCCTCACTATATATATGTGATGTAGCATAAATCCTCCTTAAATTTCTCATTATGCTCCAATATTAGGTTCAAGAATACAATTTTGGGTTACTTCCTTTTGTAGACTAGATTTGTTTCCACTAAGACTATCCAGTCTAGTGTACTATTAAACTCACTGATCTTACTAAAATTAACATCATCAATAAAGGGGGATATTTCATCGCACTAAGTGACGTTCAATTAAACAGAGATTTGGGTATGATCTCCATTAGACCATAATAAGTTACATTGGAAAAGTCTAACAGAGGGCATATAGACCCACTGGATCTGTTAGGAAACTTCTCTATAGGACAATTCCTTCTCTGGTTACCTATAAGGTTTTGTAAACACCAGCTGAAGACCTGTTACAAGTTAGCATTAGGAAATGATGTTGTACCGGTTTATTTTATACATAATTTACTTGAAGCATGATATATTGTATGGTTTGTGTAACAGCTCCATGTATGTGTTGTATGACGGCTATATATTCAACAAAACTGTTACAGTTTGATTTCTTAAAATGCTTAAAATCAATAAAAAATTTTATGACGAAAAAAAAAGAAAATAAATTAAAACAGGAGCAGAGCACATTCAAAAATGGTTTATCTGCATCCCTGTAGAGGTGCAGGAGAAAGGCTGATACAAGAGATTTAGAGAGACTAGCGAAGGCATGCAGTCTAAAGGGAAGGTTTTTTTTTTGCGCTAGCCTAGTTTAGGGGACGCAGCATGAAACCTCCATAGTGAGCAGTTCTCCAATCGCAGCACCCTCTGCAGCACAAAGCGATTTGCTTGGCTGAATAGTGTGGACGCAGTTTACTACAACCCACCTGAAACCTAGGAGCTCGAGAAGGTGCTGCCTACCCAATCACGTTAGTGGAATTTCCCAATGCAGTTCCCTGCTGGGTCTCTTAAACTAGACTAGCGCATGTGGTTTTTTTTTTGTTTGTTTTACTCTTTTACACTGTCACATCACAGAAGCAGAAGATTCAGCTGGGACAGGCTGATGTGGGTTCCTCTCCACCTGCAGTTGCTGCTGACAAGGATCAGAGCGCAGCCCCCCCCCCCCCCCCCCCCCTGGCCTGTACACAGAAATGCTGAACACGAGAGCTCTGCACAAAGCACCAGCATCCTGCACTGCTGCACTCTTACCGAAGACTTCCGTAGGTAATTTCTCCTGCATGTGGGAAAGAGTAAATGGGGACAAAAAAAGTCTGAAATACCGCATTCGGTATATTGGCCCGAACGCAGGAACTTTACCGAACGGACCTTACTGAACTGAGGTCAATTATAAATTCTCCAACAGTGACACAAACAGCCATAAAAACCTTTAGTTCCCATACTTCCCTGCATTGAAAAACACAAATGTTTGTTTTAAAATACATTTTATTAAAAATATGTGCATGATCAGGATGCATTTTCTATTTACATATGTACACAGTTACAATGCAAACAATGGGGGCTGCTGTAATTATTTCCATCCTCATAGCGAGACTGATGCAGAGACCAGGAGATGCCGCCGCCTCCATCAGTGGAAGCATGTGTGTTATTCCACAGCCATGAGCCAGCCTGTCCCATCAGTGGTGATACATCTTCAGGAGGCAGCTCTGCAGGGTGCCCATGTATCTCTCCCAGAGAGCCAGCTGCCTGTAGAGCAACACAACATAATGAGTAATGACACTTATTAAATTACCTTCTGCTCATAGTGTCCTTATCTTATCTAAAATGGGAAGTTTATGTTATTTGCATTTTGAGATAAAGCTCGTTTCTGTAGCTTAAAAAAAAAAAAAGACTTCCCTCAATCCTGTTGGCACTGCAGTTCAGCAAAGGCACACAGACCAGGTGAAAAAAAAAAAAATAGGGGCCTACATATATATATTGGGCACTAAGCTGCAGTAGTGTCTGAATTGCACCAGAAACAAGCATGCAGCTAATCTTGTCAGATCTGAGAATAATGACAGACACACCTATCTGTATGCTTGTTCTAGGGCAAATGATCAGCAGGACAGCCAGGCAACTTGTATTGCTTAAAAGGAAATAAATATGGCAGCCTCCATATACCTCTCACTTTTGTTGTCCTATAAAGCTGTACTCGTTAGCAAAATACCACTATTCACATTTATGGGCATTTAAACCCCATAGTGCCAAGAGCACAAGATTAAAACAATTTCTTCAAATACCATTTCCAACGGAGGTTAAGCCCTGACTGAACCCCAAACCTTCATGCCTGCCAACCGCTTTCTGGTTTGAGGTGAAGGGAAGTAAGTGAGGTCCATATCTGGTTATAAGGTGTTCTATAGAGCCTAATGAGAAGGGGTGTAATTAAGACCTTACAAAATGTCAATGGTGCAACATGTAGTGTTCTGTTCCTGCTCTACAAACTACAAGCATTTATTGGAGGGAGTTGAGTATTTCAGATTGTCAGACCTGGCAATTTAGATTGTGGAATAAGGCAGCTGTAATCACATAATCAGAGATGGAGACAAGGAATATGAGAAGCCTACTAAACCGTTTGAAGCCAGGTGGCTATCATATAGTATGACAAAGTTGTTGCTGGGTTAAAGAGAAGCTGTCAGCCATACTATATCAGAAAAAAACACATATATAAGTAGATAAATACTTGCTCTACTTACATAACATATGTATTGTACTGTCCACGTTTAGATTTCAGTGAATTTTATAAAGGAAAAGCAGAGAATCCTATTCTAGACAGTTTCTATATTAACTGTGGCTATTTTGAAGCCAATTCTGATGTAATTTCCTCCCTTACTCTCCTCTGCCTGATTTGCCCGTCCTTCACTATAGAAAGTGCATTTCTCAGCATGAGAAATATTGGCCAATCAGAGAGGAACAGAGGTGTGGGAGGGGAAACCAGGAGGGAAAGAGGCTTCAGCCAATCAGGCTGCATTAGTTAAGTCTGAGGGGGAAGTAGAGCAGCAAAAAAGGACAACCCAGCATGCCCTGAAACTTCCTTTTTGTGTACCAAATTTTGTGTGTACCAAATAAGAGTCGGGTAAACTGGGGAATGATCATTTATCAACAAGAAAAGTAATAGTGATTTTAGCTTTTGGATTGCCTGGTTAGCACCCATATTACTTGTTTACCAGATAAAAATAAAGAATTGATTTTTGATTTTATGCCCGACAGTTACTCTTTAAAGTGTACTTGAGATGGTGGAACAAGTTCTATTTTACTTACCTAGGGCTTCTTCCAGCTCCCTGTAGCGTTAAAGGGCCCTCGGTTTCCTCCTGGTCGCCAACTGGACAGGCGGCAAAATACTGCGCATGCACAGCCCCGGGAATGCGCATCCTTCACCACGCTCCGGCCAGTAGCGTTCTGAGCATAATGTTACCAGCTATGGGAGTGGGATCAAGGAGTCGCGTGGCCGGGCCACACATGTGCAGTGGCCCACAAGATGCGTTCTTTTGAAGGGGGACCAAGCACAATGAGGGACCCATCTCAGGTTCACTTGAATGAATGCAGCACTGAAAGGCAAAAGCTGCTGGTCCTGAAGGGGTTATTGGAGAACAGCATGCAAAAACAAGCCTCCAGGCACTGCTAAATGTAAACAGGCAAGGCAGACTAAGCAGAAAATCTGAATGGGGGAAAGTGGTCAGAAACAGCACTGAATGCACAGTTGATTAACTTCAGAATGAAAAGCTGGGAAAAAGGTCAGAATTCATAATGGCTTAGAAAGCAATAAGGAAGCACAGCGTGTCAGGATGAAGACACAGAGAAGGGACAGAATGTTACAGAACGCAGCAGGGAGACCAATAAAACACTCACTTAAAGGCGTCAAGAGCCCGAGCAGATGCTGTGTACTGAGTCAGAAACAGTTGTACGTCCGAATGAGACCAGTTAGCAGCTTTACAAGGCTCAATAAACTGCAAGAGAAGAAGACGGAGGGAAAATTGGACTGGTTATTACCATGGTCACGTGTGTCATACACGACATTGTAAAATGCAGCAAATTAGTCAGGGTACCAACTTTTCCGGTAATTTCCTGGTTTCAACATCAGAAACACTTCCTACGTCTATATATAGGTATGTAACCCCACCCTCCCAGTGATGTCAACCCAGGCTTATTAGCTATGCACCCTTCTTCTCCCAGTGCACTCTGGGAGACCAGGTGTTTTTCTATTCAGCACAGAACACACAACACCCAATCATTCCTCAGCGATGCACCTGCCAGCACTAAGGATGACACTTCCTGTGATTAATGTCAGAATGTAAATCATGGAGAGGAAGGACTTTACAATGGGTAAATACTGACTAAACCATTTATAAATGACTATTGTAGAAAAATAAATAAATAATAATCGATGAGGGCTCGTTCACACTAGGGACGGTTTCTGCCTTTTTTTAAGCGCAGGTGATTTTTAAAATCGCCCACAATACGCTTGTGCAATGGATCTCTATGAGAAGGTTCATATCAGCGCGGTTCATGCGCTGTGCGTTCAGTAAAGCGGTGCCTGTACCATTTTTGGGGCGTTTTTTGCTATAATGGAAGGTATAGGAAGAGCGATAAATGCTCACAAAACCGTTTGATGCGGCAACTGCGTTTTTTAGAATAAATGCATTGGGCTTGATTTACTAAACTGTAATAACTCATATAACGGCCGTTTTCAAGTGCATTTTCACGTTTGCGTGCACAATCGCACATTTTCTTGCACAAACGATATCGTTTTCCCTCGAAAATTCAAGATGGCGCACAAAAATTTGCGATTGCGTGTAATAATGCACGATCACGCGCAAATGCGAGTTATCACTGTGAATCAAGCCCATTGTATTTATTCTTTTCCGGATCAGAGTTCACTTTCTGACCTGCGTCAGGGAGTGAATTACAAAACCACTCTGGAAAAGCGCTTAGAAAAGCACTTTTACCAGAAAAGCAGCGCGCAGTGGAGCGCTGGGAGGGGGGGGGGAGCGCGATTTTAGGTGTGAATGAGGCCTTACCGGTACTTCTACTTTACCAACTACAGCTAGTTTATTTATTGGGAGCTAATAACTTTTACAGTATTTGCTAGCATAGTTTCTAATTCTTAACTCAATGGAGATTTGCCTGTTAGGAGAGTTTCTAGAATAATCCTTGTCTTCTTCCTGGAGAAATGTGTTTTGTCAGAAACTCTCTCACGGTCCTAGCATTTGGGCCAAATACAATTCATTTCAGAAGTAAAACAAAAGGGGATGTTGCTAGGTGGGTGGGGGATTAAAAATAGAAGAAAAACCTATACACAATGGCTATTAGCCAAAACAGGTAAAAAAGGGTACCGGGTGGTCAAGGACATTTGGGCGCCGCCATGGGCCATAATGTGAAATACGGCTATAGCAGTGGTCAGTGAGTCATTTGGGCGCTGGCTAAAGATGGAGCCCAAATTACGATAAAAACAGCATAATTCAGCCGCCAGCAATAGCTGGAAACCAAATTGCATCTTACCCCCACTGTACGGTGCCTTGGAGGGGGGAATAGTAATGAACGGCACCGGGAAAGCTGTTTTTCGGCTTCACCCTGCGCCCACATTTCTCGGGGCACATTTTTACATGTGTACCTCTGTAAGTGCCCCATCTACACATGTTCTTAAAGAGGATCTGTAACATAAAAAGATCCCCTGGGGGGTACTCACCTCGGGTGGGGGAAGCCTCCGGATCCTAATGAGGCTTCCCACGCCGTCCTCCATCCGTCAGGGGTCTCGCTGCAGCCCTCCGTGGAGTCCGGGCAGCGGTGACGTCATTATTTACCTTCCTGGCTCCAGCGCAGGCGCTCTGACGGCTGTCGGCTCCGAACTACACGGAAATACCCGATCGCCGTCGGGTCTGCTCTACTGCGCAGGCGCAAGTTTCCGGCGCCTGCGCAGTAGAGCGGACCCGACTGAGATCGGGTATTTCCGTGTAGTTCGGAACGGAAAGCCTCCACAGCGCCCCCCGCTGGAGCCAGCAAAGGTAAATATTAAACTAACAGTCGGCACAGTCGCCGGCTGTTCGGAGGGCTGCGGAGAGACCCCCGTGGGACAGAGGACGGCGTGGGAAGCCTCATTAGGATCCGGAGGCTTCCCCCACCCGAGGTGAGTACCCCCCAGGGGATCTTTTTAATGTTACAGAGTCTCTTTAATGTGACTACAAACCAACAGAGATAAATGATATATAATATTCCTTTTGTTGATTAATTTTAAAGCATTCAGAGTAGGCTTTTAGCACAAGTCTGTTTCAAACTTTACACTTCCTATTGGGACAAAATTTTATTCTGTTTAAAAAGTTGTGTTTATGGGTCAGGAGGACGCCCCGGGTAAATATCAAATCTTTATTTTTCAAGATCTCTGGTTTACTTTAAAGAAAATGCGGGAGTGTGCACAGCTGGGCAGGCGCAACGAAGCGGCACTCGGCCAGAGTACCGAGCTGTCCAGCGGGGGACAGAAGCGGCCCAGGGAGATGGTCAGGGACAGAGTGGCCTTAAGGGGGCTGGATGAAGCCCCAGGTAAGTATAAAACCTGATACTGCTTTGGTCTCATGTACACTTTAAAGGTAGCCAATAAGTTGTATCATCCTGATACAAAATGTCTTGCCCTAACTGATGGCCAACACAGTAAAATACTAATTCTCCTTCTGATAGGTGAATCAAACGTGAAATCATGAAACACAGATCAACCAGAATTTTCATTACCTTCATACAGTAGAAAAATCTATGACAGGAAAGGTGTTCTAACCTTTTCCACAAGATCAATGAAGAAGTCTCGGACATCCTTATTATGGGTGAGGCTTGTTCCAATGTTCACTAAAGCCCGAGACAGTGTCTGTAGAGCAGACAGTATGACAGATTATTACCCATGTTTCAGCAGTGCTGACATTATACAGTGCTTTACAGAGCTTTCAGAACTAGTAACACCTCCCTCCACACCAGTGCTCCCCACTGGGGATGCATGCAACTGACCAAATCTAGGGGACACCTGTACACACTTTAGACCGCACTTGACCTGGAATGGTCACTAAGTTAATTTGGTCCAGAAATCTAAAGCGTGTACCTAGCATAAGGTGCTCAACAATAACCGCGTCAAATGTGATCAGTTACTGTAGTTGGCTTCAACCCTTCTTCACTCCTCCTCTACAATGTCTGCAGACGTGTATTAGACAGCAGGCAGCACAATGGCTAAGTGGATAGCACACTTGCCTTGCAGCGCTGGGTCTCCAGTTCAAATCCCAAACAGGTCAACATCTGCAAGGAGTTTGTATGTTGTCCCTGTGTCTGCATGGGTTTCCTCCAGGCACCCTGATTTCCTCCCACATCCCAAAATATACAGAGAAGTTAATTGTCTTCCCCCTAAAATTGGCCCAAGACTATAACAGACATATGACTATAGTAGGGATTAGATTTGTGCTCCTCTGAGGGACAGTAGTGACAAGACCATATATACTCTGCATAGCGCTGCGGAAGATGGCAGCGCTAAATACATACTAAAAATAAGTGCTAACAGAGTAAAACCATCATCCTCACCTTGAAGTTAACCTCCATTTCATGGAAAACTCCCATTTTTCCTCTCAGCGATGTACACACCAAGCTGGAAATAAAAAATGTCAAGTTGTCAACACTTCTCAATCACTTGAATAATCTAACAACTTTGCATTGTCTCCGCCGCCTCCTCCATTGCATTGCTCCCTGCCCCTTTCAGCTTCCTCCACTCGGAAGCTAAGGGGAGGCGGGGAGACACAGATTAACAATTGCAAGGTAAATAGCAGGCTAGCGACAAGCAGCTTGTTGCTAGCCTGCCGCTATTTGTGTGTGTGTGTGTGTGTGTGTGTGTGTGTGTGTGTGTGTGGGGGGGGGGGGGGGGGGGGGGTAGACAGCAGAGACCGGTGGATGGGGAATAGCAGCGCACAGTAAGGACACAGAGGTATGTCATTGTGCAGAGTACATGCTTCTGTGTCCTATTATCTTTCGTAAAAACCACCTCGGGTTTTCTTTAAAACAAAATAAATATGACAGCCTCCATATCCCTCTCAGTTCAGGTTTGCTTCAAAAAAGTACCGGTAGTTTACAATCTGCTGTATAAATTACACCAATAGGTGAGCTGAACAGAAGGACTCACACAGCGGCATCCCCTCTCTTCCTGACGAGAAAACAGAAGAATTTTGTTTGTCTGAGTGAAAATGCCCCCAAGCATTAAATTTCCTAAATAACAAGCCTGTGACTTGTAATTACTGTATATTCTGGCGTATAAGACTACTTTTTAAGCCAGGAAAATTTTCTCAAAAGTCGGGGGTGGTCTTATACACCGGGGGTTATAGGGTGGTCTTATAGGGCGGGTGCGTAAACTTCCGAGCCGGACTGGAGAATCTACGGTTGCTGCATACGGTGGGGGAGCTCAAAAACATCCACGGCCGCATCTCCACCGTTTGCGTCAACCTTATGAAAGCAGCAAGGGCGGTGCTGTACAAGTATGGCAGGAGAAAATCCACTCACCAGTAACTCAACGCGGTCACGATGACAAGGTGAGGGGGCACCTCGCTGGGAAGGTGTAAGTGAAGGGCGGAGCAAGCTGCAGGTGTCCGGGACACCTGGGGTATGGAAAAAAGAGAGAGAGCAGCGCTGTGCCCAGAAAAACACTCCTCTTTCACCCGTCTGGCCCACCCTTGTATCCTATTACCGTACCTCCTTCTCTGCCTCTCAGATCTCACTACTGAGGACTGCAATGAAGCGGCGCAGGCACACATGTGCGAGATCTGAGAGACAGAAAAGGAGGTAATAGTACACAAGGGCAAGCCAGACGGGTGAAAGAGGCGTGTTTGCGCTACCGCCCTGATAATCTTGGAGACAGGGATAGCTGACCAATCCAAGCAGACTTTATACAACAACCAGCCAATCGCCGGTAAGGTACATCGCTTGCCGTGATTGTATACTGGGTATCACATACAGTACAGCACCAGTATCTGTACCTGTTTATACAGTATAGCACCAGTACATACACTACAGTATACAAATGTCCAAGAGTCAAGAGGGGTAGTCTTATAGGACTAGTATATCTCAAAATGTTTCAACTAGAAAAGTTGGGGGTCGTCTTATACCGGAATATATATTTTTAGAATAAAATTATGGAAATAAGAGGAAATACTCTTATTTCTCTATTGTACTCATTTATGTTCAGATGTATTACGAATAAGAACCCTAAATATAATCTCAGCTGGAGAGATCTTGGCTTGCCAATCTAGATAATTATTTAAGAAAAAGTATTTCTGTGAAGTAAATGCAGCCTTTACATGTAGAACTGAACTATACAATTATTTCTGGATGGTATCTTGTGCCAACAAGATTCCATACGGTTAACCCATCACTCTCCTCTCTGCTTCCACACTGATAATCAAACAGATATATTCAGACATATTCGGAAAAAAAATAACCACACAGTTACAGTGAAGCTGAAGGCTAATTAAAATATACCTAAGGAGTGGGAAGGCTCTGGGTCCTTTAGAGCCTTCTCAGTCCTCCTACGGTCCTTTTTGTTCTGTAGTGCTGCCTCCCCGTTAGCAGTCTCCGCCCAATGAGTTGGAGACTGCTCACTTCCCACGCGGGAGGCTTCAGAAATCTTTGGGAGCCAGAGTGCTCCTAAAGATGAACGGCTCCGTAGTGCGCATGCGCGAGAACGCTCTCTCGTGAGGGGGTGACAGCGCTGGAATGAGGTGACCGTGAGAGGAATAGGAAGGCTCTATAGGACCCAGAGCCTTGCCCCTCTTTAGGTAGAAGGTTTGTAGGCGGAAATTGCTACAGCGCATGAACAGAATGCTCCCGCCGGCGGTAGCACAACAAAGGTGCGAGCGGAGTAGCTGCTGTCTGGTGGCGACTGGCCAGTTTTGCGGGGGTCACCGCTGCTGGCGGAAGGGGATCAGGAGGACGTTGTGGGCATGGAACGAGTGCAGGGGGTTGGAAGAAGCCCCAGGTAAGTTAAAATCATTTTTTTTTTAAATTATTTCACATAAGCTTCCCTTTTACTTGACCAAATATGCTGGTCATCTATTGCCCCAATATATTTAATAATATATCAATTCCCGTCAATTGATTTCGGGCAGTCTTATAGGAACAAACAAAGAACATTTATATCTCGCTTTTCTCCTGGCGGACTCAAAGCGCCAGAGCTGCAGCCACTAGGACGCGCTCTATAGGCAGTAGCAGTGTTAGGGAGACTTGCCCAAGGTCTCCTACTGAATAGGTGAAGGCTTACTGAACAGGCAGAGCCGAGATTCAAACCCTGGTCTCCTGTATCAGAGGCAGAGCCCTTAACCATTACACTATCCAGCCACTAACTAAACTTATAGGACATATTAAAAAAGCTCCATATGAGGAGGGCTGGGCAGAACCAGAGGGGTATAGAGGGTTACACTGCGTTGAGCCATAGAATGTTTGTGGTTCGATTGCTGTCTGATAGATTTCTACTGAAATGTATTGAAATAAGATTTTGATGTGTGCGGCAGGAATAAATCCCTATTCAACTAAGATCCAATCGGACAGGGATAATTGGCTTGGCACAAATGAGTATAATGACTGGATGGTGATCAAAAAATGTGTAAACTTTTTAACATAAATAATTAAAAAACAACAACAAAGATTCTCAGTTTGTAAAACATCCTAAAAAAACATTTAAGCTGACCAATGAAAGTTTGCTATGACAAACAAGATATAACTCTTCACCTCTTATGCTGATCCAGAAGGTCCTTGTCTGTTATCAAGATTTTCAGGTCTTTCAAATCCTGGAGGAACTCTTTATCCAAATCCATATCCATGTCTTCTGACACATCTTTATTGTAAATACAATTTTAACAACAATATGTAAAGGGCAACAATACTTCAGTTAAATAAATAAAAAAAAAAAAAAAGTAAACGGAGTACATGTATATTTGGTGTCATCTACATTCGGGTATAAAGATGGGCAACTAAATTAACCACTTGAGTCTTCAGTATTGTTTCACCTTATGCATCCGAGCAACTTTCACCTCCCATTCATTCGCCGATAACTTCATCACTACTTATCACAATGAAATCTACATCTTGTTTTTTCTGTCACCATTTAGGCTTTCTTTGGCTGGTATATTTTGCCAAGAATTATTTTATTATAAATCCATTTTAACAGGAATATTAAGAAAAAACTGGAAAAAAATATAATTATTTCTCAGTTTTCAGGCATTATAGTTTTAAATTAATACATGCTGCCGTAATTAAAACCCACGTAATTTTATTTGCCCATTTGTCACGGTTATTACACCATTTAAAGAGGAGCTGTTAGGTATAAGGTCTCAGAGAAAATAAACACATATCAGTAGCTAAAGATTGGCTGTACTTACATTACATATGCATTTCACTGTCCACGTTTGGATTTCACAGAATTTGTATATAGTATATGCAGAGATAGATGCTCCTGACAGCTCATGGCAGGCTCCATGTTTTTCTGTCAAATGTGTCATCATGTCCTGCCTGCTTCCTGATCACAGATAAGCTCGTACTAAATAACACAGTGTGCAGTGAATATTAATGAGCCATGTGGCTAGGAACAATAGCTGACTCCTGCAGTGTAGTCTGCCCGAGATTTATCAGTGCTACGCGATTACAAGCTGCTGTAAGGTCTCATTAGCAGCCGAGGGGAGAGCCCCAGAATGCTTTGCAGTAATATGCGGCTTGCGTCTTCTTAAGAATAACAGACTTGCTGATAAGCACACATCAAAGGTAACTGAGATTTTTATCTTCACTAATTGCTTTTGGGCTTCCTTCTAAACTGTTTAACACAGGAGAATAGAGGTTTAAATTAGCTTCTGCAGCCTGACAGTTACTCTTTAAAGTGAACCCCCAGACTAAAAATGTACTCAGCAGCACTGAAAAGGCTTGGTGTTTCTTTAACAGTTTCACAACATCAGAACTTTGTTTTTCTTACCCAAGTCTCACTTTTAGCTGCACAGAAGAAAACTTACCGGGCATTTTTCCCCTGATGCTGTGCAAAGCATGATGGGATTTCTGATGTTCTGCTGTTTTGGTGCAATTTTTTTTTTATTTTGAATTTGAGATTTGAAGCATAGCGAGCGCAGCTGGGAGAGGTGATCAGGACACAGGATAGTTGGAACTGTGTCTCATGCTTCTTGTCACCTCCTTTCAACCAAAAATATGGCTGCCCCAATGAAAAAGATGGCTGCTAGGCCTGAACGTTTTATCGTTTTTGTATCAAAATCGCGATCACGGAAACGGCGATTCCGTGATCGCCAAAGCGACGGTTTTTACGATATTCTGCTGACCTGCGCAGTAGTAGCAGTTCAGCTGTGTCTTTCTCCCGCTGTGTGCTGCAGCAGCTTAGTGTACAAATAGCGACGGCTCATTACCTCTCTTCTTCTGCCTAGTGCCTCCTCCTTCTCCTCCTGTCTGACCCAGCTGACCCAGCGGTAGACTCTTGCTCTCTTTCCCTCCTCCTGTCCTAGCCGCATCATCAGCTGGGCGGGTGGCAGACTCCGCCCACAGGCTCTCGTTCGCTTTACTTCTGTTTTAGCTCATATATGTGTCAAAAAGGCTATATAGGTAAACCAGGCTATTGTCTGTCTCACATTTCCTCTGCATAACAAAGCAGCTCAGTAGGTAGCTGGAAGCAGAAAAGGAATTCCCTCCGCCCTTCCAAAGCAGTCACTGCCGAAGTACAGGAGAGAGCACATGGATCTGCACACCGTGGGGAAGATTCAGTAGGCTAGACTGAAGTGCGTGATGGTGTGTGTGAATAAGTATGTGTGTGAGTGCATATCAGTGTGTGATGCAGGGTGTGTGTGTTTCAGTGAGTGCTGGATAAGTGTGTCTGTGTGTATATGTATATCAGTGTGTTGTGTACTGCAGGATGTGTGTGTATCAGTGAGTTCTGCGAGAGAGTGTATGTGCATGTGCGCGCGCGCTGCAGGATGTGTGTGTATCAGTGAGTTCTGCAAGAGAGAGAGTGTGTGTGCATGTGCGCGCACGCTGCAGGATGTGTGTGTATCAGTGAGTTCTGCAAGAGAGAGAGAGTGAGAGAGTTCGTGTGCATGTGCGCGCGCGCTGCAGGATGTGTGTATCAATAAGTGCTCAGATGGAGTGGAGATGGAGAATTAAGTGTGTGCGAGTATCAGTGCATACCCCCCACACAGCTTATCTTTACCCTACCTACCCCAAGCCTAACATTAACTGTCCCCACCGCCTCTGTGACATGTCATCACTCATATCCCCCCTATAATAATAAGTGCCACATGGGGAAACAAGGGATAGAAGACATGATAATCTCCCCGTCAGCCATCATTGGCTCTCGACTTCGTCTACTTTTTAAATTTTGGCCCCCTGTCTGAGTTTGACATCTCCTTGTCTAGTACACCAGCTGGGCAGGCAGAAGACATTATAGAAGTTGTGGTAATACTGTTCAATACCTTATTATGCAATACTTCTAGCGTATGACAGTCGAGAGTTTTTGACATTATAATCATATACGGTGATTGTGTGACTATGAGGTTCAAACTAAAACTACTCATTGATCAAGTGCCAAGTTTTCTCCATTTGCTTATACTGTCACTGTTGGTCAAGAGTTTGGTCAGTTTATGAAGCCTTTAGGCTTAGGATTTATCACGGCTCTGCCCCAGCTCCTTGGCACAGAGGAAGTCTGGATGAGGCACATGCTTAAGCTTGATTTGAAGAAATCGAAATCGCAATTTCTGACAGAAATCGTGCGATTCAATCTTTTCCTAAAATCGTTCATGCCTAATGGCTGCCCTCATGAAATCACAAATTTTTGCCTGTTCTTTTAAAACAGGGTGGGTAAGAGATTATATTACCTATCTATTCTAATTAACATAACTAATATAACTTAACCACTTAAGGACCGGGCCATTTTTCACTGATCTGTGCTGCGTGGGCTCTCCAGCCCGCAGCACAGATCATGTTTGAGGCAGGGCGATCAGACTTCCCCCCCCCATTTTTCCCCACTAGGGGGATGTCCTGCTGGGAGGGTCTGATCGCTGCCGCTCTGTGTGGCCGAGCAGGGGGGGGGGCTCCTCAAAGCCCCCCTCCGCATCGCTATTCCTCCCTCCCTCTCCTTCCCTCCCTCTCGCTATAGGCGGCAGAGGATGGTGATTCGCCCTGTACCAATCAGAGGCCGGGGATCACCGATCTGCTTTACGGCGCTGCTGCGAGCCGTGTTTGGAGGCTCGCAGGCTGTTCATGGAGACACCATCCGTGAACTGACATGTGACTCGAACGAGCGGCCGTTTCCATGGAAACACCACTTCGACCTGCCGACGCCTATCGGCGTTAGGCGGTCGTTAAGTGGTTTTAATGACAGCATGTTTTTTTTTAGGCTGAAGTTCCCCTTTAAATCATGTCCCAATGTGTGACGCCGATATTTCATTTGGAAATAAAAGGTGCATCACTTATTACAAACCCATAATCTAAAAAATAACAGTAATATACCTTTTTGACATTCATATTAAAAAAAGTTCAGTACCTAAAGTAACTATTTATGTATTTTTTGTAATTGTATATTTTTTATTTTTTTATACAAAAAATGTTGTGTGGGAGGTAAGTGGCTAATTTGAAAAGTAAAAAAAAAAAAAGTCATTATCTGGAAATTTTATTTTCCATATGTAGTTTTACTATTTGGCCACAAGACGTCCTCACACCTATCTTCCGTGGGCCTTGACCCGCAAAACACGTTGTCAATTTTAATAAATATTTTTCCAACTGAACTGCAACCCACATTTGTAAGTATATAATCATATCCTTAATGATACTGCACCACTGGGCTCCTGGTCTCTCTCTACTTTTCGCTTAAGTGCTCTTGGTCCCTACAAGAACCACCAAACCCCTTCTATAATTAATCAAAGGGATGGGAGGTCTCACTTAGGACCTGAGCCCACTGATGCAGTTGTGTCCGCTTTTCAGTTACACATCAGTGTTAGAGATGTTGAAAAGCGGACAGAAGCGGATACAACTGCGTTAGTGGGCTCAGGCCCTTACCAAGAAAGGTTGTACAAACTGATCTTACTGAGCTTGAAAAAAATGAGATGACCTGATTAACACGTATAAGTACATCAGAGGGCGATCCAAAAGCTTGGCAGATGAGCTTTTTGTTCCTAGGCTTGTACAAAGGACAAGGGGACCTCTCCCTTGTTCACGCCACACAGCCTGTCAACCAATTGACACAAAAGTATATATACACAATACCAGAAGCTATCAACCAAACAAATGCAAATAGAACGACCTGACGGGGAACTGTGTGGTCCACAAATGGCCACACCTTCTACAGCCCCCTATTGGCTGTTAAGACAATATACCATCCACCTGTCAATACTAAAAGTAAACAATCTTCCTGCTGAATGATCGGTCTTGTGAAACATAAAAGTCTGACCTGTCTCTTGATGTCCAATATCAGACACATGCCTGCTGAATAAACTTCTCCACCATCTACATGCATCACATGACTACACAATTCCCCATCACGTCGTCCTATTTGCATAACTGCATTTGATTGGTTGATTGCTTCTGGTATTGTGCATATATACATATGTGAGGATACAGTTGATCATACAAGGTAGACGTTCCAGTGAAGTACCTTCTTTTTACCTGCTCTCACCTATTGTCCTGATGCCACAGCTGCTGTCTATGTGCCTTCCTCATCTACTCACCCACTGCTCCTAATGTCCAGTTCTGGATGATGTGCTCAGCGCAGGTGGCAAAGTCCTCAAAGGTCAGATACTGAAGTTTTCGTTTGCCGGTTTCAAAACGACTGTTTGCAAAGAATACTATAGCAGCATAATCTCTAAGGAAAGAAAACACATCGTATGAACGTGGAGTGGTAACCATCAGAAACAGGAACAATAAAGCACCTACTTATAGATTTCTTTTCATTTTCTCAATCAAGGCTTATTCATCTCAGCCCATAGGCAGACAAAACGGATTACATATACCAAAAATAAATAATTGTACAAATACTTTTTTGGGTGTCCAAAGCCCATGGTCAGGGTAGTATGGGCTGCTGGTATTCTGTCCACCTGCCGTTTATTTAGGAATAGAACAAGAACGGTCACTCACCCTCCCTTCTGCAGCAGTCTGTGCATAGGGGTGTGGCCTGGACAGCCAGGCTCTCAGAGACTGAGGAAGAAAACCTAGCAATTTTCCAAATTAAGGCACCATCACTGAGTCAGTTAAAAACGGCGCAGAAATATTTGGGTGCACCAGGTGTCGCCATAGGCCATAATGGGATCAATGGCTAAAGCAGTGCTCATGCAGTAATTTTGGGGGCCGTCAAGAGATGGAGCATTAATTACGTGTACATGCCATAATGATGTGCTTTAAACTAAAAATTAAAGTATTTCTATTACATTAATATATAACTACTATTATGTATCCATTTGGTCGGGAATGGGGTACACATGTGTCTACTTGAAAAAAAAAAAAAATCCTGGAATTTTGTTAAAAAACCATGATGAATGTAAATCCACGAACATACCAGGGACAGGAAGTAAGGGAGAATTTCCCCAATGGGCACATAGTCAGCAGTAAAAATATAGATACATAAAAGTTCTAACCCTGTCCACACTACTTACAACTAATTCTATTAAATCTGGAACCGGCCCTTTGGAAGGGATTCATTTGGTAATGCAAACAGGCAGGACGCTTAAGCAAACATTGTCAAACACCAATTTTTAAAGGGGCTCTTTCACGAATGAGGGGGAAAAAAAAAAGTGGTTTATGCATAAACTATTAAACATCCTTGTAAAATAGTGTAAAAAGTTTTTTTAAAAAAATGAATGGATTCATCAATATAACATGTATTGTAAATAGTGAGCCGTGCGTCATGGTGACCCGGCTCACACTCATTGTTGCCTGTTATAGATTTTAATATGTTTAAATAAACCATTTGATTTGAGACGGTGCGGATCCTGCCATCCTATTTGATATAATACCCTGTATACTCCAGGGTTGATCGCTGCACGTCAGATGCCACTGGTGCTGTCACAATTGAAGATTATACAAAATGGCTAGAGGCGCCCCTGCTCATAAGGTAAGTACCAGGGCTCTGGAGTCGTTACAAAAATCATCACACTCTTCCGTTTATGAAACCATTGACTCCAGGTACCCAAAACTGCTCCATTTCCTTGACTCCAACTCCTTAGTCTAACACTTACCAGGGCTGTGGAGTTGGTACAAAAATCATTGACTCCTCAGTTTATGAAACCATCAACTCCAGGTTCCCAAAACTACTTTGACTCCACAGCCCTGGTGAGTACACATGCACAATGGTTGTCACCAGAAGGCATTGGGACTCAAACCCTCTGGAAACAGTTTGGGGCCAAATGCTGTACAGAGACCTTGCTGTGCTGTAGTATCTGTTTCTATGGGGAAGGGAGGATCCGAGATCGGAAACGCACAATAGCAAGACTGGAGCTGCTATTTTCACTGCGCCTTTTTTTTTTTTTTAAGATTCTGCTCTTTTTATTACAAAGTATAATTCCTAAAGGTAATCTGGTTCTATTTGATGCTGGGAATCACACATATGGTGCTCCCTTGTTACAACAGTCAGAAACAGGACCCCGGACAACACACCTGGCTTGCTTGTCTGACAGGAGAAAATTTTGCTGGATGTTCACAACCAGAGCCCCTCTCATCTCTTCCACCACCTTGAACACTCGCTTAAAATTGTCAAACTGCAGGAAGAGGAAGACACAGGTGATGAAGACGACACAGACAGATCATAAGAGAAACGTGTCGTGTGACAGATACCTGTCTGCGGCAGCTTTTCAGAGTCACCCCCGTCTTCGCACTTATATCATCCAGATCTTTTTTTGTTCCTTTCGAAAGCTTCTTGCCAAGAACTTCACGAACAAAAGCTTCATCGAAAGCATAGTACCTGCAGAAGGAAGTGATCCCAGGTAAGTTAAACTGACTTAAAGCGCACCTAAAGATGTTTAAAGAGGAACTGTCGCGAAAATCTCAAATAAGAAGTACATTTCTCCCAGAGTAAAATGAGCCATAAATTACTTTTCTACTATACTGCTGTCACTTACAGTCAGAAGTAGAAACCTGACATTACCGACAGATTTTGGACTAGCCCATCTTCTCATAGGGGGGTTCTCAGGGTTTTCTTTATTTTTAAAAGCACTTAGTGAATGGCAGTTGCTCTGCCCAACTGCCAAAATAGTGTGGAGTGAGCAGAGAGGCTGGCCAGCATCATTGTATAAATCCTTTTCAGAGAATGTCTTCACAAAGAATAAAGGCCATGCTGAGAATCCCCCATGAAGAGATGCACTATCCCAAAACCTGTTGGTAATGTCAGATTTCTACTACCTACTGTAAGTGACAGTAAAAAAAAAAGTTTCACTTTCCTGGAGCTTCTGCCAGCAACCTGCAGCCGTCCTGTGCCCATAATGTTTCAAAACGATCCTCCGTTCCCCTGCCACGGCTGACTTTCGGAACCGGCGATTTAGAAGTCAAGGTCCACTGCGCCTGCGCAGCCCTGGCCACTTGCGCTCCCATGGCAAGGAGCATCCTGCGCAAGCGCAGTATGAGAAAATATGTACTGTGCCTGTGCAGTACGCTTGCAAGATCCGCTGTGTCTGGCAAGCGGCGGAATGCCGAGACCCGGGCTGCAGCTTCTTCTTCTGGGTCTCAGTGATCCGCTGAGGTCAGTGGAATGCAGGAGGCTTCTCAGATCTCATTTGATAGGCGGAAGACACGCTCTCAGTACGGGCTCCGCAGATGTAAACAGTAACTCTGACGTCCCTGCTTGCGTGTCAGCTGATTCGGTTGACACGCTGCATGACTATTGGTTTGTTTTCGATTCTGCTTTCTGTTGATTGGTTAGTCCCCAGTCATCACCCGTGATAGCATTAGCTTTGGCTTGTTGCTGGGTAGCGCTCACTGTATACTATTGGTTCCTGTTGCCGACTTACGCTTTGCTGCCTGGATTGACCCGTGCTTGGACACAGATTTGCATGAACGCTGCCTGGACTGACTTTGGCTTGTGTTTGACTACGCTATCTGTGGGAAGTTCCTATCCTGGACTTTCTAACTGCTGTTTGGAGCTCCTGGCTCTTCTGCCACTTGATCCATTGGTCTGGATAGCCTCATCCACTAGCCCCCAGGAGGGGTGTGTGTGTGTGTGTGTGTGTGTGTGTGTGTGTGTGTGTGTGTGTGTGTGTGTGTGTGTGTGTGTGTGTGTGTGTGTGTGTGTGTGTGTGTGTGTGTGTGTGTGTGTGTGTGTGTGTGTGTGTGTGTGTGTGTGTGTGTGTGTGTGTGTGTGTGTGTGTGTGTGTGTGTGTGTGTGTGTGTGTGTGTGTGTGTGTGGCGTTGGGGGAATGGAGAATCGCTTGGTAACTTTGCGGGCACAGGTCGGCTGCAGGGGGCTGGCAACAATCCACTATAATAATCCCTAACAGTCCCTGCATCATCCTTCCTGCCCTGGCTGTGTGCCTGTGGGTTTTTTGTACTGCGCATGTGCACAGTACAGACCATTGGGACAGGATGACGGGCCAGGGAGCAGGGCGGACGGGTGTGCACGCGCACTGACTGGCGGCGGCGTGAAGAGACCTGGGGCTTGATTCACAAAAGAGTGCTAACTGTAAGCACGGGCGTTTTCGCGCGAATTTTCGCATTGCGCGCGCGAATTTTCACGCGAAACGATAACGTTTTCGAGCACAAACCCGAATCGATTCGCGCGAAAATTCAAAAAATTCAAGAGCGCGCGCAATGCGAAAATTCACGCGAGAATGGCCGTGCTAACATTTAGCACTCTTTTGTGAATCAAGCCCCTAGAGTTAGGGCTTAGGTCAACCAGTTTTATAATAACTTCGATATTAGTGAAAACAATACAAAAGGGTTGGGCTCTAAAGTGGTGAGTAATCATAACAACAATTTAACATCAAATGCAAAAAAAAATTCTGTGTTTCTTGGTGGACTTTTAACAGATTATATGTGATTTGCGATGTGTCTTTGAACTTGAACTTTTATTATATTTAAGAGTTTTTTTCACTGAGAACCCTAATAAACTATTTTGCATGCACCCAACAGTTTCTCCTGTGTGCTTTTCTCTACTTTGATATTAGCACGTAAGCCTTTCAGCACTGGGGAACTGGATTAAAGAGAGCCTGAAGCCAAATTAATGTTCCTTTTTTATTGTCCACATATGACAAGTATTAACACCATAGCTGATTCGCCACAACAGCACAGCAGAACGAGGTTTTATTCCCCGTAAAATCACGGGGCAAAATTCTATGACTTTCCAGGTTGTGGATTTTGCTGCCCAGGGGAGGCAGAGCTTTGTGCTGTAGCTCTGCCTCCAGTACAGTTAATCTCCGCTGATCGCCGCCTCTCCCCGCCCCTCTCAGTCTCCTTTCACCGAGAGGGGCGGGGAGAGGCGGCAATCAGCAGAGATTGACTGGACTGTAGGTAGAGCTACAGTGCAAAGCTCTGCCTCCTCCAGGAAGTGTGAGAAGAATTTTGCCCCGGTGATACTCACCGGGGCGAGTAAACCTTGTTCAGCACTGCTGATGCGGCAAATCATCTATGGTGTTGATGCTCAACATATGTGGACTATAATAAAAGGAAATTAATTTGGCTTCAGACTCTCTAAGCTGCAAACAGGAACACTAGCTGCATGAAACTTGAGCATGCTGTTGTAGTGGACCCCAAATTCAAATCTGAGAAACAGCACTATCTACATGAAGTCTGTATGTTCTCCCCATGTCTGCGTGGGTTTCCTCCCAGCACTACGATTTCCTCCCATGTTCCAAAAACATACATATAACTTAACTGGTTCTGCCCAAAAATTGGCGTTAGACCAGGCTATGGGCATTTGACTGACTATGGTAGGAAGTAGGCGATGAGCTCCTCTGAGGTCAGTAAGTAACATGACTATATATTCTATAAAATGCTGTATAACTTGCATAATAATAGTATCCTATAGAAAGTACACTACCTTTCGATCAGCATGCTCTGTTTGTAAGGTGGTATCTGAAACAGCAGTTGCTGGACCAGTTTAGGGGGACAGTGAAGGAGCCGTTCTATCATTTGAAATGTACGGTAATGGTCCATCGTGTCGCTCTCAAGAACATCAGGACCTGCTCCAGTCTGATCCAGAATTCCACTTTTCAGTCTAATATTGACAGCATCGCTCACTGAAAGACACAACACAGTGAAACATAAATACACATGAGCATTTACAGTGGACCAGAACTCTTGCACAGGACAGAAGGAAAACATAGAGAAATGCATCCTGTATGTATTTAGAGAGTTAAGCCTGTCTAATTCCTCCTCATCTGTGCCTAATCACCACTGTAATTTGATCTCTCAGCTCAGGAATCTCATCTGCCATGGCAGAGCAGCTAATTTGTAAACACAGGATTTTAACAACATGCCTGCTTCCAAGAAAGCAGGAGGTAGAGACACTGCAGATTGAATGCAGGATTTGTATCGGCTGTAACAAAGAAATGTTTTTCTTTAATGGTTATTATGCTGTTGTGTATCTTTTAGAGCAGAGAGAAAGTTCTGAGTTCAGGTCTGCTTTAAAGGGATGACGATCTCAACGTGAAGGGCTTAGAGTCAGATATGTGACCTAAGAGAGCTTAGCTTAGTTTGGCTGCACTCATCATATCAAAGCAATGTGACATGTTTGATAAATGTGTTCATGACTAAATAAAAACTATTTGCCTTACACCATCAGGCTTAAAGTGAACTTCCTTTTAGTGGGGATTGCACCATTAGAATGTTTCAAATGCCTTCATAATAGTAGTAAAAAAGTAATCTACCCCCCCCCCCCCCCCCCCCTCCAGTTCATGACAAATGTCAGTACAAGGCCTACCCTGTGCCTGGGCACCCATCCACCCACTCAGCTGCAGGCAAGTACAGTACTTCCCATAATTATTCATAACCCTGGCAGATTTTGACTTAAAGTTAGTTTTATTCCACCAGCAAGTAATTTTTTTTTAAGGGAAATGACATAGGTGTCTCCCAAAAGATAATAAGAGGATGTACAGGAGGCGTTATTGCGGGAAAAAAAATCTCAGTTTTTATTTACATTAAAGCAAAAAGTGTCCAGTCCAAAATTATTCATACCCTTCACAAACTATCACAGTCTATGGGAAAATTCAAAGTTCTATACCATTGCAAATAGTCCAAGCTGTTCTAAAGCATCCTAATTACCCTGATTAATTGGGAACAGCTGTTTTAATCGAATCAACAGGTGAAAAACAGCAGCTCTCTGCAGTTGGTTTGTGGACAGTCATGGCTAATGCTTCATACACACTTGAGATAAAAGTCTTTGGAAAAGGCAAGATCACAGACCAATTTTACCCCATTACCAAGTCTCGTAATGTAACTGTAAACAGACGGGACTTCCGCGATGGAGGAAGAAGTGCTGCGCTGGAGAGGGCCCCTGGGTGAGTAGTTCTATTTTCTCCAAGGGCTTAGACAGGGAAGAGGGGGGGGGGAAAGAGAGGATGGGGGGGAGGGGTAGAGGCCACCCGCACGCTGCACAGATGGGGGATCCCCCCGCTGGCAGAGGGGGATCCCCCAGCCCAAAATACCTCTGCACAGAAGGGGGATCCCCCGCTGGCAGAGGGGGATCCCCCAGCCCAAAATACTGCCGCACAGAAGGGGGACCCCCCCGCCCGCAGAGGGGGATCCCCAAGCCCAAAAGTGAGGATCGAGGGGGGGGGGGGGGGGGAATCGGGAGGGAGGGGACATCTGGCACCCTATACTCCTGGCTACACCTGGCACCCTATACTCCTGGCTACACCTGGCACCCTATACTCCTGGCTACACCTGGCACCCTATATACCTGGCTACACACTTGGCTACCCATAACTGGCTACACTCCTGGCTACCCTGACATCTGGCTACACTCCTGGCTACCCTGACATCTGGCTACACTCCTGGCTACCCTGACATCTGGCTACACTCCTGGCTACCCTGACATCTGGCTACATGTGGCTCCCTATACACCTGGCTTCACATCTGGGTCTTATACTTACCATTGGCGTGCTGATCCCTCGTTGAGTACCTCTGATTGCTTCCCCAGTGCCGTCTTCCATGTCCATGTACGGATTTTGCTTCTCCCTCAGCGATGACATGTCCCCCGCCGATCGACGTTGATGACACCAGGGTCACACAGCGTCATCAACATCTCCCTGCAAACATTTTTTTTTTCAGTTGAATGCAGTACAATAACCTGTATTAAATTCAATATTTAAAAAAAATTGATTGCAAAAAAAAAGGTTGCAAATTATTGGAAATTAATTGAACCACTTTTTGCACGGAAATCCTGGGGAATCAGAACGCCAGGGAGGCTACACCAAGTGTGTATGAGGATCTGCAGATATCATAGACTATGAATGCATTTTGCAGGAATGGATCTTTTGCAGGAACAGATCTCTTGCAGATAATGATCTTTTGAGTGTGTACAGCATCTTTGTGTACAGCATCTTGCAAAGATTTCTATCTGATGGGGAGTTCAGCTCCATAGAATAGACTGTGTAGAGTATGGCTCTCATACTACATGGAAGGGGGTAAAATTGGTCTGCGATCTTGCCTTTTCCAAAGACTTTTATCTCAAGTGTGTATGAAGCATAAGACAAAGGAGCTCAGTGAGGACCTGCGGCTGCGCATTGTGGCTGCCCACAAGTCAGGAAAGGGCTACAAGGCCATTTCTAAATGTTTCCAAGTTCCAGTCACTACAGTGCGAAATATTATTCAAAAATACAAGATGTTCTGCACTGTTGAAAATCTGAGAGGACGTGGTTGGAAGCCAAAAGTGACACCTGTGCTGGCCAGAAGGATAGTGAGAGAAGTGATAAAGAATCCAAGGATCACCACCAAGACCATCCTGGTGAATCTGGGCTCTGCTGGTGACAATGTCTCAAGGCAGACAATCCAACGGACACTACGCACTGCTGGGTTCCACGGATGCAGACCAAGGAGGACACCACTTCTCCAGATAAGGCACAAAAAAGCTCGATTGGCCTTTGCAAATGCTCATCTGGACAAAGAAGAAGACTTCTGGTCTTCTGTGTTATGGTCAGATGAAACAAAAATTGAATTGTTTGGTCACAATAAAGTTTCCTTCATTTGGTGTAAAAAATGAGAAGCCTTCAACCAAAGAACACCATCCCCCACTGTCAAACATGGTGGTGGGAACCTAATGCTTTGGGGGTGTTTTTCAGCCAATGGACCAGGGAACCTAATCACAGTAAATGGCACCATGAAAAAAGAGCAATACATGAGAATTCTCAATGACAACATCAGGCAGTCTGCAGAGAAACTTGGCCTTGGGCACCAGTGGACATTTCAGCATGACAATGACCCAAAACACACAGCAAATGTGGTGAAGAAATGGTTAGCAGACAACATTAACGTTTTGGAGTAGCCCAGACAGAGTCCTGACTTGAATCCAATTGAGAATCTGTGGAGGGAGCTAAAGATCAGGGTGATGGCAAGAAGACCCTTCAATCTGAAAGATTTGGAGCTCATTGCTAAAGATAAATGGGCAAAAATACCTGTGGAGACATGCAAAAAGCTGGTCTGCAATTATAGGAAGTGTTTGATTGCAGTAATAGGCAACAAAGGCTTTTCTTCTGATTATTGAGAAGGGTATGAATAATTTTGGAGTGGACACCTTTTGCTCAAATGTCAATAAAAGCTGAGAAATGTTTTTTCCCCCACAATAATGCCTCATGCACATCATCTTATTATGTTTTGGGAGACACCTATGTAATTTCCCATCCAAAAATGACTTGCTGGTTGAATAAAAGTAACTTTAACCATTTCAGCCCATGGGTATTTTTCACCTTATGGATGAGAGGAATTTTCCCATTTCAGCGTTTCTCCCTTTCATTCCCCAATAACTTTATCACTACTTCTCACAAAGGAATTTATTTTTTCACCACCAATTAGGCTTCCTTTCGGTCCTACATTATGTTAAGAATTATTTTTAGGTGTAGTTTTACTATTTGGCCACAAGATATCCCCGCTGAGCAAATATCCTACAATGTACGCTACATAGGAAACAATGTGTAGCTACATTGTAACTAGGGAAGTGACGCTTCAATGGAAGCCTGCGATCACAGTGCCTGCGAGGAGATTAATGAATGGGAACTTTTTTCCCATTTATAAATCTAACGATCGGCGGCAGAAGGAAGCGTGTTGGCTCTATTTAAGAATAAAGACTGTTTTTGAACAAAAACAGTGTTTATACTCGGTGGACATGTACGTATTGGCACAGGGGACTTTCCTCCAGCCCGATCCGCACGGATCACTCTCACACTGCCATCCTCAGCCTTCTCAAGCTCCGGTACCGGGTCCCGTAACTTCGTCCAGTTTGCGCAAGAGAAGTGCGCCCTCTACGTAACCGGCGACAGCCAGTGAGATACGTAGAGAGTGCCCTTTCTTTTGCGTCAGACTGGTCATGACTGGCTAAAGTTACAGGACCCCGTGCCGGAGCTGGAAAAGGCTGAGGACGGCGGCGTGGGAGTAATCCGTGTGTATAGGGCTGGAGGAAGCCCCAGGTATGTATAAAACTTTGCCTAATCGCCAACTCTGGTTTCTTTTAAATTCTCTAAGACACTTTTGGCAAAAAATAACAGATCGGTAAAATTCAGCATTCGGTATTTTAGACTTTTTCCAAAGCACTAAGATTTTCACAAACGTGGTAAATAGTTTAGTAATTTATCGAAAAACTAAGGCTCGGTTCCCCGTTGTGCAGAAAAAACTTACTTGTTCAACAAGTTTTCTGCACCTCCACACAACGTAGGAAGCGGAACCATCGCTAAAAATGGAATCCGCTTACAAAAAAACATATCCATTCTCACTATGCTGGTCTGCTCCGTCCGCCGACCATGCAAATACTTATGTGTTCTGCTGCTGCCAACTCCTCCGCTCAGTCCTAAAGCTAGTAAACCAGAAGCATGGGGCTTCCCATTGGATTGCAAAGACTAATGGGAATCTTCAGCAACAGGGAGGATTCTCATTGGATCATATTGAACCAATGAAAATCCTCACTATTACTAGGGAGAATTGGTCTATTGTAAACCAATGGGGAGCCCCATGCAAACACTCCTCCGCTGGGAGCGTACTACACCTGCGCAGCACTATTGCGCAGGTGCAGAATGTTCCTGGCTGTGGGAGCGGTATGCGGCCGGACAGCGCTGGCTGGCTGAATTACCGGGACTCATAGTAGAAGATTCAGGTGGCGGAGGAGGACAGCGACTGGATTAGCCTGAAGGGGGCTGGAGGAAGCCCCAGGTATGTATAAAACTTTTCTTTTCATCCGTCTCATGTACCTTTTAATTTGTAGTCACCAAACCAAATTTTAACAACATTTTAAATTATTTGGTTTCATGAGCAAAGGGAGTGCATACATTTGCAAAAACCAGCATCAACGCAGAATTATTTCCATCTCATTGACCATCTCTATTAGTGACACAGCTACACATCAGGCTTTATACTTAAGCTACATACTCACGGGGACAATTGTCCCCCGTAGCATGCGCGCACGCGAACAGGGAGCGACAGCTGTCCACACGTCTCGCCAGAAAGGCAGAGACGCGGCGGAAGCTGTCTGCGAATGGAGCATCCCCCGGCCGGATGCTCCATTCACTCGCGTAGGTCTCCTGTCGCTAGCCCGCGTACTCACGCGGGACTAGCGACAGTTCCGGCGAAGTCGCAGGGATAGCTGTAGCCGGCGATTGAACATGTCAATCGCCTGGCGACAGCTCCGACGGGCGACGGTTCGGGGAGCGCGTTATACACACGGGCGACCTGTCGCCGCATGCCACGTGGTTGCGGCGACGGCCGTACCCCGTGTGTATGGGCCTTTACAGCATAGATGTTATTTAGATGTCTTTAAAATTACGGGGACTGCTTTATTGAAGCAGCACAAGCAACTATTTTTTGATTGGTTTAGTTCATTTTTGTGGACTAAGCACAGCTATTACTGCATATATATTTATGATGACTATTATCTGAGAAATAGAACATTTTATCATATTTTCCATTTTAATCACAGTTTAAATTCATTGGGAGTTGGAGTCGGTGCATTGTCTCCAGATTCAGACTCAGGCACCCAAAAATTGCCCTGACTCCAACTCCACAGCCCTGCAGGAGGGTGCAGGCACAGGGCAGCTGCAGGGGGCTGGTAGAAGCCCCAGGTAAGTGAAACTCTTTTTTTTGTCACTTTTCTGTAAGTTCCCTTTAAGGCAATCAATCACTTCAATCAATACCTGAGTATCCATCCAGCCAGAGCTGGTAAACGTCTTCATCAATCAAGGTGGTATTTCCCACAAACACATCCAGCTCACTGGACATTGTTCAGGCTTCTGTAGAGACACACAATATAGGAAGTATCAGGATTATGCGATCTCAACTGAGACAACTAACAAGAGGCACTTCTGCATGGATGAGGGTAGCCCTGGAGTAAAGCCCCCAACAGTATTCACTGGTTATGACTATCCAGCAACCTGTTAGCACATCCCCCAACTAATTCCAGTAACTGTACATTAAAAATCTATGGGAGTGTCTAAATGATTTTTGTTTAGAATGACAGCGGAGGAGAGTGTTGTAGCAGTGATCTTATATACAAACTTCCCCCGTCTCCCTTCGTTCCAGCACTGGGACCACTGATGCTCCACAGAGCTCGCCGGCTCTGTGCATGTGGCTCTCACCTGTGCAGTAGCACTGAGCCACCACTTGTGGAGCAGTGCTTTTCATTGCAGCTAGGTTTCGACGCAGCCGGCGCCACCATAGACTGTAATAGGAATTACACCTATAGCGGCGCTCAGAAGACGGAGCCGAAGTTGCTTTTAAGACACAATAATTCAGCCTTCAGCAATCGCTGGAAGCCGAATTATATCATTCCCCACTATCCATGGCGGCCTGGAGGGGGAATAGTAATTAACACGGCCCGGACTTGTGCAGAAGCAGGATCAGCCATATGCCGTCTATATCCTGAGCCCAAGTCTACCGGCGCCGATTTCATATGTATGCACCACTTGGGCTTAGCGGAGTAAGCCGAGCCCAGTCAGCTCCATGCTAGCACACAGGCTCAAACTGTCTGCGCATATGCAGTCCACACAAGCTCCATCCCCAAGCCCTTGTCGACAGGCTTGTGGGGGTCTCAGAGCTGGGACAGCAAGAAGGAGGGTAATGGAGGATTCAGAGGCTTCCTTCTCCTTAAGTAAAGACCCAAATTAGGGTGATTTTTCCCATTCAGGTATCCTGGCTGGATCAAACAATGACTGGCTAGATAGTGTACTGGTTGAGGGCTCTGCCTCTAACACAGGAGACCAGGATTTGAATTTCAGATCTTCCTGTTCAGTAAGCCAGCAGGTATTGAGTAAGGAGACCTTGGGCGAGACTCCCTAACACTTCTACTGCCTATAGAGCACATCCTAGTGGCTGCAGCGCAAGCTCTTTGAGTCTATCAGGAGTAAAGTGCAATATACATGCTCTGTTTCTTGTCAATTAAGAAATGGGTTCCCCAAAAGCTAAAATTCCTAAAAACAATATATAAATGTTTTAGAAACAAACAAAAAAAACTCATTAGACTCGTACTTTAATAAGTTATGCTAGTTTTACCATAATATGGTCTACAAGAAAATGGCGTCTCTCGGACCCCATCTCCAGCAAATCGTTTAGAGCTGCTTGTCCCGTGACGCTACAGCTGCAGCATAGAGATGGGAAGTTCGGATCTTTTCAATGATCCGGATGATTCGAATCGGATCATTGAAGAGATCCGGATCTTTGATCCGAATCTCGGATCATTTTACTACCGGAAGCATTCGGGGGTGAAATGAACAGCAGGACAGGTCTGTGGACAGGAGACGGGGAGGGAGTGGACACACAGAGAAGGGGAGAAGATGCACAGAGGGCAGGGAGTGGACAGAGAAGGGAGGAGGGACGAGCAGAGAGCAGAAATGTTTGCACGTAATACCCACATGCTGAAGTCATATGCTTTACATATATTTCACCTATATGTTCATCTGTACACTTTGAAAGAAAAGGTCGCACAGTGAAAGAAAGCATTCCCAGAAGATAAGTGCAGCTGTTTAGTGCTGAGTGCAGGAGGATTATATTGCCTTTCAATCACACTGTCTCTGCAAAGTTACTGAGCTATGCTGAGCCAAAAGCTTCCCATGTGTTCACTGTGCAGCACTACGGAACAGACAGCCTGTAATGAGCAGCACATTGCAGCCAGTATGTGTGCTCTACACGCGTACATTTGAATACGGCGCTGGTAGACTTGGGCGCAGGATCCAGCTGTTAAATGGCTGGTCCTGCTTCTGCACAAGTCCGGGGCGTTTTAATTACTATTCCCCCTCCAGGCCGACATGGATAGTGGGGGAATGAAATAATTCGGCTTCCAGCGATTGCTGGAGGCCGAATTATTGTGTTTTTTAAACAACTTCGGCTCCGTCTTCTGACGGAGCCGACCTTCCTCACTGAGCGCCGCTATAGACTGATTCCCATTACAGTCTATGGCGGCGCTGGCTGCGCCCAAAGCTAGCAGCGCTGAAAAGCACTGCTCCGGCTCTACACATATCTGGCAGTGGCACCCATGTCCCCTCTCTCTCATCTACCTGTCTCCCTGCAAGGCTGCCTCCATACAACAGAGCGATCCATCTCAGCTCCGCTTCCAGGACCCCGCTGCCCGCTGAGAGGGGGCGTGTCGCTCCTGGCCCCGCCCCTTTTGCGATCCGAATCACTCATTTTGATGATTCGGATGATCGACTCATAAAATAGATTCGGATCAAAGATCCGAATCGTTCATGATCCGGACAACACTACAGTGCAGCAAAGCTTTACGTGTATTTATCCTCCCTGAATGACATGTCTGCAATCCGGTTACTAAACAGCATTATTCCACCTTCAACGTCTAACACCCTACAGACGGGGGTCTGCATCCACCCCCGTCCCTGGCGTCTCACACTCCCCGCAGCCTGCGCATTACACACTGTCACAGCTCTACTCACATCAGCTCCAGCCTTATGCGGCGTATTTACGTCTCCCCTTCCCTACCCAGCCAGCACTTCCGGTGCAATCTGACTGTGCGCTTCACCAATACTAATCGCCCAGCGACCACTTCCCGTGTCAGTCAGGACTCTGTAGTGACTAAATCCCGCCAGAAGAGGGAGTGAGAACACGCCAGACCCAGTCATTGAAGTTATGTGAGCCTGAATACTGTACTGCAGAGCAGCGAGCTCAGGCTGTGGTGGAAGATCATAGTAGTATCTGTTTTGTTATATTAGCCGTGCGATATTTAGTTTGATAATGAAGAGGACGCTACAGTCCAAAACGTATCTGTTCGGAGGATTTTTCTAAATTGGAATAAAAAAGAGCGGGGCTTCTTGCAGCCCCCCTGCAGTCTTTCTGTAACTGCACCGTCACTTCGCAATCCTCTGGTAAGTTATGCTGGGCATACACGGTGAGTGAGTTTTATATTATCAATCGAGCCGCTGATTGCTCGATTGATAATATTCAACCTGTCCGATACCCCGCCGGATCTATACTGCGCTCGATACCGGCGGGGAGAACAATGGGAAGAAACGAGCGGCTTATTAGCAGCGCTCGCGGGGACATGCGGGAATCAATCCAAGCGGTGACGCGCCAGCATCGAGCCGCTAGCGCAAAAACTCACCGTGTATGCCCAGCATAAAGGACATCTGAGGTGAAAATTAACTGATGAGATAAACAATTGTATCTATCCTCCTTCTCCTAAAAATGACTTTAAGATATCCCGCAGTATTATTATATATATTTACATCTAGTTTTTACGTTTTTACTGTTTCGTTGTCTCTGCTCAATGACACTTTCATTGAAGTATGCCAGAGCTCAGATCTATGAATAATCAACCCTTTTTATCTCTTTCCTGCGCTCAGAAGCCATTTTCTGCCAGGAAAGTGTTTTATGGCTGTAATGACTTATCAGTGAGGGTTACCTTATAGTCCGACCCAGTTCCGACCCGGACAGAAACTGTCCCTTTCATACCTGATGTTTAACTCTCTCAGGCAGAGAAAGAAAAAAGGAACCCAGCATAGTTATCTGTGTGCTAGGCACCGTACATGCACATGTCTATCTCATCATGTCACATGTCACTTTGGTTGTCCTTTAACCTTCCTGGCGGTAAGCACTTTGCTAGCTGCGTGCAGTGCCCGATCGCCGCCGCTACCCGCCGATCCGTCGCGCCGCAGCCGCCCCCCCCCCCCCAGACCCCGTGCGCTGCCTGGCCAATCAGTGCCAGGCAGCTCTATGGGGTGGATAGGAATCCCCTTTGACGTCGATGACGTCCGTGACGTCATCCCGCCCCGTCGCCATGGCGACAGGGGAAGCCCTCCAGGAGATCCCGGCGGCGATCGGAGGGACTGGGGGGATGCCGCTGAGCAGCGGCTATCATGTAGCGAGACTTTGTCTCGCTACATGAAAAAAATTAAAAAAAAAGATTTGCTGCCCCCTGGCGATTTTTTAGCAAACCGCCAGGAGGGTTAAGGTGCCCATATAGCCCATATATTAGACCATTGGATTAAATCATTTATCGGTTCGGGCAGAATCGATTATCTTCCATTGTGATCAAGTGATGGAGATGTCTGATATATCCGACACATATTTGTTTTTTGGAGCATGGAGGCACATCGGTCAGCTCCATTAGTGAAGGACAATCACATCATTCTCGCTTGCAGTGTGTGGGCTGCTAGTCAATCAACTTTCGATCAACCACACTGTTGTTGATCGCCTAATAAAGTCAATCGCTCAACTGCTTGATGGAAAATCGGGTAATGTATGGACACCTTAAAGGGAGTTTGAAGCCTAAAAGCAGATACTTACCTAAGGAGAGGCAAGGCTCTGGGTACTATTGAGCATTCCCGTTCTCTTCCCGGTGCCCATGTTCCCCCACAGGCTCCCCTGCTAGCAATCTACCACCGAATGGGTTAGGCTGGCTTCGTCAGTTATCAAAAGCAATCGGGCTTCCGAAGACGGGCGCTGCACACACACGAGAGCACCCTCACTCGTTGAAGAGCAGTACAGAGCCTACTGTCTTGACGAAGTCTCCCAAGGCCAGCGATTTAAACCGTGACGCCTGCAGGGGAACGAGGAGACCAGCAGTAGAATGGAAAGGCTCTATAGGACCCAGAGCCTTCCCTCTCCTTAGGTAAGTATCTATTTTTCGTTTTAAATTAACCTTCAGATTCTCTTTGAGGCCCCGTTCAGACTATGTGCGTTCCTAGCCGTTTTTACAGAACGCATACGGGCAGACTTTGCACATAGAAACGGCTACTAATGTTTTCTAATAGCCTCGTTCACATGTATGCGTATGAGACGCATATGTTTCTCATCCGCATTGCTGCATGCAGTTTTGTGCGTCACGCACAGAAACGGACGCAATGAAAGTCTAAGGATGCGTATCAAAAACGCGTTCTATTGCGTTTTTAGCGTACGTTTGCCTCAGCGTTTCCCATAATTCTTTTCTGTTTCCTGTGCGACGTGTGTGTGCAAAACGCAATAGCAAACGCATTTGAACGCAAGAAAAACGCAAACAAACGCATGCGTTTTTCAACTTGCGTTTCTTTGAATTTCTATGCGTTCTGTAAACGCTGACAGTATGAACAGGGCCTTACACTTCGTCCTGACAACACTAGAGCCTGTTTTATACTGATGACTGAAGTACAGGACTGAGCAGACAAAGATCACCTTGACTGACAGAGTAAGAAATGACATGTTATGGCAGATGCTGCACAGGTCACAAGATCGCACAGACACTGCAGCAGCTGTGACACTGAATGATCATTCATGACTGTCATGGTACCTTGCACCCACCAGGCATTCATCCTCAGAAGTAAGCAGATCTCTCTTGTAGAAAAGCCATTACTGTTGGCCTTGCTTCACAAGCCATGACTGTCTTGTTATTCAGGGCTGCTGATGCTGCAGATGTGAAGAGTGATTAATAAGCTGCTGCCAACATACTGCCTTCAAGCTGTGAGGGGAAGGGTGTGATAAGCACAGTGTCATGTATGTGCATGGCGGAAGAGCAGGGGATCATGTGAGGCTTTAACTGAAGTGAGAAGAGGATGAAGGATGCCATATTTATTTTCTTTTAAACAATACCAGTTGCCTGGCTTTCCTGCTGATCTATTTGGCTGCACCAGTGTCTGAATCACACCAGAAACAAGCATACAGCTAATCTTGTCAGAGAGCCTGAGCGCTAATTAAAAACAGAATTTGGACTTACCTGGGGGGGGGACTCTAGCCGCCGAAGCCTATGAGGTCCCCCAGCATCCTCCTGATCCTGCCTTAGAGAACCGCGCATGCGCAGGACTCTTACACCAGCCAGCGTGATGACGTGTTCACCGCGCACGACCAATTTTAGGCCGAAGTCGCCGATTAATGGACCCGCCAGTGGGACCGGTAGAGGAGCTAGGAGGATGCCAGGGGACCTCACGGGCTGCGGGGGGCTGGGGGAGGCCCCAGGTAAGTCTAAATTCCATTTTTAATAAGTGCTCAAGGTTCCTTTAGAAGGAAATAAATATGGCAGCCTCCATATCACTCTCACCGCGGGTTCCCTGTTAAACTACAGTTTGACTGCTAAGAAACTGTCATGCAGAGTCCTGGATTATCAACCCTGAAGGTGGTGGCTACACACACACTACAGTTTTTTTAGTTTCATTCAATTTTTTGGTTAATCTGAAGTTCTGAAGAAATTGTTTGATTTAACATACACGTGTGTTTGAGATTGCCGCAATTTCGAGTAAAAAGATTGTAAGCATCAAAAAAGTTAGTTGGTTAGAAAACCATCTTGAATTGCAACCTTTAAAGAGGAACTGTAACCAAGGATTGCACTTTATCCCAATCAGTAGCTAATACCCCCTTTCCCATGAAAAAATCTTTATGTTTTCTCAAAAGGATCATCACGGGGCTCTGATTGGTTGATATTGTAGTGAACCCCCTCACACAGTGTGACGTTAGGAGCCGACATCACACTGAGGGAGCCTTGTTGCATTCTGGGAAATAACAGCTGTTTCCAACTGCCAAAAAAGCAAGCAGCAGCTACTTCCAGTGACATCACCTGCCAGCAGTACAAATGTTGCCATGTGATCAATGTCAGAAAGTAAATCAGGGAGAGGAACGATTTTACAATGGGCAATCACTGACTAAATCATTTATACATAATTATTGTAAAAAGCACTTTTGTTTATTACGTTACTGTATTTTAACTGGAGTTCCTCTATAACTCAATAATCAACTTTGGTCATTTTGAATTTCCATAGAACTCAATTTTCCACTGTGACATTTATCACCATATTTCATCTCTGTACATCTATCCATATCTCATCTGATCATCATTTGCTGTTAGCATTACAATGACCACTGAACTCCACATTGTCACAACTGCATTCATCACACTTTATTTTGCTACAAACACACACGCAATGATTTCTGTTTATTACATAAATGAACAAAGTTGTCAAATATCTTATCGATATTTGCCTTAAATGATTACTGACTACTTAAAGGTAAAAGCCCATAAGTAGACACAATCACAGTTTATAAAAATGATATCGATATAAAAAATATATAAAGCATACAGTATGTACAGGGAGTGCAGAATTATTAGGCAAGTTGTATTTTTGAGGAATAATTTTATTATTGAACAACAACCATGTTCTCAATGATCCCAAAAAAATCATTAATATCAAAGCTGAATATTTTTGAAAGTAGTTTTTAGTTTGTTTTTAGTTTTAGCTATTTTAGGGGGATATCTGTGTGTGCAGGTGACTATTACTGTGCATAATTATTAGGCAACTTAACAAAAAACAAATATATACCCATTTCAATTATTTATTTTTACCAATGAAACCAATATAACATCTCAACATTCACAAATACACATTTCTGACATTTAAAAACAAAACAAAAACAAATCAGTGACCAATATAGCCACCTTTCTTTGCAAGGACACTCAAAAGCCTGCCATCCATGGATTCTGTCAGTGTTTTGATCTGTTCACCATCAACGTCGCGTGCAGCAGCAACCACAGCCTCCCAGACACAGATCAGAGAGGTGTACTGTTTTCCCTACTTGTAAATCTCACATTTTATGATGGACCACAGGTTCTCAATGGGGTTCAGATCTGGTGAACAAGGAGGCCATGTCATTAGTTTTTCTTCTTTTATACCCTTTCTTGCCAGCCACGCTGTGGAGTACTTGGACGCGTGTGATGGAGCATTGTCCTGCATGAAAATCATGTTTTCTTGAAGGATGCAGACTTCTTCCTGTACCACTGCTTGAAGAAGGTGTCTTCCAGAAACTGGCAGTAGGACTGGGAGTTGAGCTTGACTCCATCCTCAACCCGAAAAGGCCCCACAAGCTCATCTTTGATGATACCAGCCCAAACCAGTACTCCACCTCCACCTTGCTGGCTTCTGAGTCGGACTGGAGCTCTCTGCCCTTTACCAATCCAGCCACAGGCCCATCCATCTGGCCCATTAAGACTCACTATCATTTCATCAGTCCATAAAATCTTAGAAAAGTCTTGAGATATTTATTGGCCCAGTCTTGACGTTTCAGCTTGTGTGTCTTGTTCAGTGGTGGTCGTCTTTCAGCCTTTCTTACCTTGGTCATGTCTCTGAGTATTGCACACCTTGTGCTTTTGGGCACTCCAGTGATGTTGCAGCTCTGAAATATGGCCAAACTGGTGGCAAGTGGCATCTTGGCAGCTGCACGCTTGACTTTTCTCAGTTCATGGGCAGTTATTTTGGGCCTTGGTTTTTCCACACGCTTCTTGCGACCCTGTTGACTATTTTGGATGAAACGCTTGATTGTTCGATGATCACGCTTCAGAAGCTTTGCAATTTTAAGAGTGCTGCATCCCTCTGCAAGATATCTCACTATTTTTGACTTTTTTGGGCCTGTCAAGTCCTTCTTTTGACTCATTTTGCCAAAGGAAAGGAAGTTGCCTAATAATTATGCACACCTAATATAGGGTGTTGATGTCATTAGACCACACCCCTTCTCATTACAGAGATGCTTATCACCTAATATGCTTAATTGGTAGTAGGCTTTCGAGCCTATACAGCTTGGAGTAAGACAACATGCATAAAGAGGATGATGTGGTCAAAATACTCATTTGCCTTATAATTCTGCACTCCCTGTATATATATATATATATATATATATATATATATATATATATATATATATACATACAGGAATTTATATCTCTCCAGTTGTCTATCATCTGATATACATTGTCAAAGTTCCTTTAGCAAAACAAGTCCTTATCACTATAGCAACTCTTCTTCTGTAGGTTTTATCTTCCATCTATAATTGTTGTCTTGAGATTGTACAGTACAATGTATGGTGCACACAAATATAGCTTTATCCTTAGCAGTAGTATATAGAGTTCTATTCTTGTATAAAGAACTTTAAGTAGATATATTTTAATCATACAAAGCTAGGTAGTTGTCCCTAAGCTTTCAATTGCATTTAAATAGTAATGCTTACTGATTGGTATGTAAAAAATGACATAAAAAGGTTATCTAAAAATGTTAAATTGCTGAAGCTTTGAAATGACAAGTTCTTAGTGTTTATATGAGCTCAGGGACGTAGGGCCCGAGGTCGCAGCGGTCGCACTTGCGACGGGGCCCACGGGTGGGAGGGGCCCGGGCCGTGCGTTTCCAGGTTGCAGGCAGGCACTTACTGACGTCAGTGTGCCGAGTATGCACCGCTCAGCCGCATCACAGTCACGGCTACTCTCCTCCTCTGCAGCTCTCCTCCGCACCGTGTCACAGCTATCTTCGCTGCCCAGCCTGCCTCAATGTCCCAGCACAGTACCGCCCCCTTCAATTGGCACTCCACTGATCTTAGGCTGGCCTAGCTCCTCCCCTCTTCCTCGTGTGAACCGGAGCGCAGCCAGAGACAGTGTGAGTGCTTGCCACCCATGTGATGTGCCTGGTCTGCAATCTGGATTGTAAGAGGAGGGTTTCTTTAGCCAGCAACAGTGTGGTCTCGCTGGCTCGCCTGCCCCCTCCAGTTCCGTGTCTGATGTAGAGTGAGACACAGACAGTCTTTCAGTAAGTAGCTGCCTGCTAAAATTTTACATGTTTGTTTCACTGCCACCCCCACCGACCACACAAATAATAGCCCCAACCACACACAGTTAATAGTAATGGGCCCAAGGGAACCATTACAGTTAATGGTAATGGTTCCCTTGGGCCCCTGCAGCAGGTGCATAGGGTCTGGTTGCAGTGCTCTGGACTGCGACCGGCCCGTGAGCTGTAGGAGTCCGTGTGTGTTCCAGGCAGCTGCAGCTGGTACTTACACTCACACGGTGACAGCGTGCCAGTGTCCCATCACCCCATGGCGGAGAACAGCGACGCAGCTGCAGAGCAACGGTACTCTGGCATGCCACCACCGCGTAGTGTAAGTACCAGGCACAGCTACCTAGAACACACGGGGCCCTATAGCCCACGGGACCAGTTGCAGTCTCGAGCACTGCGATCATGGGCCCTATGTCCCTGCTGCAGGGGCCCCAGGGAGTAGAACCACTACTATTAACTAACTATGCCGCAGCCAACTCGAACAAACACGGGTCCCTCCAACACATGTGGCTGGTCACGGCTGTGACCGCTGCTCCTGGGGGGGGCCCACATCCAGATTCTGCATCAGGGCCCAGAGGTCTGTAGCTACGCCACTGTATGAGCTATTGTCAATAAATCACTAAGAATAATGCATATTACCCTCTTGGATTCTAGAATCACAGTGGAAGGCTCTCTTTCAGCTAGGCCTGCATTAATATGAGATCTGACAAAGTACAATACAGTTACATATGGTATATGATAATTCTACAAAAAAACAACAATTCCATATGTATTATTTTCACACTACATACCATGACATATTATGTTCGGCGGAATGGGCCGAATGGATCTGTTCTAACTGAGCAGTGTGAACGGATCTTATTGATTAACAAAGGATCCGTTGACATCCGTTAGCATCCGGTCCATTTAGTTCTGCTAATAAACAGACCAATTTTAATGCCAGCGAGAACCGGGCCTATGGCCTCTTTTCCACAAACAGCTGAAGGCAGTGAATTCACCACCTGTCAGCTGTTCCCATCCACCAGCCAGGAGCTTGCTAGCACTAGTTAGCTAGTACAGGTGGTGGACAGGCAGTCCCTCCATGTGGTTGTATCTGAGAATGGTAGTTGCCATGCTCAGACGCAACCCGAGATGTTTTTTCGTCGGGTAACCCCTTCTCTTGTCAAATGTGGCACGCGCAGTGTTCCTGAATGATGCATGTATTTCAGCCGAATGGTGCTTGTCACTGGCATCCAGGGGGCTGAACTGCTCGACAAAGGAGGGGTTCAGCTGTTCATGTAAAAGAGGCCTACGTAGTGTTGGGACTGTACATACATGTTTATCTCATCAGGTTACATGTCTCTACAGGTACCCTTTAAGTCACGGCAGGCCAGAACCACTAGGATTGTGCAAAGGGACAAAATAAATCTTAACCCCTCCTACAGCCCATGAATATAATATGTAGCAAAATAAAATAATCCAAAGTATTCAATAGCTTGAGATTTGCATCAATACAAACAAGCCTGTGAGCTTTCCTAATTTCTAATTTAATTGCATAGTGCCGACATCACGGGCAAGATGGCAGCACCCACGTAGCAAGAAAAACAAATGAGTGTGGGAAATAAGTAAAACCTCATTGATACATTCCCTTGACTGACATTGCAGAGCTGAGGCTCTACAGATGCATCGCTAGCCTTCAGGCCAGTGACGTGTTCTGTTGCTATGCAGGTGAGGAGGGGAGGGAGGGTGGAGAGCTGACAAACTGGCTGGGTGAGTGGGGAGAACACTGCTATTGGCTGATGGGATCCTCCAGGCTAATCGCTGGGCAAGCAGCCAAGGGGGGGGGTGTAAGGGGTGCTGTATACATGCTGCTAGTATCATACACAGCTTTAGGGTGAAAGGACAGTTTGGGCTGTTACTGCCAGATGCAGACAGTGTCACGCTTTGCGAAGCATATGTTAAGGACAGGTTTCTTTAAACTGCGGACTTTTTTTTTTTCATCAGGCATTTCCTAAGAGCTCTGGTTGGTTCTGTATTGAAACCCTTCTTTTATTTTACAAGGCTCAGAGCTGTATTGTCAGTGAATGTGTTCTTGTTACTAAAAGGATCACAATTGCCAGGTGGAATAACTCCTTTAAGTTTTGATAGAATTCATCAAATCCCCACACTGTTGCCATGGCAACGGCACAAAGGATTTGATTAATTGCGTACAGTCAATGGCTGAAGATTTAACAGGCTTACTTTTATATAATTTACGGCATGGCATCCCACATGAGGGAATTATCTGCTGAGCACGACATCTGACAAAAGCAAACAGAGGCCAAATGAATAAGATGCGGGCATTATGTCCCAGCCAGTGCGGTGGCTTTCTCCTTTTCTGTTAGTTACTATGGATGCTATTTATGTGAAGGCTGCATGAAGAAAGACTGGGTGATTACATCTGCTTTTAGCCATGCTGGCATTGTTCGCTAGCAATATATACAGTATATATTTAGTTCAATTTAACTGAATGAGCATTTTGAACACATCTGCCTGAAGTTCTTGCTTTTTCATGAAATAATGTTTGATTTCAGAGACTAGATTGCATAAAGGACAACTGACCTGAGTGGGATACGGAGGCTGCCATATTTATTTCCTTTTTAACAATACCAGTTGCCTGGCTGCCCTGTTGATCTTTCGTGCATCAGTAGTGTCTGAATCACATACCTGAAGCAAAAATACAGTCAAACTTAGGCCAAACTTTTGATCTGCATGCTTGTTTAGGGTCTTTTGCAACATTATTATAGGCAGTAGGACAGCCAGGCAATGTGCATTGTTTAAAGGGAACCAGAGACAAAGCAAATGAAAAAATAGGAAAAGCTTTTATACATACCTGGGGCTTCCTCCAGCCCAATAAGCCTGGATCGCTCCCACGCCGCCGTCCTCCGCTGCCTCTATCGCCGGTACCGGGTCCCGTCAATTCCGGCGAACGTGACCAATTTTCCGCATGCACGAGGGCTCCCTCCATATCCTTACGCATGCGCCTGCGTAGTATGGAGGCGCATGCGTAAGGATATGGAGGGAGCCCCTATGCATGCGGAAAATTGGCCGCGTTCGCCAGCAGTGACGCACTACGCGTGCGTTGACTGGCCAAAAGTACGGGACCCGGTACCGGCGGATAGAGGCAGCGGAGGACGATGGCGTGGGAGCGATCCAGGCTTATGGGGCTGGAGGAAGCCTCAGGTATGTATAAAAAAAAATTCCCAACGTCTCTGGTTCTCTTTAAAAGGAAATAAATATGGCAGCCTCCATATCCCTCTCAGGTGAGTTGTCCTTTAAAGAGAACCCGAGACGGGTATTTGAAATCTTAAGAGACCACAGAGGCATGTCCTGTGCATAATGACATGCCTCTGGGTCTCGCTATTGCCGCCTCTAGTCCCCACCAGCGGGGACCAGGAGGGGAACAGTTTGCTATTACAACCCCTTGAACTCTGCTGCCCTAGGCACTGGTAAACAGTCTCCTTGTTGTAGCCTTCTATTTACCTTTTGTATGTCATTCAATCCGCGCTCCCCCACCGATGTCCCCGCCGCTGCCCGCCTCCTGTGAGCTTCCTCCAATCGGAAGCTAAGCCGCGACCTGGGAGGTAGCTCCTGGGTCGTGGCTTAGCTTCCGATGACATACAGAAGGCAAATAGAAGGCTACGAGAAGGAGACTGTTGCTAGCCGGGCACTTTTTACAGGGGGGCACAGGAGACCCCGGGGGGACTAGAGGCACCAATACAGAGACATAGAGGCATGTCATTATGCACAGGACATGCCTCTGTGGTCTCTTAAGATTTCAAATACCCACCTCGGGTTCTCTTTAAGGCTTCTTTTTCACTTGCATTGCAAATGTGCGTTGTGTTTCCCTGCTTTACCACAGGGTAACGCAATGGTAATGCAAGGCAATGGGGCCTAGCACACTTACCCCCATTGCGTTGCACCCAAAGTTTCCGAATCACTGCCGAGCCACCAAAAAGTCAACAGAGCTTTACTGGCCGACTTCCACGGCGGCAGAAGTAATGTAAGTCAAAGGTTCCCCGTGGCGTTGCAGCGCACTTGCGCGGAACGACGGGAATAGGACAGGAATCCTCAGGAATATCAGTAACGTACTTCTTGTCCAAGAGGGGAGGGGCGTGTGGCGAGGGGAAAGGGGCTGGGGGGCAGCGCTATGCAAATGATGCTGTCAGCACACTCTGACGCAGGGTCACGTGTTAGTTATATTTTGCGTTGCGGTGGGATGCGGCATGGGCATCGCATCCCCACTGCGACGCTAAAATTAGATGTAAAACCGTCCCCAAGAGGAGCTGTAGTGAAATAACTATTAAAATGGCTTATTGTTTACAATATTCAAGTATAAATTATTTTCCTATATACTTGAGTATAAGCCGACCGAAGTTTAGGCCGACCACCCCTCCACCTTTTACCTAAAAAGCTTTCTGGATTAAACGCCTGGGAGCTTTGGGTAACAGTGGACTAAACAGGGACTATGATCTCTCTTTTTGCATCTAGCTCAGTTGTCTTGGGTACTTGGTCTAGCTTGGTCGTGGGTGGGGGTTGGGGGATAGTATGCTGGTGATATCTTGTGATCCACAATCTCTTTCTCTTTCAGAGTAGTTAGTTGTTGGTTTATATCTTATGGCCCATACTCACGGGCTACAATTGTCACCGCAACACGCGGCACGCGCGTGTTGCGGCGACAGGTCGCCCGTGAGTATGGGCCATCGCACGGGCGCGCACCCCGAACTGTCGCCCGTCGCTGAAGTCGCCAGGCGATTGAAAGTTTCAATCGCCTGGCGACAGTCGCCGCCGCACCTCCGCCGCAACTGTTGCTAGTCCGCGTGAGTACGCGGACAAGCGACAGCAACCTCCATTGAGGTATGCGGAGCTTCCGGCGGGGGGAGGAGGAACGTCGGCGACAGCTTCCGTCGCGCCGCTGGTCCCTCTTCCGCGTGTGTACGCGGAGGGACCTGGCGAGCAGCTGTCGCCAGCCTGTCGCCCACACGCTCACGTGTGCTGGCGACAGGCCACTTTTGCTGCCCATGAGTATGGGCCATAAGGCTTTAATATATGTGATGTGTGTCTCTTTTATGTAGTTGGGATGCAGAGGTGATATGGAGGAACCTGTATTTTGATCCTTGATAGTTTCAGATAGGCCCAGTTTTCAGCTATTAATTCTTAATGGGTGGACTTATTTTGGCTTATGAATATTAGTATGGCCTTGGGTATCCTCAATTGTCATGCCATTACCATTTTTTACACAGTGCGTTTTTTACCTATCTACAATGGTGTTTATGCCTTCTTGTATTTTTCTATTTACCATTTTTGGGATTCATGCGGATATTTTTACGCGTGTGCAGACACATGTACGCATGTGGTCATGTACCTACGTTTACGCATGCGTCCATGCGTACGTCATGAGGTCATCATGACGTTCCAGGAAGTGTTTTGGCATGACATACGGGGAGTGAGCTGCAGTTCCCCATCAGGTCCTCTCCATATTTGGCAGTTGGAAGGAGGAGGTAAGGAAACATTTGAATCACTAGGTCTGATTGTGATTGGTCTCTTATCGGAGTGGGTGTAGCCTACCTGGCTTTTGTGCAGTTCCCCATCAGGTCCTCCATGTACTCTCTGCATCCTGATTGGTCATGGCTAGTATATATAGGAGTAGCATTTGGATTGTATTTCAGAGAGAGCCTGATACAGCTTGAGGAAGGACCTTGTCCGAAACAGCGTCTGTCGCTGTTATGGCTATCTCTTTGTCTTTCTTTTAAATAAAAGAGCTATACATTACTGACGTGGTGCTGTGGACTTTTCGTGTTGGACTGAATAAATGTACATTTTTTTTTTTTCTAAATGCAAGCCCTCCCTACCCCCGCCAGCCAATCACAGCAATTGGCTGTCATAGGCATCAGCCTATGACAGCTGATCGCTTCTGTGCCTCCCAGGGGTACAACCGTGTCAAACGACTATCCCCAGTACAGCGCTTTCATAGAATGCAGCGCTGTACAGTGTAAATAGACGGCGGATATCTCCTAGTGGTGGTTGCCGCTGGGAGACTGATGACAGAGTGGAGCAGATGCAAGCGGAAATGCGGGGGCATTGGCGCGTGATATCCTGCAAAACCCCGCCCCAGGACTTCATGCCAATTGGCGTGGAGCGGTCGGCAACCAGTTAAAGATGACAGATGGAGGGCTTAAAGGGAACCAAAACTGAGAAGGATATGGATTTTTCATTTTAAAATAATACCAGTTGCCTGACTCTCCTGCTGATCCTGTGTCTCTAATACTTTTAGCCACAGCCCCTCATCAAGCATGCAGATCAGGTGCTCTGACTGAAGTCAGACTGGATTCAGCCACTACTGCAGCCAAAGAGATCAGCAGGACTGCCAAGCAACTGGTATTGTTTAAAAGGAAACATCCATATCCCTCTCAGTTAAGGTTCCCGTTAAAGACTTACCTGAAGCAACGTCATCAGGTCACAGGTGACGCTTCACCCCTCTCCTCAGGAGGTCGCAGCCTCTGAAGATTGGTAAAGCTCCTTGGAAACATCCGCCTGCGTTGCCGCGTCCTTTCCCCAGCAGGATGCCAGGAAACTGTAATGTTTAAAAGGAAATAAATATGGCAGCTTCCATATCCCTCTCACTTCAGGTGTACTTCAATGACGTAAGATGAAGCGCCATTTTACAGTTTCTGCATCTCAGTGGCGTAACTAAGGAGCTATGGGCCCTGGTGCAAGTTTTACATGGGGCCCCCCAAGGACTCTATACATAACAATTTTTACGGCGCACCAAAACCTGCCAAGGATTTCCACAGTGTCAGAGGTGCAAGAAGGGGATAGGAAACAGTTTGTTAATGATCACTACCATTTAAAGCATCTATAGAAGTCGTTATTAACAGCACAGGGCCAATAGAGAGCTAATATTGTGCTTGAGGGAGGGCCCCTCTGACCCAAGGGCCCTGATGCGGTCGCTACCTCTGCAACCCCTATGCAACGCCACTGCTGCATCTGATATTTTACTTTAACAAGGAGAGAAAAAAAAGATTACCGTAATCTCCTTCATTGAAGTAATAATGAACTTCAAGGGACTTCTAGTGGCTACAAGTGGTATTGCTGCTGTGAAATACAGCTCTGTGCACGGCATTGGACAACCTCCTCATTCATTTTTAATAGTGACATTGGCCTCAATTCACTAAGCTTATCTCCTGTCTTTAATAACGTTTCTAGAGTGGTCACCATGGTGATGAGGCATGTCGTATTCAGGAAACATTTTACCTCAGGCAAACCTAAAGTTAACTCTTCTGTCTTTAAGTTAACTCTTCAATCCTTAAAATAACTTCAGAGTTAAAGACAGACTGTTTATTAACTGCATGTGAACATAACTACAGAGGAGGTAAATTAACTACAGAGGAGGTAACTTAAGGAATGAAGAGATAAAATAACTCTCTCACTGTGTGGAGGTAAGTTTTCTCTTGCCTTATTATCTCCAGCATGATCTTAGTGAATTGAGGCCATTTTGTTTAATTTTATCCTCTAGCGCTCTTCTTTTGAATTTGTACTTCATAGTTTGGGTGATCTGTGCCCGGTGAATTTGTGTGCACAGAGGACTAAATCATCTTTACAAATCCATTGTGATGTTCATAAAAAGGTTCTACAGTGTATTGAAACCTCTACAATTTTCACTTACTGTTTCCTTAAGTTGGGTGTGACTGAAATATTTATATATTTTTACTTTAAAATGTTTCATTTCTTGTAACTTATGTTCAGATTAACCACTACAGGGCGTCATGAATTTTCACTGCATTGCTTATAGCGGAACTGAAATAAAAACAAACAAACACAGAACATTTATATCGCGCTTTTCTCCTGGCGGACTCAAAGCGCCAGAGCTGCAGCCACTAGGGCGCGCTCTATAGGCAGTAGCAGTGTTTGGGATACTTGCCCAAGGTCTCCTACTGAATAGGTGCTGGCTTATTGAACAGGCAGAGCCAAGATTTGAACCCAGGTCTCCTGTGTCAGAGGCAGAGCCCTTAACCATTACACTATCCAGCCACTGCTGGATACAAAGTGTTTCACTTACCTGGGGGCTTCTGCCAGCCCCTTGCAGCCTTCCTGTCCCGCGCTGGTCCTCCACGATCCTCCGTTCTCCCGCCGCCAGCTACTTTCGGTATCGCCAATACAGCAACTGCGCTTTCGCGCCCCGAGCCACGCATAGCTTTCTTTGCGTTCCCGCCCACAATAGCATCCTGTGCTGATAGCGAACGCGAAGAAAGCAACACATTGCCCAGGGTGCACAGGCGCAGTTGCCGTCAACTTACAAGTCGATGGTGCGGCGATACCGTAGCGCGGGACAGGAAGACTGCAATGGGCTGGCAGAAGCCCCAGGTAAGTGAAACACTTTGTTTTTATTTCAGTTCCGCTTTATTCCTCACTAATAAACTGCTGAGTTAACCGAGAATACCACTGTTTCATTGGACTAGGGATTAAATTCAACCAGAAGGTGAAAATAAACCGATGACTGAGATGAACAATTATATTTATCCTCCTACTCCTAAAAATGGCTTTTTTAAAGTATTCCAGGGTTTTCATTTATATTTAAACATTTACAATGTAGGTTGAATGTTTTATTGTCTCTAATCAGTGGCAGCCTATTAAATCTCCCAGAGTTAGAAAAAGGTCAATAGTTCATGTATTTTATCTCCCTCTGCTCTCAGATGTTGTATTCTGCCAGGAAAACTTCCATGGTTGTAATCTGCTTATCGGTGATGTTTACTACAGTGTATTGCTGACAAGGTAGTGACAAGACAGAAGCTGTCACTTCTATGTCTAAAAATCAACTCTTTTAGTCAGAAAGTAAAACAGCCTGGTTATTAATATGTTTTATATTGTGCATACACATGTTTATCTCATGTCATATATTGCCTCAGGTACACTTTAAGGGCTGGAGCCCACTAGAGCGATTTTTTGATCATTTGGGGAGCGATTTGAATCGCTAGCGCTTTCCCTAAACGCTCTGCCAATGTAAATAAATGTAACAAATTCCACAGTAGCGATTGCGATTAGCAAAATCGCAATCGCAGGACATGCGGCATTTTGAAAGCATTTGCGCTTCAATGTAATGTACTGAAGCGCTGGCAAATTGCTCATGAATCGCTACACATAGCGATTTGAGTGCGATTGCAAACTGTAAATAAAATTATGATACATTGAAAGGACCAATCAGAATCATAATCACTAATCGCAAATCGCTACACAATCGCTGGCAAAAAGCGTACACTTTTTAAAATCGATCCCAAAAGCGCCGGAAAACGCTCATGAAATCGCTTACAAATCGCTTATTAAAAACGCTAGCGATTGTACTAGCGATTTGCGATTTGTAGTGGGTTCCAGGCCTAAAGCAACCCAGAAGTGAAAATAAAATGATGCGATAAACAACTGTATTCATAGACCTAAGCCTAATTGGGACTTTCCTGGAATCCCATAATCTTTGGATTTCAAAAAGTAAAATTGGAGCTTTAATCATTTTACTGTCTCAGGTGATGGTCATGCATATATAAATGCAGTTTTTTTCAGCTTCCATACAGATAAATGATGAGCTAATGAACTGTTTATGTGTTCCATGCAGAGCTTCGTCAGAGAAACTGTCACGTAGAGCCTTGAATTCTTAACCCTTACAGCGAGAAAAAAAGAACACTGGATTGGAACTGTGCAATCACATGTTTATCTCATCATGTTATATGTCACTTCAGGTACCCTTTAAATAGGAGTATCATTTGCAATTTGTACCATGTTTTGGGGTGTTTGTCTATTTAAAAAATCCACTTCTGACTGTCGCAGGAACACATTTCTTGACTGACAGATACAAAGGTACTAGAGTCACTTTATGCCTCTGCCTAGGAGAACTCTGTTATCATCGTTTGCACGGCAATAGGTACAGAAAAACTTTCTGGCAGGTCCTTTAAATCGGACCTGCCAACATAATAACCTTTAAAGAAAAACATTTCTTTGTTACAGCTTTGTTGCAGGAATCCTGCAATAAATCTGCAGTGTGTCTACCCCCTGCTTTCATGAAAGCAGACATAGGGTTAACATCCTGTGTTTACAAAATAGCTGCTCTGCTGAGGCTGCCAAGATTCCTGAGCTGACACCGCTGAGAGATCAAATTACAGTTGTGATTAGTCACAGATGAGAGGGAATTAGACAGGCTAAACTCTCTAAATACATACAGGGTGGATTTCTCTATGTTTTTCTTCTGTCCTGTGGAAGACTTCAGGTCCCCTTTAAACTCCAAGGCACCATCCAAGGCACACTATGCCTGCGGTCCCATCAATTATGGATTTCAGCCGAAATCTACTGAAATGGAGTTTGCCCTGTAGAGTATGAAGGAATCAATCACTACAGGGTGGCATATCAGGCAATAATTGACCTGTGTATGGCCAGATTTACTGGGATTATATCCTCCATTGTTAACTTGACATACAGGACTGCAGTTACCAATTCCAACCCCCTTTCAGGGTCACTCACTTCCTCCCCAGTTTGTTTCCCAGGGTGCTGGGGAGGACGTGGGTCATCCTGAAAAGGACCAGGGCTCCGGAAGCTCTATCTTGTTTGCCATTTGCAGGGGGTGGGGAGCAGCAGGTCAGCTGTAGCTCTACCCCTTGCAGGAGCACCAGTGTAAAAACATTATTACATCAAAAAGAAGAAAAGCTGGTCTGGCACTGTAGCTTTAACGAGTGTCAGCAAGCGTACAATGGTGGAAACAGTGATGCAACAAAGCGTGGTACATATATCTCACAAGTACTTATCGTGCTGCTGCTGAGGTGAGGGAGACGTCTGTGGGCGCCAGTGGGTCGTGCACCCACTGGTGCCCACAGACGTCTCCCTCACCTCAGCAGCAGCATGACAGACCAGCTTTTCTTCTTTTTGATGTTCCATGACACTGTTTCATCATGGTCTAGAGCACGCAGCATCTGCTGAGGGGCAACATTACAGCCAGCTTAGGAATTGTATAGCACCCATGGGTTTACTTTGAGTGCCTGCCTACCCTTCCTTTTTTTCACTAAAAACATTATTATGCGGCGCTCGCTGCTCCTGGAGGGGATCAAAATGGTGGACTTTGTCCGTGACCTCAATCCACATAGGTGGACACCATGCTGGCCCCAATCCGCCAGCGGCCCCCCTGCAATGGATCAAAGTGTGGTGGATCGGCGTGGGAGACGGCGGGCAAACAGGTGGCAAATGATCACTCCCCACGGCCCACTCTATTTACAAACCTCCTTCGGCATCCTTTGGAAAGTAATTACCATTTTAAATTAATCAAATAAGGAAACATTTAAAAAATGTTACTGTAGATACCTTGTTTTCTGATTATTTATATAACACTGGCATCTTCTGCAGCACTTTACAGAGTACATAGCTATGTCACTGACTGTCCTCAGAGGAGTTCACAATCTAATCCTATTATATAGCACTGACATGTTCTGCAGCACTTTATAGAGTACATAGTCATGTCACTGACTGTTCTTAGAGAAGCTGACAATCTAATTCTACTATCGTCATAGTTTAATGTCCTATCATATTATTATATTGTACCTGGCTGAGAAAGACCTTTCAGAAATCTCCCCCTTCCTTAAAAAATACTGGTTTTGCCCTTGGCCAGGATCACAATATCAGACTGTACCTAGCAGTACACAAGGTTGTTGTGTTGGGAGAGCCAGAACGAGTGCTGTAAAAACAGCGCAGGAGATTTGGGCGCAGCTGGCGCCACCATAGACCGTACTTGGAATTACGGCTATAGCGGCGCACAGTCAGTAACTTCGGCGCCATCAGAAGGCAATCGCTAGAAGCCGAATTACATCATTCCCCACTATCAATGTGGACCTAGAGGGGGAATAGTAATTAACGCCACCGTGAACTTGTGCAGCAGCAGGATAAGCCATATACCGGCTGTATCCTGCGCCCAAGTCTCCAATGGGCCAGTTCACATTTATGCGTGCCAGAACTCTGAAGCAGTGGGACTGGGAAGCTCATTTTCTGAAGAAGGAGGCCTTGAGTAACTGAACTTTGAGATGGGTACAAAAAGCCTTTACACTGAAGCTAAAGGATTTGGATTATAAAACATTAAAGCAGGAGGACTGGCATGCTCAGTATCTGAAGAAAGAGGGGTTGAGTGACTGAATTCTGAAACAGCTGGGAGCCAACAAAGAGTGTACTCTGAAGTAGGGGGACAAAAAGATGGTACAGTACTCTTAGGAGGTTTGGGACTCCAGAACACTGAAGCAGTAGGACTGGAATGCTCAGACTCTGAAGACGGAGGGCTGCAGTGACCAAACTCTGAAACTGGAGTAAAAAAAGTCACTCTGAAGCTGTAGGATTGGGAGGACTGGAATGGCAGAAATGTGAAGCAGGAGGACAGTGATGCAAAAGATCTGAAGAGGACTGAGATGTTGGAGCACTGAAGCAGGAGGACAGGCATGGAAGATGAAAAAGTGGCTACAACTCTCTGTGCAGAATCTGTAACTTAGTCCAATCAATCAACAAGTTCCTAATGCTCCTCCTGGAAATCAGCATCATGATGGATTGCCTTTTCCGCCTGGTCCCTGACTTGCCACCAGGAAAGTGCTGCTGTGTAAGCCATTCCGATTGTTCATGTTCTGGCATATCCTGTCCAGGTCTCTGCAGGTCTGTAGGGAACTCTGAGAACGACCCTGCATCTCCACAGCATGGGGTTTAGGAAGTCTAATCGGCTTTCAGTGAAATTCCACCTTTGTTGAGAATGAAGTAATCCCTTCAGTTCAGCTGTACAAATTGCGAGGATTAATGGCACACTTTATTTCAGACTCCTTACCTTGTGTCTTTTAATTCAAATGCTCCGCCGCTCCACAGTGTTTGGAATAGACCCTGTCAGGACTAGGAAGAGGCATTTACTAACCAGATGAGTTTCATATTGACGTCCCACGGCTTGGCGCTGCCACAATCGCCTAAGTACCAGACAAATGGTATCTCACAAGTGCAAACCATCACACTTGACCAAGGAACAGCTTTATTTCACTTGAACAGCACACAGTGTGCTGCACTGTTCCCTGCACATTGCCATCCAAAAATGGTGGCCCACCTGCATATTTATAAAATATGCTGTGCAATGGCCGATAATATTACTTTTATTATTATTATTTAGAATTTATATAGCTCTGACATCTTCTGCAGCACTGTATAGAGTATATATATTGTCTTGTCACTTAAAGGACCTTCCAGCGAAAAAAAGTAAGCAGTTAAAATCTGACAGAACCGACAGGTTTTGGATTAGTCCATCTCCTCATGGGGGATTCTCAAGGTTTTCTTTGTTTTCAGAATCATTTTCTGAACGGCAGTTTACTCACTTGTGCATTATTTTGGCAGTTGGACTGGGCAACTGCCGTTCTGGAAATGCTTTTGAAATCAAAGAAAAATCTCATGAGAATCCAGTGAGTAGATAGACTATTCCAAAACCTGTTCTTTCTGATTTTAACTGCTTACTTATTTCGCTAGAGTGGTCCTTTAAGGCCCCGTTTACACTTAAAGGGAAGGTTCAGGGAGGGGATTAAAAAAATAAAAATAAATTTCCACTTACCTGGGGCTTCCTCCAGCCCGTGGCAGGCAGGAGGTTCCCTCGCCGCCGCTCTGCAGGCTCCCGGTGGTCTCCAGTGCCCGACCTGGCCAGGCCGGTTGCCAGGTCGGGCTCTTCTGCGTTCCATTTCCCTGCACTTCTGCGTCCCACGCCGGCGCGCTGACGTCATCGGACGTCCGCCGGGCTGTACTGCGCAGGCGCAGTAGTTCTGCGCATGCGCAGTACAGCCCGGCGGACGTCTGATGACGTCAGCGCGCCGGCGTGGGACGCAGAAGTGCCAGGAAATGGAGCGCAGAAGAGCCCGACCTGGCAGCCGGCCTGGCCAGGTCGGGTCGGGCACCGGAGACCACCGGGAGCCTGCGGAGCGGCGGCGAGGGCACCTCCTGCCTGCCACGGGCTGGAGGAAGCCTCAGGTAAGTGGAAATTTATTTTTATTTTTTTAATCCCCTCCCCGAACCTTCCCTTTAAAGAAGTACTCCAGTGAAAATAATGTAATACAAAAAAGTGTTTCATTTTTACAGTAATTATGTATAAATGATTTAGTCAGTGTTTGCCCATTGTAAAATCTTTTAAATCCCTGATTTACATTCTGATATTTATCACATGGTGACATTTTTACTGTTGGCAGGTGATGTAGCTGCTGCATGCTTTTTTGTCAGTTGGAAACAGCTGTAAACAGCTATTTCCCACAATGCAGCAAGGTTCACAGACAGGAAACTGCCGAGAGTACGTACTCAGGATTTCTTTGTGGGAGGGGTTTCACCACAATATCAGCCATACAGCGCCCCCTGATGGTCTGTTTGTGAAAAGGAATAGATTTCTCATGTAAAAGTGATTCGGATAAAGTTCAATTCTTGCTCGGAGTTTCTCTTTAATCAGTTGCTCTTAGTTACGACTGAAACGTCAACTGATTTTTAAAGTAAGTCCCATGTTTTCCTATGGCACCTTTCATACTTAACGCGTTTTAACTGAAATCTTTTTCACAATGCACTACTATGGAGAAGAAAAAAAAAACACGTACTAACTGATTAAGTGCCACTGTCCAGGGGCTCACAATCTACCATAGTCATATGTCTATGTATGGTATAAATAGTGGGGTGTATATATTGGGGGCTGGTCCCAGCCAGTGAGGTCAAGGAAGACCTAGGAAGCCTCTGGACCATCCAGAGGTTTCCTTCTATTCCGGTGTATAACTATTTTTTTTGTTACAGTCAGATTTGCTTTAATATCCGTCTCCACCCAAATAAACTGGTTAGGGGGCCTGTTTTTCAGTTAAATATTCTTCAGTGTTTGTAGTTGTTCTGGCCTTCATCTGTATTCTTCTCTATTACTCCCATCTTGCTTACATAACGCTGCGCCTTCCTATCGCTTCCCCACCACTTACTTAGCGGGAGCTCCAAGATCAACATCTTTCACACTGTGAGACATACCTCACCATAAGACGTAGTTAGATTTAGAGGAAAATAATCAGAAAAATAAAATATTCTAAACCTGTTGCTCAGTAGTTCTGTAGTTCAGGGGTGTCTTCTGGAGCGAAAGTAGTGGCAGCCAGCGCCAGGTCTCCCCCCAAGCTGTCTCTATGCCACCCCATATCAATCCTCTGGTCCTTTCAGAGTATGATGGCAGTACAGTGCAGTCACCTCTCCGGCATGCCCCTTCCTCTCTGCGTCCTTCCGTCTTCATCCTGCGCCCCTCTACTTGACCCAACAGCATGTACATGAGTGTGCATGCAGTCAGATCATGGTGAGTGGCGCCTGAGGTTAGAAGAACACAAGACAGGGAGGAGTGCACCAGCCAGAAAGGTACCCTCCACCAAAGTTAAAAATCACTAGGGCTGGCTGGTATTGCTCAGAAAGTGGAGCCCCACACTTACAGGCTTCCTGGCCAATGCTAGCCTGTACAGCATGAGTAAATCAGACTCAGAGTATCAGGATTAGGTTTACAGTGCACTGTTATACTCTGCCTTTCTTTCCTCTACAGAGAGATGAATCTGAGCTGGCTTAATCTCTTCTTGCCTATCCATGAAAGGCCAAACAGGTAGAGAGCAACCCACAAGACTAGAGAATTCACCAACCACATCAGTACTGTGCTCCCTTTTAACAAGGAAAAGTGTGTACATTTGAGCACCTTATCTTTTTGCTACTAAGAAAGTGTAACGATTGTGGAATTATCTCCGTGGACAGCGCACAACCTGCGCGCCGACACCACGGAAATCCTCCACAAACGTTTGGATGAGAGAACCCAGCTAAGGTGCAGATGCACCCGTAGAGAGGAATTCCAACCGGCAGATGGAGCTGTGGAGTGCAGAGGAACAGATCCTCTGCACAGCCACAGATGCCAGTTAAGGATTGTACGTAATGGGCCAATACGGAGCAGGATAGTTTCTCTCAAGGGAGGGAGCACAGAGACAGAATGTATGTATGTCTACCAATCTAGTCGCCGCCCGGCGACGGTCGACATCAACAGCGAAAACCAAAGTGTGAACGCAATCGCAAGAGTGGCGATTGCCAACAGTAACACAAGACAGAGTAAAGGTTAAACACAGGAGCAGAGCGAAAGGCACAGCATATCATACAATGAGAATGTCAACGAAAATAACAAACGCAATACCTAAACGCGGCCACCGCGCGTTAGGCGCAACAGCGACAAGCGCGTTTACAGCGCGGTCTCCGCACGATAAGCGCAACAGAGACAAGCACGCCACCATGACTAACGAATGAACACAAATGAACAAATAACAGGAACGCTTGCTAAACGGCTGCCTTACCTCAGACAACCGCAAGCGTTTGCTCCAGACAGACAGACGAACGGAAAACAGGAATAGGTCAGATAAGATCCACTGCTCTTCCGCCAGAGCGAGTGCGATCCGGGTTCAGGGACAGGACAGGAAGGATCCACTGCTCTTTCCGCCAGAGCGAGTGTGAACCAAGTACAGAAACAGAGCTAGCAGGATCCACTGCTCTTTTCCACCAGAGCAAGTGTGAACCAAGTAGAGATACAGAGCTGGCAGGATCCACTGCTCTTTTCCACCAGAGCAAGTGTGATCCAAGTGCAGAAACAGAGCTAGCATGATACACTGCTCTTTTCCACCAAAGCAAGTGTGATCCAAGTACAGAAACAGAGCTAGCAGGATCCACTGCTCTTTTCCACCAGAGCAAGTGTGATCCAAGTACAGAAACAGAGCAGTATTCACTGCTCTTTTCCACCAGAGCAAGTGTGATCCGAGTACAGGAATAGGCCTAGCAGGATCCACTGCTCTTTCCGCCAGAGCGAGTGCGATCCACACGGCAAGACAGACAGAAGGAGTAACCAGCAGCAACCGCAGCTCTGGCCTACACTCCCAGACAGACAGAACGATTTCCTGTCGACCGCCGCTGGCGACAAGACAATCGAGGCAGAGAAACAGAACAAGGCAATACAAGTAATACAACCTGACTGCACTAGAGGGATGCCTAGTGCAGTCCCCAGGAATACTCTAAGATAATCTTTAGCAAACAATAGCAAGGCTGACACTCCAGGAGTGTTTTAGCAGTAACAACCCATCATGACCAGCAAAGGACTCTGGGAGAGCAAGGTATTTATACTGCAAGCCTTCAAAGGAGGCAGGTAGGCAATTTGCATGACAAGTGTATGCAAATTCCTCAGCAGAGCAACTCTGGAACTTGCAAAGCGAAGACAGGTCTCTTATCCAGAGACCTGCAGCCCACAGACTTAAGGAATGGTCAAACAGCTGTCTGCCTGTGCAGACAGCTGAGCAGATCATTACAGAAAGCTGTTAGCTCTGAGCTGCCTCCTTTCTCTTTGATTAAGGACCAGATGGAGAGACTTAATATGGAGTAACAAAGAACCCGTCCATTAAAACATTTTTGAAAACATGGAGGAACTTTATTGAAACAAATTTTATTAGAGATCAAATATTGCAGATGATGAAGTATCTGAAAAATAAGATTGGAGGCTACTACGGTAAACTGGAAATATGATGTTCTGTAGTGGCAGTAGGAGTCGGATGATTTCTGTACCAACTTCACAGCCCTGCAAATAACACCCGCCAAAGTAGAGAACACCATAGCACACAATGGAAAACAGTATTGCTTTTCTCATTCACCCTGGTGTGCTAGTTTTCCATAGATTGCCACTTTAAGAAGAAGCTTGCTGTCCTGAACGTCAATGGGTCAAGTACTGTTACTTTATCTGGTGGAGATCCTAAGGGCCCAACACCCAAACACAAGAAAAACAACTTGGTACATGCAGGATGCTGTAGAAATAGAGAAAAGGAACGGGAGGACACCGGGAGCCCGATCTGGTGTATTATCGCAGATATAAAAGGTAAGTATAAAAAAGTATTCAGATATACTCACAAAGCCGGGTTGCACATAAAGCAACCAAGTAAACTCGCATGTGGGGAAGTACCGTCCCCACTCGGCCTTGTGGTTTCGCTTTGTTGGTCGCAACTCCTTAAGAAAGAAACACCCGCCTGGGTGATAGCCCTCAAACTGGAGGGGGTAAAACAATGACAAGAGGTAGGAGGCGCCCTTGGGGTACTTATAAGATAGTTAGTATACCACTGGTTAGTGAAAACCCTATAACTTGGTGCATGCAGGTCTGTGTACACCCTATAACTTGGTGCATGCAGGTAGAGCACACAGAGCACACAGATCATCTATGAAACTAAGCAACATTTGAGTAGGCACATGGACCAACAAATGAAGACTACCTCTGCAGTTCAGGACTTTGTGGTCTACACATCAAGGAACAATGTTTTGAGGCATATTTTGGAAAGAGAGAAAAATGGTTCACAGCCTTAACTATGTCACACTGAAACAACCATCCCTAAAAAGGGGAAAGGGCCTTTGACACCATTTGTCATCGTCATTTTTATTATAGATTGATATAGTGCAAAAAAATTCTGTGGTGCTTTAGAGTTACAGTGGCACAAGCAAAGTATGGAGAAAAGTACATGGCATCAACTTGGGTAGCACAGATAATACACAGCCATGCCTATCACAGCAGAGGCAGCTCCTTCCTCTCTGGGTTGACAAAGCTTAACAAAGAAAAGAAGATTAGAAATATTACAGAGACAGTGCAACTATAAAAGGCTGCAGTAATCCAGACCACATTAGAACAGGTATAGGAACTTATAGGATAGAAGAAATAAGGCTGAAAATTTTGTTACAGAGTCTCTTTAAAAGGAAATAAATATGACGGCCTCCATTTCACTCTCACCTCGGGCTCACTTTAATCTTGTTTGCCTGGATGTTTTGCAGTCAGTACACAGCATCAGCAAAATGTGAGGTTCAAATCCTTCCTGTCCTATACCACCTATTCCATCTGTGGGTAGCCTAGCAGTATACTGTAGCCCAAAGGTGCTCACACGGTTTCGGCTTGCAAGCTAAAAATTGTGAGTTTTAAAAATTGGCAAGTCAAAATGATCTACCAATGTACAATTTTAGGAGCACAATTGTATATACAGAATCAGTGTCGGACTGGGAGCTGGAAAAGCTGAGGAAATCCACTTGCTGGCCAAGCAGTAGTAATCAGGTGTTGCTACTGACAGTGAAGACTTGCTGCAGGTTTCTATTATTATTACTAGTATTACTATAAGGCCAACATCTTCAGCACTGTACAGAGTATATTGTCTTGTAACTTAACTGTCCCTCAGAGGAGCTCACAATCTAATCCCTACCATAGTCATATGTCTATGTATGTATCGTGTAGTATATGTATTGTATTCTAAGGCCAATTTTAAGGGGAAGCCAATTAATTTATCTGTATGTTTTTAGGATGTGGGAGGAAACCAGAGTGCCCAAAAGATACCCATGCAGGCACGAGGAGAACATACAAACTCCTTGCAGATGTTGACTTGGCTGGGATTCGAACCAGGAACCCACTGTTGCAAGGCAAGAGCACTAACCACTACACCACTGTGCTGCCCACTGCCCGCTACACCAACGTGCTATTGGGAGTGATAACTCAGGGTTTCTGCTGCTTGGCCAGTTTTTCCATCTCCCAATTAGTGATGCTCAAATACCCCTTTTCAAAATTCGAGTTAGGTCGAATTCGAATAGTAAATTATTCGAGGTCAGTCGAATATTCGAGTCGAATAATTTTTACTATTCGATTCGACCTCGGACTTCGAGCTCACTATTCGAGTCGGTATTCGAGCTCACTATTCGAGCTCACTATTCGAGCTGACTATTCGAATTGGCCTTAAATAGCTTCCAACACTTGTTTTGAGGGTGAATGATGCAAGAAACATCTTTTTTTCCAAGTAACAACAGCAAGTGATTATGTGGGGATGTTCCTTTAAAAAAAAATGTGGAAAGATAAGTTGTGTCCTTAATTTTGTTCAGTAGTGTTACTGTATATACTTGTTCTTCTTCTTCTTTATCTTTCTTCTTCTTCTTCTAGATCTTCTTCTTCTATATCATCTTCTTCTTCTTCTATATTGTCTTCTTCTTCTTCTTCTTCTTCTTCTTCTTCATCATCTTCTTCTTCTTCTTCATCATCTTCTTCTTCTTCTTCATCATCTTCTTCTTCTTCTTCTTCATCATCATCTTCTTCTTCTTCTTCTTCATCATCTTCTTCTTCATCTTCTTCATCTTCATCTTCTTCATCTTCTTCTTCTTCTTCTTCTTCTTCTTCATCATCTTCTTCATCTTCTTCATCATCTTCTTCATCTTCTTCTTCTTCATCTTCATCTTCTTCATCTTCTTCTTCTTTTTCATCTTCTTCTTCATCATCTTCTTCATCTTCTTCTTCATCTTCATCTTCTCCTTCTCCTTCTTTTTCAATATCGTCTTCTTCTTCTTCACGTATTTCTCTTTTCAATTTTTTTTTTAAAGAAATGCAGCTATTTTTGAGCGTAACAAATAGCTGGTGGGCGCACGCATGTTGGAAGCGCCATTGTATGTGCTCCCTGGCAGTGGAAACACAAAGACAGCAGGAGGTAAATTCAGCAGCAGGAGGAGGAGGATGAGTGTGTGGCAGCAGGCAGTCAATGAGGCAGGCAGCTCGCCGTGACATAATAGCCCTGGTACCTAGCGGTGATACCAGGGCTGTAAATAAACACAACAGGAGGTCCCAGACAGCGGTCGTGCAGCCCACATTGTGTCCAATACACAACTGGGACAACACAGTTTTCAACCCGGGCACCTCAGAAAAATTAAACCTTTTTTTTTTTTTTAATGGTTTGTTTGGTTTTGGTTTTGCAACCAATATAGCTATTGTTTGACATAATAGCTGGTGGCAGAGTGGCAGCAGAAGGTAATTCTGTGTACCCTGGCAGTGGGAAACACAGACAGACAGCAACAGCAGCAGGAGGAATGGAGGAGTAATGTGAGCAGCTATTGTTTGACGTAATAGCTGGTGGCAGAGTGGCAGCAGAAGGTAAATCATCTGTGTAGTGTACCCTGGCAGTGGGAAACACAGACAGACAGCAGCAGCAGCAGCAGGAGGAGGTATGGAGGAGTAGTGTGAGTGTGGCAGCAGGTAGGCAGCGTGACATAATAGCCCTGGTACCTAGCGGTGATACCAGGGCTGTAAATAAACACAACAGGAGGTCCCAGACAGCGGTCGTGCAGCCCACATTGTGTCCAATACACAACTGGGACAACACAGTTTTCAACCCGGGCACCTCAGAAAAATTAAACCTTTTTTTTTTTTTAATGGTTTGTTTGGTTTTGGTTTTGCAACCAATATAGCTATTGTTTGACGTAATAGCTGGTGGCAGAGTGGCAGCAGAAGAAGGTAATTCTGTGTACCCTGGCAGTGGGAAACACAGACAGACAGCAGCAGCAGGAGGAGGAATGGAGGAGTAGGCGAGCAGCTATTGTTTGACGTAATAGCTGGTGGCAGAGTGGCAGCAGAAGGTAAATCATCTGTGTACCCTGGCAGTGGGAAACACAGACAGACAGCAGCAGCAGCAGCAGCAGGAGGAGGTATGGAGGAGCAGTGTGAGTGTGGCAGCAGGTAGGCAGCGTGACATAATAGCCCTGGTACCTAGCGGTGATACCAGGGCTGTAAATAAACACAACAGGAGGTCCCAGACAGCGGTCGTGCAGCCCACATTGTGTCCAATACACAACTGGGACAACACAGTTTTCAACCCGGGCACCTCAGAAAAATTAAACCTTTTTTTTTTTAATGGTTTGTTTGGTTTTGGTTTTGCAACCAATATAGCTATTGTTTGACGTAATAGCTGGTGGCAGAGTGGCAGCAGAAGAAGGTAATTCTGTGTACCCTGGCAGTGGGAAACACAGACAGACAGCAGCAGCAGCAGCAGGAGGAGGTATGGAGGAGTAGTGTGAGTGTGGCAGCAGGTAGGCAGCGTGACATAATAGCCCTGGTACCTAGCGGTGATACCAGGGCTGTAAATAAACACAACAGGAGGTCCCAGACAGCGGTCGTGCAGCCCACATTGTGTCCAATACACAACTGGGACAACACAGTTTTCAACCCGGGCACCTCAGAAAAATTAAACCTTTTTTTTTTTTTTAATGGTTTGTTTGGTTTTGGTTTTGCAACCAATATAGCTATTGTTTGACGTAATAGCTGGTGGCAGAGTGGCAGCAGAAGAAGGTAATTCTGTGTACCCTGGCAGTGGGAAACACAGACAGACAGCAGCAGCAGGAGGAGGAATGGAGGAGTAGGCGAGCAGCTATTGTTTGACGTAATAGCTGGTGGCAGAGTGGCAGCAGAAGGTAAATCATCTGTGTACCCTGGCAGTGGGAAACACAGACAGACAGCAGCAGCAGCAGGAGGAGGTATGGAGGAGCAGTGTGAGTGTGGCAGCAGGTAGGCAGCGTGACATAATAGCCCTGGTACCTAGCGGTGATACCAGGGCTGTAAATAAACACAACAGGAGGTCCCAGACAGCGGTCGTGCAGCCCACATTGTGTCCAATACACAACTGGGACAACACAGTTTTCAACCCGGGCACCTCAGAAAAATTAAACCTTTTTTTTTTTTTATGGTTTTTTGGTTTTTGGTTTTACAACCAATATAGCTATTGTTTGACGTAATAGCTGGTGGCAGAGTGGCAGCAGAAGAAGGTAATTCTGTGTACCCTGGCAGTGGGAAACACAGACAGACAGCAGAAGGGCAGTACACAGCAGCCCACTGTAGGTGTAAAATGTGTGGCTGCAGGCGACGTAATAGTCAAAGTGAACCAGGCTGGCTTAGTGAGCAGGAGCCAGGAGGTGGTAAAGGGTGGTAAGGCACATTAACGATGGTTCCGGCAGCCAGTTCATGTCCCCCTCTCGCCGACAACAGGGGCCAGGAACTCGCCTTCCACCCACGCCTGGTTCATCTTGAGAAACGTCAGTCTGTCCACAGACTTGTGAGACAGACGTGAGCGTTTCTCGGTGACCACGCCACCAGCTGCACTGAAGCAGCGCTCGGACAGCACGCTGGAAGGGGGGCAGGACAGCACTTCCAGGGCGTACTGCGCCAGCTCGCTCCAGATCTCCATGCGCTTGACCCAATACTCCATGGGATCAACAGGGGCATCGCTGTCAAGCCCGCTGTACGACCCCATGTAGTCAGCCACCATGCGGGTCAGGCGCTGGCTGTGACCGGAGGAGGATGCTGCTGCATGCATCTCCTCTCTAGTCACTGCTGCCGGAGCCTCTACAGTCCTGTAGAGCTCGTGGCTGAAAGACAGCAGGTCTGTGGGGCGCGTGCTGCTGCTGGATGCAGGCACCTGCTGCTGCCTCTGTGCTGGCTGCTGGACAGTGGGGGTGGAAGGCTGGGGGAAGGCTTCCTCCAAGCGCTCAACAAGGGCCTGCTGCAAGCTCCTTATTTGTTGCGCTGGGTCTCCTCCTGCAGGCGACAGGAACTGGCTCAACTTCCCCTTGAGGCGTGGGTCCAACATCATGCTGATCCAGATGTCCTCCCTCTGCTTCATCTGGATCACCCTGGGGTCCCTGCGCAGGCACGTCAGCATGTGCGCTGCCATTGGGAAGAGGCGGGCCACGTCTGCTGGCACATCGACGTCAGTGCTGTCCTCATCCTCCTCCTCTGCCGCCTCATCCTCTCTCCACCCCCGCACCAACTCAGCTGCGCTGTGCTGATCCCCCTCATCAGCAGCCAGGTCAGGGACCTCCACCAAGTCCTCCTCCTCCTCCCCCTCAGAGGTGGACTGCGCAGCTGGTTGCCGCTCCTGCTGGTCCAAGGCTGCCGCTCCCTGTTCCAGCAAAGCTTCGAGGGCCCTGTTCAGCAGAGAAACCAGGGGCACCCACTCGCAGACCATAGCATGGTCCCTGCTCACCATGTTTGTGGCCTGCAGGAAGGGAGCCAGCACAAAGCACACCTGCTGCATGTGCCTCCAGTCATCATCGGGGACGATGGACGGGATGTTGCTGGTCTTGTCCCTTCTCTGAGAGGCGGAAACAGTGGCCAGGGCAAGGTACTGTTTGACAGCGCGCCTCTGTTCAACTAGACGCTCCAACATCGCCAGGGTGGAGTTCCAGCGAGTCGGAACGTCAAGGATCAGCCGATGGCGTGGCAGATCCAGCTCCTTTTGCACGTCTTCCAGGCTCGCACAGGCTGCAGCCGAGCGCCGGAAGTGACGCACAACATTCCTTGCCGTTTCCAGCAGTTCGCCCATCCCCTGGTAGGTGCGCAGGAACTTCTGCACCACCAGGTTCAGCACGTGGGCAAGACAGGGGATGTGGGTCAGGTTTCCCCTGTCTATTGCGGCAACCAGATTGGCCCCATTGTCGGCCACCACCTCTCCGACTCTGAGGCCTCTGGGGGTCAGCCAAATCCTCTCCTGCTCCTGGAGTTTGGCCAACACATGGGTTGCCGTCAGCTTGGTCTTCCCAAGGCTGACCAAGTGCAGCAGCGCTTGGCAGTGGCGGGCCTTCACGCTGCTGCTGAGGCGGGGGGTTTGGCCAGGTGTGCCGGAGGATGGCAGAGGATCGGAGGAACCTGCTGCAGTTCCCCTGACCCTGCGGGGTGGCACCACCCACTGTGTTGCTGCTGCTGCTGTGCCCGCTGCTGCTCTCCCATCCTCACCCCCTTCCACCAAGCTGACCCAGTGGACAGTGAAGGACAGGTAGCGGCCTGTCCCGAAGCGGCTGCTCCAGGAGTCCATGGTGACGTGGACCCTTTCACCAACCGCGTGCTCCAGCCCTCGCTCCACATTGGCCATCACAAAGCGGTGCAGTGCAGGAATGGCCTTGCGGGCAAAGAAGTGTCTGCTGGGGAGCTGCCAGTCTGGGGCTGCGCAAGCAAGCAGCGCACGAATGTCGCTCCCCTCCTGCACGAGCGTGTACGGCAGGAGTTGGGAGCACATGGCCCGTGCCAGCAAGCCGTTCAGCTGCCGCACGCGACGGCTGCTGGGAGGCAGAGCCCTAACCACCCCCTGGAAGGACTCGCTCAAAAGGCTCTGGCGTGGCCTTTTGCTGACACGGGAATCAGCAGACACAGCAGAGGAGGCCACTGAGGACTGGCTGCCAGAACAGGCCTCAGTGTCGGCGGCAGGAGTTGCAGAGGGGGGAGGAGCAGTGCGTTTCCGCACTCCTGCTGGTGCTGCTGGAGGAGCAGGAGGGCGGGTGGCTGCTGTTGCTGCTGCTGCTGCTGAAGGCTGTGCAGTGATGGGTGTGGTGCCACTGCCAGCACCAGATGCCTTCAGCCTCTGGAACTCCTCATGCTGGTGGAAATGTTTAGCCGCAAGGTGGTTGATGAGCGAGCTGGTGCAGAACTTTAAGGGGTCTGCACCTCTGCTCAACTTCCGCTGACAGTGGTTGCAAGTGGCGTACTTGCTGTACACAGTGGGCATGGTGAAATATCGCCAGATTGGTGACTTAAACATCCCCCTACGGCATGGAAGCGCTGCTGCCTGTCTCCCTGTGGTGGTTGGGGGGGGGGCTTGGGTGCGGCTGGTGGTGGTACTGGCAGATGCTGCTGCTGCTGCTGCTGAGCCTGAGACACCAGCAGGCTGTGGGACCTGCCTACTGCTGCTGCCAATGCTTGCAATGATGCGCCTCCTTGCAAGGCCCACAAGAGCATCCTCCTCCTCCTCCTCAGAGCTGCTGAGGACGACATCCCCTGGAGGTGGTGGCACCCAGTCTCTGTCTGTCACCGGGTCATCATCATCCTCCCCCTCCTGAAACATGTCCTGCTGGGATGAGGACCCCCCAAACTCCTCTCCTGATGCATGGATGGGCTGCTTGACTGTCGCCACAGTCTTGCTGTCCAATCCCTCATCCCCCAAAGTGCCCATCAGCATCTCCTCCTCAAAATCGCCAACAACAGCAGACAATTGACTCATGATGCCTGGGGTCAAAAGACTGCTGAATGACAGGTCGCCAACTGACGGTGAACTGGCCTCCTCCCCAGGCCCTGCTGGGCGGCTGCTGCGAACAGGGGTGGTGGTGGTGGTGGTGGTGAGGGTGGAGGCCTCGGATGCAGAGCTGATGGCGGGCTGCTCATCCTCCGTCATGAGTTGCACCACAGTGTCTGCATCCTTTTCCTCAATGGGACGTTTCCGACCCGGCTGGAGGAAAATGGGAGCAGGTGCTACACGCTGCTGCTGCTGTGTCTCTGCAGCGTGAGTTGCAGATGCTCCTGCTGGGCGGCGCCCAAGGCGTCCACGGCCAGTGGCTATGGGAGGAATGTTAGCCACTGACGCTGCTGCTGCTGCTGCGGAACTGTGCATGGTGGCGCGCCCGCGGCCGCGGCTTGCCACAATGCTGCTCCCTCTCCTCCTGATTCCCTTGCTGCCCTTGCCCTTGCCCAAACCGCGCTGGCTGCCACTTCCAGACATCTTCAATGTTTTGGGCGTATAGACAAAAGTTTTTTAAAAGGGCGGGTGAAAAGTGGGGTACTTTAATGGAGTGGGTTGGTTGGTGAGGTGACTGAGTGAGTGTCCCCTAGTACAGTAAGTAAGTAGTAACAGTCAGGAAGTACAACTAGCAGTTACAATAATCAGTAGTAATCACAAGTAAATTTAGTGTGTGTACACTCAGACAGTGAGTGCACGCACGCAGGAGCTAGTAGCCTATGAACACAGTGACTGAGTGTCCTAGACTCCTAGTACAGTAAGAGTAAGTAGTAACAGTAAGTAGAACTAACTAATTACAATAATCAATCAGCGATCAGAAGGAAATAGAGTGTGGGTGGTGTGTGTACACTCAGACAGTGAGTGCACGCACGCAGGAGCTAGTAGCCTATGGACAGTGACTGAGTGTCCTAGACTCCTAGTACAGTAAGAGTAAGTAGTAACAGTAAGTAGAACTAACTAATTACGATAATCAATCAGCGATCAGAAGGAAATGGAGTGTGGGTGTGTGTACACTCAGACAGTGAGTGCACGCACGCAGGAGCTAGTAGCCTATGAACACAGTGACTGAGTGTCCTAGACTCCTAGTACAGTAAGAGTAAGTAGTAACAGTAAGTAGAACTAACTAATTACAATAATCAATCAGCGATCAGAAGGAAATAGAGTGTGGGTGGTGTGTGTACACTCAGACAGTGAGTGCACGCACGCAGGAGCTAGTAGCCTATGGACAGTGACTGAGTGTCCTAGACTCCTAGTACAGTAAGAGTAAGTAGTAACAGTAAGTAGAACTAACTAATTACAATAATCAATCAGCGATCAGAAGGAAATGGAGTGTGGGTGTGTGTACACTCAGACAGTGAGTGCACGCACGCAGGAGCTAGTAGCCTATGGACAGTGACTGAGTGTCCTAGACTCCTAGTACAGTAAGAGTAAGTAGTAACAGTAAGTAGAACTAACTAATTACAATAATCAATCAGCGATCAGAAGGAAATGGAGTGTGGGTGGTGTGTGTACACTCAGACAGTGAGTGCACGCACGCAGGAGCTAGTAGCCTATGGACAGTGACTGAGTGTCCTAGACTCCTAGTACAGTAAGAGTAAGTAGTAACAGTAAGTAGAACTAACTAATTACAATAATCAATCAGCGATCAGAAGGAAATGGAGTGTGGGTGTGTGTACACTCAGACAGTGAGTGCACGCACGCAGGAGCTAGTAGCCTATGGACAGTGACTGAGTGTCCTAGACTCCTAGTACAGTAAGAGTAAGTAGTAACAGTAAGTACAACTAACTAATTACGATAATCAATCAGCGATCAGAAGGAAATGGAGTGTGGGTGTGTGTACACTCAGACAGTGAGTGCACGCACGCAGGAGCTAGTAGCCTATGGACAGTGACTGAGTGTCCTAGACTCCTAGTACAGTAAGAGTAAGTAGTAACAGTAAGTAGAACTAACTAATTACAATAATCAATCAGCGATCAGAAGGAAATAGAGTGTGGGTGGTGTGTGTACACTCAGACAGTGAGTGCACGCACGCAGGAGCTAGTAGCCTATGGACAGTGACTGAGTGTCCTAGACTCCTAGTACAGTAAGAGTAAGTAGTAACAGTAAGTAGAACTAACTAATTACAATAATCAATCAGCGATCAGAAGGAAATGGAGTGTGGGTGTGTGTACACTCAGACAGTGAGTGCACGCACGCAGGAGCTAGTAGCCTATGGACAGTGACTGAGTGTCCTAGACTCCTAGTACAGTAAGAGTAAGTAGTAACAGTAAGTACAACTAACTAATTACGATAATCAATCAGCGATCAGAAGGAAATGGAGTGTGGGTGTGTGTACACTCAGACAGTGAGTGCACGCACGCAGGAGCTAGTAGCCTATGAACACAGTGACTGAGTGTCCTAGACTCCTAGTACAGTAAGAGTAAGTAGTAACAGTAAGTAGAACTAACTAATTACAATAATCAATCAGCGATCAGAAGGAAATAGAGTGTGGGTGGTGTGTGTACACTCAGACAGTGAGTGCACGCACGCAGGAGCTAGTAGCCTATGAACACAGTGACTGAGTGTCCTAGACTCCTAGTACAGAAAGAGTAAGTAGTAACAGTAAGTAGAACTAACTAATTACAATAATCAATCAGCGATCAGAAGGAAATGGAGTGTGGGTGTGTGTACACTCAGACAGTGAGTGCACGCACGCAGGAGCTAGTAGCCTATGAACACAGTGACTGAGTGTCCTAGACTCCTAGTACAGTAAGAGTAAGTAGTAACAGTAAGTAGAACTAACTAATTACAATAATCAATCAGCGATCAGAAGGAAATGGAGTGTGGGTGTGTGTACACTCAGACAGTGAGTGCACGCACGCAGGAGCTAGTAGCCTATGGACAGTGACTGAGTGTCCTAGACTCCTAGTACAGTAAGAGTAAGTAGTAACAGTAAGTAGAACTAACTAATTACAATAATCAATCAGCGATCAGAAGGAAATAGAGTGTGGGTGTGTGTACACTCAGACAGTGAGTGCACGCACGCAGGAGCTAGTAGCCTATGGACAGTGACTGAGTGTCCTAGACTCCTAGTACAGTAAGAGTAAGTAGTAACAGTAAGTACAACTAACTAATTACGATAATCAATCAGCGATCAGAAGGAAATGGAGTGTGGGTGTGTGTACACTCAGACAGTGAGTGCACGCACGCAGGAGCTAGTAGCCTATGAACACAGTGACTGAGTGTCCTAGACTCCTAGTACAGTAAGAGTAAGTAGTAACAGTAAGTAGAACTAACTAATTACAATAATCAATCAGCGATCAGAAGGAAATGGAGTGTGGGTGTGTGTACACTCAGACAGTGAGTGCACGCATGCAGGAGCTAGTAGCCTATGAACACAGTGACTGAGTGTCCTAGACTCCTAGTACAGTAAGAGTAAGTAGTAACAGTAAGTAGAACTAACTAATTACAATAATCAATCAGCGATCAGAAGGAAATAGAGTGTGGGTGGTGTGTGTACACTCAGACAGTGAGTGCACGCACGCAGGAGCTAGTAGCCTATGGACAGTGACTGAGTGTCCTAGACTCCTAGTACAGTAAGAGTAAGTAGTAACAGTAAGTAGAACTAACTAATTACGATAATCAATCAGCGATCAGAAGGAAATAGAGTGTGTGTTGTGTGTGTACACTCAGACAGTGAGTGCAGTGCGCACACGCAGGAGCTAGTAGCCTATATGAACAGTGACAGTGAGTGTCCCTACGGGTACAGTAAGAGTAAGTAGTAAGTAAGTACAACTAACAATAATCTATCAGTAATCAGAAGGAAATAGAGTGTGTGTACACACAGACAGTGAGTGAGTGCACACACGCAGGAGCTAGCTAGTAGCCTATAAACAGTGACAGTCAGTGAGTGTCCTACTCCTAGTACAGTATAACTACAATACTATTAGTAAAGGACAGCAGAAATACTGGTATAGATGAGAGAAATAAACAGAGGACAGCTGCCCACAGAGGCAAGGCCCCCCTGAGGCCTAAACCTGTAAGCTTGCAGCAGCTGCCTGTGTCTAATGTAACACACAAGCTACTAACTAAAATACAATGTCTAACTAACTAACAACAATATAGGTGTGTATAGGAGGTGTATGTGAGCAAAAATGCTAGGTAAATGACCACAATAGAGCTCTTGCTAAGCCAAAGCACAAAGGAGCAACTCTCTCTCTGTACAAGTCTCAGGCAAGCACGGAGAAACGTAACATGGCGGCCGCTATTTATAGGGTAGGGGCTGGCCAGGGTCCCCCTCTGTGATTGGCTGCCGTCAGAGGGCCTGGGAGCCCTCTGATTGGCTCTAAGGACATCAATCTGGGCTATGACGCTATTCGAGCTCGGTACCGAGCTCGAATAGCGCCGGGTTGCTCGAATAGCTCGAATAGTGAATGGGCTATTCGAGTGTACTCGGATAGCCCATTCGAATAGCTCCAGCTATTCGGAGCTCGAATACCGAGCTCGAATAGCTGAAAAAGAGCTCGAATATTCGAGCTACTCGAATATTCGAGCTCTGCTGAGCACCACTGCTCCCAATCCAACACTGTACAGAATGAAAAATGTAGTGCGGTTGGGATCTACCATAACATCCTTTGGGATCTACTGGTAAATTGTGATCTACACAATGGGCACCCCTGCTGTAGCTGCTGCCTTGTTCTGCATCTCACATAAGCACAGGGACCCATTCTCTACAGTAAACAAAGTGAACAGAGGCGCCAAAAGAATAAAAGGAAATAACATTTTTAAAACATGGAAGTGAGGGGGGTGGGCCCTTATCCACTCCAAAGGATGTGACAATAGAATCGTGTCAAGTATAACACAAGATTTATTTAGATACTCCACACTGATTGCAACGCGTTTCATGGACGTGACCTCGCTTCATCAGGCAGTAAAACAGGAGTAAAAAGCTGTGGGTCAGAAACAGTCGGGTTTTAGACTAGGTGTGCATCACAAAACAGTATATTAACAATATAATAAACATAAAAAGGAACATTCATAGTCTGCAACATCATAAAACAATGTGAAGTAGTCATATGGGTGATTAGTAGTTTTTTTGGTTACACATAGAGAGAATCCCGCTGATACGTGAAGAGATCTAGCGTAACTAGTGTAAATCTCAGTTCTAGTGAGAAAGGCGTAGTCAGGGTCAGGCCGAAGTTGTTCACAAGAGCACATGAGTGAAGTACAATAGAGTTAGGCAAAATCGTAGTCAATTAACAGGCAGGGTCATACACATAAGTCAGATGTTAGTCGTATTAGAAGGATCAAACAGTAGTAAAGTCAGGGACAGGCCGAGTCATACACATATATCAGATGACAGTGGTACAGAAGGGCTAGGCAAGAGCGAGGTCAGCAGGCAGGCAAAAGGTTGGTACACAGATAATATACAATATCACGATATGATAATATTACAAATATATATTACTACAAAATAATAATACTGACTGACTAGAGTACATATACTGTATATCACGCTGATGCGCAATATATGAAATGTAGCTCTCAATTTCTCACTAGCTAGGGCCAAGAACTAGCAAACTGATTAGTATCAAGGCCAACGAGCAAGTGAATACTCTGGCCTTAAGTCCCCAGGAGGCAGAGAAAAAGCCCAGCCCCCAGAATTGACAGCACCTCCTGCAAAAAGGTGACAGCTGATGACATCACAGCTGACACCCCATCAGACACGCCTCCTCAGCCTATAAAGGCAGCTCTGAGCTGCGTGCGTCCTGCCAGAAACAACACGCCGACCCACATCTACAGGGAAGCCGGGGATGCCATCATGCTGAATTACGTCTACAGAGGAGCCGGGGTTGCCTTTTACCAAAGGTGAAGAGAAAACTTCCTCCAGCTGCTCCACACTATCAGAGCAGCCTGCAGAGACCACACCAGGTAAGTTTGTTACATTACCCCCCCCCCCCTTGAGGGGTGGACTCCGGACACTCCCCACCTGGCTTACCAGGATGTTGACAATGGAATTCCTGAATTAATTCATCGGCATGAATTTGCCGTGCAGGAACCCAGCATCTTTCTTCAGGGCCATATCCCTTCCAATCCACCAAATGCTGTAAGGAACCCCAAACTTTCCTAGAGTCAAGAATTCTCTCTATTTCATATTTGGTCTCTCCATCCACCTCGGTGGAGGAACCGAAGATGAAATTATATTAGCAGTGGGTTTTAAAAGAGAGACTTGGAAAGAATTGACTCCTTTGATGGACTGAGGTAATGTCACCCGATACACAACGTCATTAATTTTTTCCTGAATAGGATAGGGGTCAATAAACCTAGGACCCAACTTCACAGAAGGTTGACATAAAGGAAACCCACACAAGATCTCCAGGTGAAAATTTAAATTCAGGTGAACGTCGGACATCGCATAGAATTTTTGCTGAGTGGCAACTTGCTCAGTGAGGTGATTGACAGCTCCTGCGAGTGTCAAAATCTGGTCTCGCAACTCATCTATTTTGAGGGCCTTGATAATATCACGCTGATACATGAAGAGATCTAGCGTAACTAGTGTAAATCTCAGTTCTAGTGAGAAAGGCGTAGTCAGGGTCAGGCTAAAGTCGTTCACAAGAGCAGATGAGTGAAGTACCATAGTTAGGCAAAATCGTAGTCAATTAACAGGCAGGGTCATACACATAAGTCAGATGTCAGTCGTATTAGAAGGATCAAACAGTAGCAAAGTCAGGGACAGGCCGAGTCATACACATGTATCAGATGGCAGTGGTACAGAAGGGCTAGGCAAGAGCGAGGTCAAGAGGCAGGCAAAAGGTCGGTACACAGATAATATACAATATTATGATATGATAATATTACAAATATATAATACTACAAAATAATAAGACTGACTGACTAGAGTATATATATATCGTGCTGATGCATAATATATGAAGTGTAGCTCTCAATTTCTCACTAGCTAGGGCCAAGAACCGAATTGATTAGTATCAAGGCGAACGAACAAGTGAATACTCTGGCCTTAAGTACCCAGGAGGCAGAGCAAAAGCCCAGCCCCCAGAATTGACAGCACCTCCTGCAAAAAGGTGTCAGCTGATGACATCACAGCTGACACCCCATCAGACACGCCTCCTGAGCCTATAAAGGCAGCTCTGAGCTGCGCGCGTCCTGTCAGAAACAACACGCCGACCCACATCTACAGGGGAGCCGGGGATGCCATCATGCTGAATCACGTCTACAGGGGAGCCGGGGATGCCTTTGACCAGAGAGGAAGAGGAAGCTTCCTCCAGCTGCTCCACACTATCAGAGCAGCCTGCAGAGACCACACCAGGTAAATTTGTTACAGAGAGGAATACAATACATTCTGAAGGGTGGATAAACCATGTATAGTTTGTAAAGCAGGTTGTATTTGTACGGTGCCTGATGCATATAAATTCAAAAATGAGTTTTGTCCAGTGTTCTGGGGCTGTTGATTATAAGGTCCTAAAAGGAAAGCGGAGTGCAACTGGGGATGGGGAGGAAAAATTGGCATACAGACCCGGATTTACATTACAGGAGCCTATAGGCACAGATGTCCTGGCACCTTAGACTTCACCCTTCATGAACCTACAAACACTCACCGAACCGCACCACAAGTGTGTTGGTTTTCCCCGCTGTCACTTCCCCGTTACTTCTTTTGCCCTTTATAGGCAGTTACAGGTGTCCCTTAGCATTAGGTAGCCAGATGTACCCTCAGTATTAAGTGGTAGCTACTAGTGCCTCAGACTGAAGGAATATCTCATCAGTGGAATGCTGAGAGCTGGGTAAGTACCCTCTCATTTATGCCCTGCTTGGGACTTTTTCATAGGGGAAGGGGAAGGGAGGCACTCAAGGAGGGGAGTGAGCCGCCTGTCCATCATCAGGAGCCTGTAGGCACGTGCCTACAGTGCCTTATGGTAAATCCGGCCCTGTTGGCGTATGTGTAACCAAAAAAACTACTAATCACCCATATGACTACTTCGCATTGTTTTATAATGTTGCAGACTATGAATGTTCCTTTTTATGTTCCTTATATTAATATACTGTTTTGTGATGCGCACCTAGTCTAAAACCCGACTGTCTCTGACCCACAGCTTTTACTCCTGATGAAGCGGGGTCACGCCCATGAAACACGTTGCAACCAGTGTGGAGTATCTAAATAAATCTTGTGTTATACTTGACACGTTTCTATTGTCACATCCTTTGGAGTGGATAAGGGCCCACCCCGTCACTTCCATGTTTTAAAAATGTTATTTCCTTTTCATTCTTTTGGCACCTCTGTTCACTTTGTTTACTATCCTCGTCCACCCTTGGTGGAAGGGCAGAAATTTCGACATTTCTTCCCACCTACAGAGAGCGACTTCTTAATCCTGAGTGGGGACAGGCTTGTTCTCCCCACCTGCCCTTACAGTGGTTGCCTAAGCGGTAACCCTGGCTTGTGAGTATTATTTTACTTACTCTATACTTTCTCCCAATACCAATACATACTACACCATATTTTGGGCTCTCTGTGTCCCTGCTTTTGTCTCCATTCTCTACAGTGATTAACTTCACAGACTAATCATAACTGGCTCAATAATTTGTATTTTCTATGTCTGAACAAAACCAGTGGACAACTGAAGGAAGAGGGGTATGGAGGCTGCCATATTTATTTCCTTTTAAGCAATACTAGTTGCTTGGCTGTCCTGCTGATCTTTCATGCATCAGTAGTGTCTGAATCACACACCAGTAACAAGCATGCGGTCATCTGATCTGCATGCTTGTTGAGGGTCTATGGATAAAGGCTACTTCCACTGCTGCAAATTCATGGAGTTGGCATGCTGCATACATTTGCATCACGCATGCAATTCCTGATAGCTGTGAATGGCACAGCTAGAGGGAAACACACATTGTAACAGGTGCAAGTGATTCAGAAACGCACGCTGGACACAAGCAGAAACGTCCCCTTAAAGTATTAGAGGTAGAAGATCAGAAGGACAGCCAGGCAAATTAGCATTTTTTTAAAAAGAAATATTTCTGCCTCCCTGCTGTATGTACTGTATGTCCACGTAGACATGTAATGAAGACACCTGGAAAAAAGGGCACCCAGATATTAACACCTATAGCAGTGGTCCTCAAACTAAGGCCTGCGGGCCGAATGCGGCCCCCTGAGGCTTTTTCACTGGCTCCCCAAACAAAAAATGTATAACTTATAGATGCAGCTCACTACACCTTTAAATATTGGCGCCCCGCATATAGAACAGCAGTGCTGGTACCACCCACCCACATACTGTAGAAGCCAACAAGCAGTCATTCGCTGGATTCCAATCCAATTCTGTATCATGTGACACTGCTGTCCAACTGGAAGACAGGTTGTCAACTAGGTTGTCAACAGGTGTCTGGTGCACAAAGATGTTCTTTGGGCGCTGCACGACTGAATGGCTCCTGCTGGGAGTTCTCCTCTGGCATGACTGGAAGGGAACCAATACCTAGATTCAATGTAATGTTTTTCAACATCATTTTATGTATGTTCTGGCCCCCCAGCAGTCTGAAATATGTTGACCTGGCCCTTGACCGAAAAAGTTTGGGGACCCCTGACCTATAGAATATCGTAAAGTTACTGATATTATACAACTTAATTCCAATAGTAAATGATCTGTAATCTTTACCGATATTTAATATGATCTACTTAACTAACCCTCCTGTCATGCAGAACCCTCCCTCTCCCAATGCCTAACCCTTAAAGGATACCTTAGTGCTAAATATTTTTCAAAAAGGATGCCTATTGCCTAAATTTGTGTATGGGCTGGAACCCACTAGAGCGTTTTTTTTTGTTGAGCATTTAGGGATTGCTTCAATCGCTAGCTATTTCCCTAAACGCTCTGCTAATGTAAATGGATGGGACATATTGGATTTGTTTAACCTCCTTAGCGGTAACCCCGTGTGTGACACGGGGTAAGCCGCCGGAGGGTGCCGCTCAGGCCCTGCTGGGCCGATTTTCATAATTTTTTTTTTGCTGGACACAGCTAGCACTTTGCTAGCTGCGCCAGCACCCCGATCGCCGCCGCGCGTCCGATCGCCGCTATCCGGTGCGGCGCGCGCCCCCCCCCCCCAGACCCCTGCGCTGCCTGGCCAATCAGTGCCAGGCAGCGCCAAGGGGTGGATCGGGTCTCCCAATGACGTCGGTGACGTCATCCCGCCCCGTCGCCATGGCGACGGGGGAAGCCCTCCAGGAAATCCCGTTCTTTGAACGGGATTTCCTGATCGCCTATCGCCGGAGGCGATCGGCGGGGCTGGGGGGATGCCGCTGAGCAGCGGCTATCATGTAGCGAGCCCTGGGCTCGCTACATGATTTTAAAAAAAATGCTGCGCTGCCCCCTGGCGGTATTTTTCATACCGCCAAGGGGGTTAAAGGTCATGATGAATACATATTTTGCTGGGAATTATGTTTGTTGTTAAAGACATATGTAGCAGATTAAAATTACCTAGATTCATTGATTCTCTCTTTTCTGTTTAATTTGAGAAGTTTTCTTTTTTCTCATTACATAAGAGAATTACGTTATATATATTGTTTTCTTTCACTGTTTTAAATAATAAGGGCCCTCATAGAATTCCATATTATATACAGTACTTATGATATAATATAGGGAAGTGCTTGTTAACTTTAAAATTGGTGATATGTTGAACTCTGTAATGCCTTTCTGTATCACAAATTACCACTTAATAAAATGTTTTGAAAACATTCCACTAGAGTGAATTCGATTAAGCAAAACACAATCACAGGACATGCAGCATTTTGCGGGCGTTTCCATTCTAACACACTGTTTAGGAGCAGGAAAATCGCTCCCAAAGCGCTACCAGAAAAATCGCTAGCGATAGCGCTTTGTAGTGGGTCCAAGGCCTATGGGGAGTTGTGCAGATGCGTCACCCTCCGTTCTCAGGTAATTATCCAAGTTCTTTCCTTCCTGGTCGGCACGGTCAGTGGCCTCTGACCAGGACATACTATGCTGTGCATGCGCAGTATGTCCGCTTGGGTGCCTTGAGACCGTGCTTACATCATATGGGGTCGCCGGGGAGTGTGGTTGCAAGATGCCCAAGCAAACATAGTGCACATGCACAGCCTAGTATGTCCGGGTTGGAGGGCACCGACCAGGAAGTAAAGAGCTTGGATAATTATCGGAGAACGGTAGCGCTAAATTATCCGTTAACCCTCCCTTAACTGGTGCCTAACCCTTAAAGGAAACCAGAGATGATGTAACATAATAGTTTTATACATACCTGGGGCTTCCTCCAGCCCAAGGGTGGAGCCGCTGGAGAGAAACGTAGAGAGCGCACTTCTCTTGCGCAGACTGGCTGCGACTGGTGGAAGTTACAGGACCCGGTACTAGCGGTACAAAAGGCTGAGGACGGCGGCGTGGGAACGATCCATGCGCATGGGACTGGAGGAAGCCCCAGGTATGTATAAAACTTGTATGTTACACCGTCTCCGGTACACTTTAATCCCCCTTGCGGTCAGAGCAGGACTAATGGCCCATACTCACGGGCAACTTTTTTGGCCTGTCCCCAGCACAAGTGAGCGTGTGCGCCACAGGCCGGCGACAGCTCGTCGCCAGGTCCCTCCACATACACACGGCGGAGGGACCTGGCAACTGATGCGGCGGAAGCTGTCGCTGTTGCTCCTCCCTCCGCCGGAAGCCCAATGTATTCCTTTCTTGTTGCTGTCGCTAGTCCGCGTACTCACGCGGACTAGCGACAGTTGCGGCGGCAACTGTCGCCAGGCGATTGAGCGGTTCAATCGCCTGCCGACATCAGCGATGAGCGACAGTTCGGGGTGCGCGCCCGTGCAACGCCGCATACTCACGGGCGACAATTGTAGCCCGTGAGTATGGGCCATAAGTCCTCCGGCACCCAAGGCTGAGACACCAAAGAGCGCCCCCCCATCCCTCCCACCCCAGCCGTCACACACTGTATTGAGTAAGAGGCACCCAAGGGCCCCCAAACACCTTAATCTCTAGGTATCTGGCTTGCTGTCACTGCCATGTATCCCCTTTTCTTATTTCTCTCCGCCTCAAACACAACAGGGGAATGATAGCTGAGCTGAGTACACTACACTGCGCCCTGAGGCTGGAGCCTCTCTCGCCTCTGCCTCGGCCCTTGCAGTGTCTAACCCTTTACCAGCCCCTCCTGCCAAAAATCCCCGATTAGCAGCTTTACGCGGACATTTGGGCGCTTGATAAAGACCAGGTGACGGAGTTACCCACTTTGAAAATTGCAGCTATACAGTCAGAGCGCAATATATTATCGGCGCCTCAATTTCCATGTGATGTCGCTAATCGCGGCTTTTATAATTGCCCTTATTACCAGGGCATCTCAGGCACCCTTATATCCTGTTAAGATGTCCACAGCACCATTTTCCTGGTAGTGCCCATAAATTGTAGCAACGCCTTGCTGCATTTGACATGTTCTTCCCAATCCCATTGAAGAGAAGAACCCGACTGGTGATATTCCATCAGCTCATTTTCCACCACCCTAGACTGGAGGTGTGTTCCAGAGAGCCTGCCATGTGTGCCATGCAGTGTTTTAGCTAATTAGAACCTTCACTATGAATGCTGTCATGCTGAAGGAAAATCTGAGAGAAGGGAAGAGGCTGGCAGTACATAAACATGCACACATACAAAGTGTAACCCACAGACATGAAGAGAACATGCACAGATGAGTGTGTGTATGTGTGTGTCCAGCTGGTTTTGTATACAGGATTTCCTGAGCTCTCCCAGCCTGTGACGTTGCACACCTCCCTTTATCTCCCCGCTCTCCCCCTCCTCCAGCTCCCACTCTCTCACCATCAGCTGCAGGAGCAGGTTAGACGTCTTTTTCTCCCCCTAAATTGCTGATCTGTCTCCCTCTGGTCTGGATCCCTTCAGCCTGCCGTTATTCTTGTGTCATGCTCCTTTCCCCCTTGTCCATTTTTAGATGTCTTCTGTGCTTTCCTGCCCCCTTTCCTTCACATCTCCCTGTTTCCTCCCCTCCTCCTCTTATCTGCATCTGTCTCTTTGTATTTCTCCATTCCCTTCACCTTGCATTCCTAGCTGCTTCTTGCCCTCTCCTTCTCTTTCCTCCCTCTTGTCTGTTACTGCAACGCTGCTGTAAATCTAGTGGCCCAGCCATGAAAGCTACTGCTGTAGGTGTATTCCCCCCCTCCCCATCCCTATCAGAATCTTCCATTTTCTCTTCCCCACGCTGTATTCTATATTCACTCTCTGTACTTTAATGTCACATGATCAGTCTGTCTGCTTCACCACATACCTATATCCTCTATTTACATATATATTATGATAGTGTTTCTTTTTTATTTCTAACCTCCATATTTGCAGATGTCATTTCTTTCCCTGGCACTCATTCTTCCTCTGTACCTAGTCCCCATACATGTATCTATTACAGCCCGATCCAGCGATCGATCGATTACTTCACTATCGAAAATCGATTGGGAAGTATTGATCCATACAACCACCTTGATCACTCGATCTAAATTCTGATCAGATTGAAAATCGATCAAATCGTCGATTAAGGATCAATGAAACCGATAGCGCCGTACCTCTCGATGCAGTGCTACGCTATACCGCCGTAGATCCGCTATTACGCCTTATTCCAGATGTTCGATGAACACTTCAATACGCTCCTTCCCCCTTTTGATCATTAAAGTGCCTAAAATCGATTGATCGAAAGTTGATTGATTTGTCATGTTGTGGTCAATAGATCCTCAGCAGATGATCAACGTGTTCAGATTGGCTTTGAAAATCAATACTAGTAGGACCAGGCTTACAATACCGGCTTCCCAAGACTTATCCTCTATATAGTGCTGTATTGCTGTACACCTCCATGTCATCGTTTAATGTCTCCTACATAATATATAGCTGCTTGTCTTCCTGTTCTGCTGTGTGTCTTTTTCACTTGACTCTCACCCACATATTTTCCATTTCTTTTCATGTTACAGGCTCTTCTTTACAGTTTTCCTTTTAATTCCTCTGCTCTGTATCTTTCCAGCAAAGTTCCTGTTAGTGCAGTGTATCTGTTTCATTTGACTCCAAGGGTTGTGAAAGTGATCTGTTTTTCAAAGTGCCTGGCCTGAAATATAACCTTCAAAACTGTTCCATGCTTTCGCCTTGCTTCTGGCTTCTTACTTTCAGTCTCTGTGTGTTATGTGTTATAGTAGCATGTCTTGCAGGTGAAAGAGGCCACAGTCTTATCAGACATAATTCTGGCTACTTGGCATCTATCATGCTGCAACAGCAAGTTGCCGAAATTGTACAGAAATTCGTAATTGTGGTGCATGCTCTTAAAGTGCACCTTAAGTCTCGTTAAAAAAATGAGTTTTACTCACCTGAGGTTTGCCTCAGCCCCCTGCAGCCGATCGGTGCCCTCGCCGTGTCTCTGCGATGCTCCCGTCCCCGCCGGCGTCCACTTCCGGTTTCGCCGTCAGGACCCGACAGGCATGGGAACGCGAGTGATTATTCGCGTTCCCAGCCACAATATCGCCCCCTATGCTGCTATTGCGGCCTCAGGATTGAACTTCATCCCAACCAGTAGCCAATACCTCCTTTCTCACAAGAAAGCTTTACCTTTTCTCAAATAGATCATGGAACATTTGTATGGTGCATATTGTGCTGAAACCCCTCCCACAATTTGATGTCAGGGCCATGGCCTTTACAGTTTCCTGTCCATGAACCTTGTTGTATTTTGGTAATTATTATTATGATTTAGTATTTATATAGCACTGACATCTTCCACAATGCTGTACAGAGTATATTGTCATGTCACTTAACTGTCCCTCAGAGGAGCTCACAATATAATCCCTACCATAGTTATATGTTTATGTATGTATCATGCAGTGTATGTATTGTATTCTAGGCCCAATTTAAGGGGACGCTAATTAAATTATCTGTATGTTTTTGGGATGTTGGAGAAAACCCACACAGACACGGGGATAACATACAAACTCCATGCAGATACTGCCCTGGCTGGGATTCAAACTGGGGACCCAGCGCTGCAAGGTGAGAGTGCTATCCACAAGCAAGCAGTATCTCCCTAATAAAAAACAAAAACCTTTTAGCTTATCACATTGTTAGTGGGGGTGTTTATAGATAATGGCAGTTGGTGCGGTTTGGTTGTTTCCTTTTCCACCAGCAGTAAAGATGATGACCTGTAGGCTCATGGTAGATCAAACAACATGAACAAATTCAGTATATGGCGTGTATAAATTATTTATTGATCTATTTTCTACTTTTTGAATTCTCACTTTGCAATGTACTGATTTTTTCGCCTACTACCATCTTTCGGTAAAGTTCCTCTTTCACATGGATGGCTGAATTGCATGTTTGCTGCATGGTCCAGCCAATGATCTGCAAAGGAAAGAACGCCATTCGTTTGTAGTGTAGTTCAGCCAAATGTCAGCATTGGTAACCACATGCGTTTGAGTGGTTGACACATGGTGCAATTACTGCCCATCAGGATACTGGCACATGTACCTTCATCTGCTCAGATGTATATGCAGGGGATGGGAGCCACCCCACTGCCCGTGCTGAATGATTGCAGGTGCCTGCAAGCACCTGTCAGATGATGCACTGCTGTGAACTGCCCCAATGAAAGAGGCCTGAGATATTTCAGTGGTTATGGCTATGTTATTTTTGGTGCTGTCAAATTTGGTATGGCTGTTTGAAAGCAAAATATTAGCACCTCCCTAGCCCTAACACTAACTTCTAACCTTTCAGTACCCCAATAATGACCTTAAAGTGTTTCTCAAACTTGTCCTCATGACTCCCCAAAAATGCATGTTTTCCAGGCAACTTCACCTATGCACAGGTGGGGTAATCAGTGTAGGTGGATTCCATGTAGCTGAGACACTAATTACCCCACCTGTGCATAGGTGAGGTTGCCTGTAAAACATGCATTGTTGGGGAGTCACGAGGACAGGTTTGAGAAACACTGGTCTGTTGGATGCAGACCTCGGGAGGGGGTGGTCTCTGGATCCTAAAGAGGCTTCCCCTGTCCTCCTCTGTAGCCTTGTTCCAGCGCTGGGACTCCTGAAAAGTGTCCTCCCTGCGTATGCACGCTTGCGACATCCTGCTCAGGCAGAAATAGCTGAGCCTGTTTTGGTCTGTGCTACAGTGCAGGTGCAGGTGGTTTGCAGCTGAGCAGTAGTGCAGACCCGACCCAGCTATCTCTGAAACAAAGCCGACAGAGCTAGCACATATGCTTGAGAGTCGACAAGCTGACAACGCTGGAATGAGACTGCAGAGGAGCAGGGATGTGGAGTCGGAGTCGAGGAGTCGGAGCAATTTTGGGTAGTTGGAGTCGGTGATTTCATAAACTCGGGAGTCGGAGTCGGATGATTTTGTATAAAATGCACAGCCTTGGTAAGTATTAGACTAAGGAGTCGGAGTCGAGGAGTCCGAGTCGGAGGCATTTTGGGTACCCGGAGTCGGAGTTGGAGTCGGTGGTTTCATAAACTGAGGAGTCGGAGTTGGAGTTGGAAGATTTTTGTACTGACTCCACAGCCCTGCAGAGGAGGATGGGGAAGCCTCTTTAGGATCCAGAGACATCCCCCTTCCAAGGTGAGTATCCCATAGGGTCACTTTTTTCGCTACAGGTTCCTTTTAAAGAACCACTATCAATGTAACATTTAATATTCACACATACAAAATGTACATTTCTTCTAAAATGCATTATAAATTACCCTTTTCCTATGTTGCTGTCACATACAGTAGGTAGTAGGCAGCAACAAACTGACAGATTTTGGACTAGGCCCTCTCATCTCCTTATGGGAGATTCTCAATATTACCTTTATTCTTTACAAAAGTGCTCCCTAATAAGGATCTATACAAAGATTTCACCCAGCTTCCCTAATAGTTTGCTCTCTATTTTGGCAGAGTGACTAAGAAACGGAGTTCAGTTAGCGTTTTTGTAATTAAAGAAATAGCTGAGAATCCTCAAGATTCCGTTTGAAATAGCCGAGAATCCCTCATGAGGAGATTGACTCGTCCAAAACCTCACAGATCTGTCTGACTTTTACTATCAATTGTAAGTGACAGCAACATAGTGAAAGTAATTTTATAGTTTATTTTACTCTGGGAGAAATGTTAATTTTTCTTTATGCATTAGAAATGCATCAATTTCTTGTGATAGTTTTTCTTTACTGTGCAAAGGTCTTGGAACCTACATCGCTGAAAAAGCAAATATATAATTTTCACGAATATTAACCACTTCCCTACCACGCTATTTTGTGCTGATCGGTGCTGCGTGGGCTCTCCAGCCCGCAGCACCGATCAGCTAGCAGCCAGGCCGATCAGACTTCCCCCCCCCCCCCCTTTTTTCCCCACTAGGGGGATGTCCTGCTGGGGGGGTCTGATCGCCGCCGGCTGCTTGCGCTTGCGGGGGGGGGGGGCTCTTCAAAGCCCCCCTCCGCAGCGCTTCCTGGCCTCCTTCCCCTTCCCTCCCTCTCCCTCCCCCTGTGAGCGGCGCAGGACGGATTTCCGTCCTGCGCCTGATGGGATAGGCTTTAGCCTATCAGATGCCGGTGATCCCCGGCCAATCAGAGGCCGGGGATTACCGATCTCCTCTACGGCGCTGCTGCGTAGAACACCCGTGTGTTTACATTTACCCTGCGAGCCGCCGATTGGCTCGCAGGGTGTTCACGGAGACACCCTCCGGGAACTGACATGGAACGGCCGCTCATACGAGCGGCCGTTTCCATGGAATACACTTCAGGATTCAGGGGCGTGTATATACGCTCCGAGAATCCGGAAGTGGTTAAAATCTGTCTTCAATCTCCTAGATTTTTCACTGATAGTAATTAGGGAGCTTTGTTCTTTGGCCTTGGTGTTCCTTGACCCTAAAAGTGGCCATACATCAGGCGACTTGGCGGCCAATCGACCGTCCAATTTGATTATTATAATCGATTTGGATCAAAATCGGTGCCGCGAAGTGCATGCCCGACAGACAATGCGACCAATTTGGGGTCGCATTCTCTATTGCGCATTCCACAAGATGTTGCTCGATTGGGTGCGCGGCGGTAACGGCGTGCAATTTCCCGATGAGCGCGACAAAACCCCCGGCGATGTTCCTCCTAATGTAAATGTTGCCCCGTGTGAAGTATACATTACCTCACCGCGGCCTCCGCTTGTCCCCCGCTGGCTTTCGGGATTCCTCTCTGCATACACACACACAACCCACGTGTTTTTCTAGTAGGGGTGCACATGTGATGTCACACACACGCGCCCTTACTAGGAAACCACGTGGGGCGTGCGTGTATGCAGAGAGGAATCCCAGAAGCCTGCGGGGGAAAAGCGGAGGCCGCGGAGAGGTAGACCCGGTTCACATTAGTGGGGAGCGGAACGTATACTGTAAAAGCGGACCGGTGTGCGAATGGATCCAATGTAAACAAATGGATCCGTTCACATCCATCGGCTTGTACGGATCCGTTCTCCGTTCCGCTCAACGAGCAAAGAAATGCAGCAGGACCTCATTTCTCGGACCGTTGTGCCCAGCGGACCGGAAACGAAAAGTTTTGCAGCTACATAGGAACAAATAGAAAATGGACCATTTACAACACACTGGCTGTAAAAACTGACAGTTTTTACCTGATCCTGATGGCCAGATCGGTATGGCCGGTTTCGGAAAAAAAAGCGCAAATGTAAACCGGGCCGTAATGTATATATTTACGGGCACGGGGGACATTTACATTAGGGAGGCACAGCAGCAGGTGCGGCGCACAAGGCCGATTCCGGAGCTATTTCAGCCTGAAATTGATGGGTAATCCTCCTGCAGTGTATGGGCAGCTGACAGATCTCTCTCTTATAAGATTCGATAAGAGAGAGATTTGTCTCTTGGTCTAATCTGCCCATCATCGCTAGATGTATTGGCACCTTAACCCACCCCTCCCGCAGCTGAGCAGGGTCATAATTGTGCTCAGAGGGAAAGGCTAGTTGAAGCTCCCTTCTGCCTCCTCCCTGACTATATATTATGGGGGTGATGATTGGTTAGGGGGAGAAACGGCTCACTGACTTGCTGTTCTCCCTTGCAAGCAGAATCTGGCACAAAAAATGCAGCTTTTACAAAACCCAGTCAGCCAGGTCATAAAAAATGAATAACACAAACATGTTTACTGTAATATGCAAATTATAAAATATTCCACAAAATATGCTTAAAGAGAACCCGAGGTGGGTTTGAAGAATATTATCTGCATACAGAGGCTGGATCTGCCTATACAGCCCAGCCTCTGTTGCTATCCCAAACCCCCCTAAGGTCCCCCTGCACTCTGCAATCCCTCATAAATCACAGCCACGCTGCTGACAAACAGCTTGTCAGAGCTGGCTGTGTTTATCTCTATAGTGTCAGTCTGCTGCTCTCCCCGCCTCCTGCAGAACTCCAGTCCCCGCCTGCATCCCTTCCCTCCCTGCTGATTGGAGGGAAGGGACGAGGGCAGGGACCGGAGCTATGCAGGAGGCGGGGGAGCAGCTGAGACTGACACTACAGATGTAAACACAGCCTCAGCCTGATTTATGAGGGATTGCAGAGTGCAGGGGGACCTTAGTGAGGTTTGGTATAGCAACAGAGGTTGGGCTGTATAGGCAGATCCAGTCTCTGTATGCAGATAACATTCTTTAAGCACACCTCGGGTTCTCTTTAAAAACATGAATCTGAGATTGGGTTTCAAATCTGTTTTAAAAGAACTTTTATTTTTAGATTTTTTATTTTCAACTAAAAAATTTCGCCTGCCATTTATCAAACTTGCTCAGGAAATATTTGTGGTCTACCATCCCTAAAGCGTGTGATGTCATGCTCTACTTGTGATTGTCTCAAGCACTCTTTAAGGTGGCCATACACTGGTCGATTTCCCAGCAGATCGACCAACAGATAGATCCCTCTCTGATCGAATCTGATCAGAGAGGGATTGTATGGCTGCCTTTACTGCAAACAGATTGTGAATCAATTTCAGTACTTCCTGTGAGAGCGTGATTAGACATAGTACATTGCAGGAGACGGAGACCAGCCAGCCGTCATGTCATGGCGGTAAGCTATTCCCCGCTCGCTGTCGCTGGCTGCAATTTTGGAGGGAGGGGGGGCAGCCGCTTTGTGCCCACTGCCCCCCCTACCAAGCTGGGGGGGGAACTTAGACTTGCCTACCTAACCGGGGACACCTGTGACCTGCCTACCTAAACTGTGGGGGGGGGGAAGGGCTCCAGGTGAGGCCGCTCTGTGCCCACTGCACCCCCTTCCAGCATGGGGCCCCCCACTACCTGGGGATCTGCCTTTGTGGGGATATCTGCCACCAATCTAATTGTATTTTGTGGGGACATCTGCTGCCAAACTGATTGTATTTTGTGTGGATATCTGCTGCCAATCTAATTGCATTTTGTGGGGATATCTGCCACCAATCTGACTGTATTTTGTTGGGAAATCTGCCGCCAATTTGATTGCATTTTGTGGGGATATCTGCCGCCAATCTATTTGCATTTTGTGGGGATATCTGCTGCCAATTTGATTGCATTTTGTGGGGATATCTGCTGCCAATCTAATTGCATTTTGTGGGGATATCTGCCACCAATCTGATTGTATTTTGTTGTGTAATCTGCCGCCAATTTGATTGCATTTTTTGGGGATATCTGCCGCCAATCTATTTGCATTTTGTGGGGATATCTGCCGCCAATCTGATTGTATTTTGTTGTGTAATCTGCCGCCAATTTGATTGCATTTTTTGGGGATATCTGCCGCCAATCTATTTGCATTTTGTGGGGATATCTGCCGCCAATCTATTTGCATTTTGTGGGGATATCTGCCGCCAATCTAATTGCATTTTGTGGGGATATCTGCCACCAATCTGATTGTATTTTGTTGGGAAATCTGCCGCCAATTTGATTGCATTTTGTGGGGATATCTGCCGCCAATCTATTTGCATTTTGTGGGGATATCTGCTGCCAATTTGATTGCATTTTGTGGGGAATCTGCCACCAATCTAATTGCATTTTGTCGGAAAATTTGCTGCCATTTGACTACTTGATGAATTATCATGAGGCATGCAACTACTTGATTATTTTATCTAAAATGTATCTGGTCAGACCTAATCTCTGTGAATAACACCGCTACTTATTTTGTGTTCCAGTGCGTGGTGACACTCGTTTATTCTTGCTGCGGCGCGCGGACATATCCCTATTGGAGACTGTCCTCAGAAGTGCTTACAATCTATTCCCTACCATAAAATCATGCAAAATTTCTAGAGTACATGTGTATGTGAGCCCAAAATGGGGGGGCAGGCTGAAACTTCCTCGGTGGGCCCTTAGTGTCCCAGTCTGACCCTGGCCACAGTCATGACTCATAAAAGCAAATGCATTATTATTGCCTATAGGAAGAGGTGAGGTCTTAACCACTTCAGGATTCGGCGTACGCTTAACTACGCCCCTGAATCCTGAAGTGGATTCCATGGAAACGGCCGCTCGTTCGAGCGGCCGTTCCATGTCAGTTCACGGAGGGTGTCTCCGTGAACACCCTGCGAGCCGCCGATCGTGGCTCGCAGGGTAAATGTAAACACACGGGGAAGATCTTCCCCGCTGTTTACATGTATACGGCGCTGCTGCGCAGCAGCGCCATAGCGGAGATCGGCGATCCCCGGCCTCTGATTGGCCGGGGAACGCCGGCACCTGATAGGCTGAAGCCTGTCCTATCCGGCGCAGGACGGAATTCCTTTGAAGAGCCCCCCCCGCAAGCGCAAACAGCCGGCGGCGATCAGACCCCCCCCCAGCAGGACATCCCCCTAGTGGGGAAAAAAGGGGGGTAGTCTGATCGGCCTGGCTGCTAGCTGATCGGTGCTGCGGGCTGGAGAGCCCACGCAGCACCGATCAGGCAACCCCCCCCTGGTACAGAAGTGGTTAAATTTGGTCCCACCTACATCCTTTGAACTGTGAGGTACAACGTCCTCAAGTAGATTTATGATACTACTGTAATTCCTGGAATATAGGAAATATAGTCAGGCACCTCTTGTTCTTTAGTTTGGGCATCATATGGTCACACCTTTCTGCAGAAATGGATTAAAGGACAACTGTAGCCAGAGGGATATGGAAGCTGCCATATTTATTTCCTTTAAAGCAATACCAGTTGCCTGGCTATCCTACTGATCTTCTGCCTCTAATACTTTTAGCCATAGCCCCGGAACAAGCATATGCAGATCAGGTGTTTCTGACATTGTCAGATCTGACGAGATTAGCTGCATGCTTGTTTCTGGTGTTATTCAGACACTACTGCAGCCAAATAGATCAGCCGGAAAGCCAGGCAACTGGTATTGTTTAGAATACAATAAATGTGGCAGCCTCCATATTATTCTCACTTCACTTATAAGATGAAATGGGACCATAGGCAAGATAGCAGTTTTTGCCCACCACTGATAGTCACCTGGCTTTTTTAGCGAGATTTTTTGGGGACTAACATCCACCACTCCCCTAGACTCTCTCCAGGGAGGACAGGAAGCAAGTTGTACTTCAGTTGCAGACATGTTTGGTATATGGAACAGGCATTTTGTCCAGCGTGTTGTTTCTATACATGATTTATGTTCATTTATAACCTTATATCACCCTTAAAGCTATTAGAATTTACTTTATTGATTTTGTTTTTAGGTGGGCTTTAACTCTACCCTTAGGCGTCGTTCACCTTAGATTACATCACATTACATGCGGAGGCAGACACGCACGCACATCAGAAGTGCACGGACTGCACTGTCTGATGTTCACATTACATGTGTTGCATAGCAGTGTGATGCGTGGACTCACTACTGTGCGTTGCATAGCAGTGTGATGCGTGGACTCACTACTGTGCGTTGCATAGCAGTGTGATGCGTGGACTCACTACTGTGCGTTGCATAGCAGTGTGATGCGTGGACTCACTGCTGCACGCATTTTTTGGCAAAACGCACGACTGACTCATTTACTTCAGTGAATGGGATCAGGCACGGAAACGCAGATGGCGTGCGATCGTACGCGTTGCGTAACGTTCTGATTGCACGCCCATCTGCGCATCATGATGTGAACAAGGCCTTACACTAAAGTTCCTAATTAATCTGGTTTATACTTTAGGCACCTGGACTTACTGTCAGGACCATGTAATAAAGGGTAACATGACCCATATTATGACTGCAAACACTCCTCAGATCATGGCTGACCTTCTGTCAGAAGAAGTCAGCTTTGTTGTGCTCTTTATGGCCCAGCAGCTGGATTGGTAGTGGCTCTACATACCACATGACAAGCAGCAGTGTGTGAAAAGTATTGTGTCTGGGCTCAGAGATGTTGGGGAAATGCTGACGAGTTATCCAGGTGACAGTGAGTAGGGAGGTTTCCATGGTGGATCAAAAAACTACAGAAGGCTTAAAGGGAATCTGAAGTGAAAATAAACTTATGATATAATGAATTGTATGTGTAGTACAGCTAGGAAATAGAACACTAGTAGCAAAGACCAGAGTCTTATATTGTTTCCAGTACAGGAAGAGTTAAGAAACTTCAGTTGTTATCTTTTCAAAAGAGCTGCTCAGAGCTCTCCGATCCAACGTGGGTCAGAGATGGTCCTATTTTCTAAAGCACTTATACATCAAAGAAACAGTAAGACACAGCTTCAGATAAGGTTTTACTGCAGGGGAGTTCAAAGGTTCATTAGCTCTGCTCTGTTTCACAGTATAAAATACAGTGTGTGGTTGTAATTGCAAAGTTAGTGCTCTGCTGATGTAGCTATGTATTACATCATGGCTACAGTGTCAATAGCTGTACTATAAAGTACATACTACACCAGGCTTTCTCAACCAGGGTTCCGTGACTACTCTGCAGGGGTTCCCTGGCAAATAATAATCACATTTATAAAAAGCACCAGAATAAGGGGACAGTATAATGAGACACACTGTAATAGGTGGTAGTGAAAAAAAACACACCTACTTTTAAAGTCCATGCCTCCTGCAAAATAAATGCAGGGGTTTCTTGAGATCCAAAACTTATTTACAGGGTTCCTCCAAGTTAAAACATTTGAGAAAGGCTGTACTACGCAAACAAATGTGTTTCCCAGTGAAAATCAAAAGCAGCTTGAAAATAGTTACACTGATAGTTAGACTGTCATCAATCCGGTAAGACAAAAATGGAATGAAAATGGGACTAGATACGAATGGATGATGTAGATCAGGGTAGTCCTTCTTCAGTCTTTGAGGACTCTATCTATGCCAGTATTTTGAAATCATCAAAGCCAATTTACTTGGTGAAATATGCCTTACCTCATGAACCCTTATCTATTAGAGTTACTTTACAAATATTTGAAGATCTTGGAGGACTGAAGATAGACAACTCAGATGAAGACAAAGTCCATATTTTTATCCATGTCTGTATGCCTCTCAGTTTATTGTGGCATGAAACATGGGAAATCAGGATTCTGTAAGTCTGGCTACATCTATGTATGACTATGCAGTGGTCACTTGTTCCAAAAGATTGAATAACATTGATCGAATAGGTCAGTAGCCTTTCAACTGCCACTTATTTGACCAATTTACTTCCAATTCTTACAATTGATTTAAAGTAGTTTAACAATAAAAAGCATGACGAGTAGAAGGGGTAAACTACTTTGATCAAACAACAATTTGATTGGCTGTTGCATAGTTTTGCATTGCTTCAAGGACAACAAAACTAGCAGGACAGTGGTTTCATCAAATTTAATCAGATTATAGCAGAAATCTGAGCAATATGGAATGCTGGATGGAGTGGTGAATCAGTAGCGTCTCTATGCAAAAAGACAAAGATTGGAAGGGCATTGGATACACAACTGTTACCTTAATTGTAGGAAAAGATAGTAGCAAACAAACGACCAAGCACCAAGGTAGTGGGTTCAACTTTTAAAGTACACCTAAACTGGGAGGGGTATGGAGGCTTCCATATTTATTTCCTATTAAACAATAATAGTTGTCTGTCTGTCCTGCTGATACTCTCCCTCTTAATACTTTTAGCTATAGACCCTAAACACCCTTCACAGTGGGACGTTACAGGCGCACGTTAGAGCAGCCTGTAACGCAGCCCAACTCACAGTACTGAAAAATCAATGGGCTGTTGACAGTGCTCACGTTGCATTACATTGTAACGCTACACGTTGAATGAAAGTGCAGCATGCTGTACGTTATACACGGTTTTAGCCGCGTTAGACTGTTTGCACATGCTCAGTTATTTTTTTTTTTTTATTTGTGCAGGAGAGGGGAAGGGAGAGTCCCTATTGTGGCCAGCCACATGGCTAATTGATATTCACTGCACTGCAGTGTAGTGATGGGAAGTTCGGCTCTTTTCAATGAATCGATTCATCGAAAAGAGTCGGACTTCCCATCACTACTGTTCAGAATCGATTCATTGAAAAGAGCCAGACTTCCCATCACTATTGCAGTGTTTACTTCCTGGAGCGGCCGCTTATTGGCTGGCGGGACCACGTGATGCGGAGTGTTCAGATCACTTGGTCTTCACAGTTATTTTACCGGCGCACCGAGAGCTGCATAACGCGGCTTTATACGCGTCCACCTTTGCCACCAGCAAGCGTTGCGTTAGGGGACGTTATGCGACCTTAACGTCCCCTGCAACGCAAATGTCTAAGTCTGAAAGAGCCCTTCACAAGCATGCAGGTCAAATGTTTTGGCTGAAGTCTGACTGCATTAGCCACATGTATGTGTGTTATTCAGCCAAAGAGATCAGCACGACTGCCAAGCAACTGGTATTGTGAGCATGGAGCCTATGCCTTTAAGAGCACTGTCTACCAGTTAACATTACCATATTCTGTAGTTGCCACCTAGCATCTATTGCCCACCTCCTCTCTTCTACATTACATCGATCGCTGGATAATTTACTGGTTAAGGACTCTGCCTCTGACACAAGAGACCAGGATTTGACACTTCCTGATCAGTAAGCCGGCTCCTATTCAGTAAGGAGACCCTGGGCAAGACTCCCTAACACTGCTACTGCCTACTGAGCGTGCTCTAGTGGCTGCAGCTGTGGAGTCCACCAGGAGAAAAGCAGGATATAAATGTTCTGTCTTTTTTAATTGGATAGGATCAATGATCTTTATAATCGAGCCACAGATGATCCATGTTTGACTTCCTGTATCCAGCATCTAAGTTGTAGGCCTCTTTTGGTTGGGTTGTGTAGCCTGCTAGTGAAGGCTCTGCTAAAAGTAAATATTTTGCACAAAACTGACAGCTATTTTTTTCTATAGGTATTTTATATTGAGTTTTTCTAGTCAGGTTAAATAAGGTACTTCAGGGACAAAAGTAAAGACCCCAGCACATAGCTCAGTGTTGACAAGGTTGCTATAGCTACTTCACCTTATAACAGTCGCTCCTGTAAATATTTTATATCTTTCCATGGGACATCACTGAAGAAATTACACTTTGATACAATGTAAAGTGTTTAACAGTGTAAATTTCCTGTCCCTTCAAAACAGCTCAACACACAGCCATTACTGTCCTCATTGGCATCAAAAGTGAGTACACCCCTCAGTGAACAATGTCAAAATTGTGCCCAGCGTGTCAATGTTTTGTGTCTCCACCATTATACTCTCTTGGGCATGGAGTTCACTAGAGCTTCATAGGTTGTCACTGGAATCTTATTCCATTCCTCCATCACACAGCTGGTGGATGTTAGAGACCTTGCGCTCCTCCTCCTTCTATTTGAGGATGCCCCACAGATGCTTAATATGGTTTAGGTCTGGAGACATGCTTGGTCAGTCCAGCACCTTAACCTTCAGTTTATTTAACAAGGCTATTGTCTTGTAGATGTGTTTGGGGTCATTATGTAGAAATACTGCCTTGAGGCTCAGTCTCCGAAGTGAGGGGATCATGCTGTGCTTCAGTATGTCACAGTACATATTGGCATTCATGGTTAATTCAATGAACTGTAGGTCCTCAGTGCCGGCAGCAGTCATGCCTCAAGCCTCAAACCATGACACTCCCACCACCATGCCTGACTGTAGGAAAGACACGCTTGTCTTTGTACTCCTCACCTGGTTGCCACCACTCAGACTTGGCACTATCTGAACCAAATAGGTTTAGCTTGGTCTCATCAGACCACAGGACATGGTTCCAGTAATCCATGTCCTTACTCTGCTTGTCTTCAGAAAACTGTTTTCAAGCTTTCTTGGGCATCATCTTTAGAAGTGGCTTCATTCTTGGACGACAGTCAGCCATGCAGACCAATTTGATACAGTATGTGGCGTATGATGTGATTAGACTGACCCCCCCTCAACTTCTGCAGCAATGCCGACAGCACTCGTGCATCTATTTGCAAAAGACAAATTCTGGATATGATACTGCACTCATCTTCATTGGTTGACCATGGTGAGGCCTCTGTATGGTCATGGCCACCATGCTGCAGCTCAGTTTCAGGGTGTTACCTATCTTCTCATAGCCTGGACAATTTTTATGTAGAGCAACATTACATTTCTCAGAGAGATGCTCACACTTTTTTCATGTCCTGTCAAGAACTTGATACTTGCTCCCTAGTGTAATTCACTAGAGGGCACATATTAATGTTGGATACTGTGCTTCTCTTCTCAGTGCCAAAATAACAAGGCTGATGGCTCATACCCACTACATGATTTTTCTGATGTTTTTTCCGACAACCGGCGATCTCGCGACGTGGGTAAAGGCTTACGAATAATGCTTAGCGACGCGAATTGGAACTTTAAGAACTTTTAAGTACCGCAATCGCTGTAACTCTTGTTTGTGCCTGTCGTGTGCTGTCGCGTGACGTTGCGCATAACCGCCACCAGGAAGATGGATCGGGGAGCGCTCGTCGTTGTTGGACGTCTTAGGGATCCATCTTCCTGGGTTGCAAGGTGAGTAGGTAGCTTTAGGAGTGATAAGACACAGGAAACAGCCATTGGTCATGTGGCCACAGTCCTAACATTACAGGAATGAGGTGGATAGTTTGAAAAAAACTGACATTTCTGGTGACAATAACCTTACTTAGTTTAAGAGAAAACTGTGCTTTTGAATCATTGTTGGGCACTTTAGGGCCACTCTCTTGCCCTTTGTACCCCATTCTTCATCCTATGCTATTTGTTGCCCTACTCTATTCCTTACCCAGTTAACTCTTAATAAATATGTATTTATATTAACACCCTCATAGTAATTGTCATAGTGTACAGTATTATTTTATTCTGGGAAAGCTTAGGATTAAATCAGTATACCTATAGATCAGATGAAGGGACGTTGCACTCCCGAAAACCAATCCTTCAAAAAATGACTTTCAGTGGAAATACAATGAGCATCACATACAGTACTTGAAGGACAAGTAAAGTGAAAAGAATATGGAGGCTACCATATGTATTTTCTTTGTAACAATACCAGTTGCCTGGCAGCCCTGCTGATCTATTTGGCTGCAGTAGTGTATGAATAACACCAGAAACAAGCATGCAGCTAATGTTGTCAGATCTGACAATGTCAGACACACCTGATCTGCTGCATGCTTGTTCAGGGTCTATGGCTAAAGGTATTAGAGACAGGATAAAAAGGCAAATGGTACCGCTTTAAAGGAAATACATATGGCAGCATTTAAATGACATATGCCTACACCCAGGAACTGACCTCGTGCAAATTAATTAATCATTCTAACTTTATAATTCCTAAAACGCTATTAAATGCAGATGGAGCCCCAGGTAGTTTTTAGCTAGGATATTTTGCATTAAAAACATAGTACTGTAAAGCAAAAATACATATTATTAATGCTTAATACTGTCGGACTAAGCTGAACTGCAAAAGCAATTCACAAAATCAATATCTTAACCTGTTTTGCACCGCTGTATCATTTATCTACACCCCTGTAGACTTCAGTACAGCACCAGGGGTGTAGATACACGTATCTGCTTGCTTGCAGCAGCGTGCGCCCGCGACCTCCCTGTGTAAGAGTACCGATCGTTGGATGGGAGCAGGCATTCCAAAGGCCAATCAAAGTGCCCGTAGTAAATGAACACTGGCATCAATGAGATGCCTGTGGTCATTTAAAAGGTTTTACAATACTTCCTGTGTACTGTCAGTACAAAGGATAGTATGAGGTATAAAAAAATGCCCCATCAATTTTAACACCTTATTTCCCCCTCTCCTATAGTTACCTAAATAAAATACTACACCTTTATTCCAAATAAAATATTGTCGCCATATGTTGTACTAGAAACATAATTTGAATGTTGTAATAAGCAGGACAAATGGACAATTAAACCGTGTGAGTTCTATCTACCGTAGTACATTTTATTTTAGAACTATAATGGCTGAAAACTGAGAAATAATTTTTTTTCTTCTTATTCCCTTTAAAATGCATATTAAATAAAAGCAAAAAGTACCGCCCAAAGAAAGCCTAATTTGTGGCAAAAACAATATATACATCATTTTGGTGAGATAAGAAGTTATTGGCAAATGAATGGGAGGAGCATGATGTGGGAAAATTGCTCTGGTCCAGAAAGGGAAATAACCTATAGTGGAGAAGTCGTTAAGAAAACATTTCACTCCAATTTTTACAATCTACTTTGTCTCTTTTTGCAGTTAAATCTGAGCAGGATTGCCTCCTGTGTGCACAGGTAGCACTAAGTTTAGGACACAAGGCGTGGCCATAACTGAGTGCAATTTGGTCCTTTATCCAAAGAGTGCCTGGAAACATGAGTATCATATTCATTGTCACTGGCTTTTAATTTAGATATTCTAATTTTGTGTTCCTTAATTGTAGTCTTTACTGTCATTTGCAGCGGTTCTTTAAAAGGAATGCTGTAAGGGGGGGTTGTGGAAAAATGAGTTGAACTTACCCGGGGCTTCTCATGGTCCCCCGCAGACGTCCTGTGCCCACGCAGCCACTCACCGGTGGTCTGTTCCCTGCCCGCCGGTTCACATCACTTTACCCAGCCGCCGGTTCATTTCTTCGAATTTAAAATTTCGAACCCACTGCGCGTCCTCACTCCTGCTGACATCACCAGGGGCGTACTGCGCATGCGCAGTGGGTTTGCGACTTTAAAGTCGCAAATTCCGGAAGTGAACCAGCGGTGGGGAACGGGACATTGGTGAGTGGCTGCGCGGGCACAGGATGTCTGTGGGGGACCATTGGAAGCCCCAGGTAAGTTCATCTCTCCCCCCCCCCCCTTTCACAGCATTCCTTTGTAAAAAAAAAATCTTTCCTCACCCTAATTTAAACTCTGAAATTTATCACAGGTGGCCCCATATTCAGTCCTGTCAGGTACAGCTCTGCAGAATATTTGTTTCAGGGAATTCCGAAACCAGTGAAAACAATACCTTGTCTCCCAGAATGCTCTGGGAGTAGAATTCCGCATAGGTTAACTCCCTAGGCAAAGCATCACTGGGAGGGCAGGGTCACATACCAATACACAGTAATATATAGATATAGGAAGTCTTTCTGATGCTGATACCTGGAAAATTACAATAAAAGTGGGTATCCTGAATAACGTACTGCATTCTGTTATATGTCACTACTGTGCCGCTTTCAGAAACATCCTTTTGTGTGTCTGAGCCTGTGACATCATATCAATTCAGGCACACTTGTTTTTGTTTTACATAATTCTGTCCTGTTTGTCATTATGAAAAATATCCTTTCCACCTATAATGCTTCTAATAGTTCTAAATTCTTTCATAGTAGATACAGGATGATGTCAAGACAAACGTCTTAATATTTCTATCAAATTTCACAACAGGGGACCCTTTTCTTGTTAGCGTTTTTTACCTTAATGTTTACAAACGTATTGCTGTCCGTCTTATCCGCCTGTGATCTTGCCTTTTGTTGAAATCGTTCTTGTAACCTTTGGCCAAAACTTGTCCGGTATCTGATTTGCTGCCTGTACATAATCTTCCTGTGTGTGACAAACGTTTGTCCCTGAGGAACTGCCCCATGGGAATGGCGTTAGTAGTGTTGGATCATGGTAACTGTCGTGTCTCAATAAATTCTACTGGTTTTCAGTCTAACTGAGCGCTCAGCTCCCCATCACTCTTTGTGACGTTAGCCTCCAAATAATTCACTCTCTCCCTCTGCAGAAGTATCAGGTGTGAATTTAATAGTAGGATGCCCTTTGTTCTGTTGTACAATCGTTTCTTTCCTATGTTGTTTCTGGAGGGCTTCCTAGATGCAGCTTGCAATAACTTTGTTTCTCTTTGGTGTTCCTGCTTTGACATTGGAGGCGACATTTCGTCTCAGTAGACATAGTTCTTTTTCTGATAGTTTGAAGCAATTTGTTATTTTGGTGGCTGACTATGTTTTGAATTTTATTTTTTTTATTTTTGATGGGGCTCACTGTCTGCAAACATAGGGTGGTGAGAACCTCTTTGCCGACCATAGCTAGTACCGGAGTGGAGGTGGACGGTATCTCAACAGTCCTCACTAGGATAATCTAAACTATTAAAAACAATCATAGAGAGATAGGCCTTACCTCTCTGGAAGATTACACACCAGATTAAGTTGGGATAAGATTTTTTTATTGGAGCTCAAAATTATACAACGCATTTCACATGGCTCTGTCCGCTTCATCAGGTCAATAAAAACTGTGCTGTAGAGTTCACTGTAACATGCATGAGCGCCTCTATGGACTCACCTTTGTCAGTATATAACTTCCATAACACTTATTTATCTTCTCCATTCCTAACGATACTGCATCATCGGGCTCCTAGTCTCTCATTTACCCTAGGCGATCCTGTGATCCTACTACAGGACCCACCAATTTCCCATTGCATGGGCCATATTCAATTAGCTAATCTACTGAGTTTTCTAACAGGACATAGGGCCTTATCCAATTTGTTTTTTCCTAAGTTTTCTCCTAGGAGATAATTTTTCATCTTCTGTTTAAATGAACTTTTCAGTACTCTGCAATTGAAAAAGTACTAAAAAGTAGGTGAAAAGTACTATCAAAATTATTCTGAGAATTTTCTTGCTTGCTGGTGGCTTAAAAGGAATTTTATGTATAATGTGAAAATATCACCTAGGAGAAAAAAGTGACTTGGATCGGGACTAAATCTTCATGTTATTGGCAAAATATGTTTTAAGCACTTGCCAATTGATAAAGTACTAAAAAGTAGATAAAGAAGTGACTACGTATTGGTGAGCTGCCGGTGAGTTGTGCTCCGCTAAAGCCGAACGACGGCTTTCCCTGCAGCCGCAAAACACCCGGCGACGTTAAATACTATTGCGACAACTCGGAGGGGGATGTAATTTAGGGCTGTGGAGTTGGAGTCGGAGCAATTTTGGGTACTTGGAGTTGAAGTCGGTGTCGGTGGTTTCATAAACTGAGGAGTCAGAGTCGGATGATTTTTGTACAAAATCTACAGCCCTGGTAAGTAATAGACTAAGTAGTCTGAGTCTGGGCCATTTTGGGTATCTGGAGTTGGAGGTTTCATAAACTTAGGAATCGGAGTCGGATTATTTTTGAACCGACTCCACAGCCCTGATGTATCTCACAGTCCGGCAACTGCAAATTACCCATACACGACCCGCACAGCATTTCAATGCTGCTCTGTGGCTCTTGGTTTCTGCGCTCGGTGGCGAGTGCCGTGCGCCAAAACCACGAAAGAGGTCATATAAAATGGATTTTTAGTATTTTCTTGTTTGCTGGAGGTTTAAAAGGGTTTTTTGATTGAAGTGTACCCTAGGCGAAAATGATTCACCTCTCCATAACTGCCTTAACACAGGGCTTATCTCTCCTTATTTGGCATCACTCATGATTTATCTCTCTTTATCTGTTTAGCTCATGCGTTAGCTCGCCTTACAGTTAAGGTGAAAAATAAGTAGGCTTTGTAAAGGTGGCCATACAGCTAGCGATTTGGCTGTACGATCGACCATTCGATTCCATAATTTTATAGAATCGAGAGGGAATTGAGTGTGTTCTAGAATTCTCAAATGATGAAAAGTGGCTGATTTCATGTCAAATCGACCAGCATAGACGATCGAGCAGGATGCAAGATTGCACAGGAATCGGCTTGTTTACATGTGATTCGATCAACTCTGAATCGATTTTTGCATTCAGTGCATGGGGCCACATCGTTCAGATCAATCGCATGTGATATTTCCTGTAGTGCGTGGGCCACTAGTCGATCGACTTTTGATCAACCATTCTGAGGTCGATTCCTTAATAAAGTCGATCACTTAGTCGATTGAATCAGAATCGCTAAATGTATGGCTACCTTAAATCGACCTCAATATCAGTTAGTATAGCATAGTACATTGATAATTGCTTTTGATTTGATTTGAAAGGGTCCTCTGATTTTCTACATATTTTTTTGTTGTTGTTTATGTTAAAGAGGAACTTTTACTGACTGTAACTAAATCATTTATAAATAAATATTGTAAAATACGGTATACGCAATTGTAATCATTTAGTCAGTGTTTGCCCACTGTTAAATCATTCCTCACTCTGATTTACATTCTTACATTTATCACAGATGGTGAAATCTTTACTGCTGGCAAGGTGCATCTCTGAAAAATGTTTGTTTACTATGTTCCGAAATCAATAGAAACAACTATTCAGTTCACCTTTTTCTCCTAGGAGATTTTTTTTTTTCTCCTCTTTAAAATAACTTTTCAGGACTTTGCAATTGATAAAGCTCCAAAAAGCAGGTGAAAAAGTACTATCAAAATTATTTTGAGTATTTTCTTGTCTGCTGGTGGTTTAACCAGCTTAGCGGTATGGACGAGCTCAGCTCGTCCATGATCGCCGCGCTGGATGATTTTTATAATTTTTTTTATTAAAACACACACGCAGCTAGCACTTTGCTAGCTGCGTGTTTATACCGCTCGCCACCGATGCGCCGCTACCTGCCGTGTAATAGGCCCCCCCCCCCGAGACCCCGTGCGCAGCCTGGCTTATCAGCGGCAGGCAGCGCTAAGGGGTGGATCGGGATTCCCTCTGACGCCATGATGTGGATGACGTCGATGACGTCATCCCAATCGGCGCCATGGTGACGGGGGGAGACAAACAGGAAATCCCGTTCTGAATGGGATTTCCTGTTTGCTCTGATCGCCGGAGGCGATCGGAAGGGGTGGGGGGATGCCGCTGCAAAGCGGCTATCATGTAGCTAGCGCTAGGCTAGTTAATGATTTAAAAAAAAAAAAAGTGCTGCACCGCCGCCCTGGCCGTTCTAATAGAACGCCAGGGTGTTTAAAACACATTTTATTGACATGGTGTGAAAATATGACCTAGAAGAAAACTCAGGAGAAAAATTGAATTGTACATGGGCCCTGGTCTACCAGAATGCTCTGGGAGAAGAATTCTGCATAACTAAACAGCCTAGGCTAAACACCACTGGGATGCTGGGATTACATACCAATATGGAATTACATACCAATATACAGCAATATATCGGTACAGAAAGACAAGACAAATAACATTTATATCGCGCTTTTCTCGTGGCGGACTCAAAGCGCCAGAGCTGCAGCCACTAGGACGCGCTCTATAGGCAGTAGCAGTGTTAGGGAGACTTGCCTAAGGTCTCCTACTGAATAGGTGCTGGCTTACTGAACAGGCAGAGCCGAGATTCGAACCCAGGTCGCCTGTGTTAGAGGCAGAGCCCTTAACCATTACACCATCCAGCCACAGCTGGATAGTGTTTCTGATTCTGAAATCAAAACACAAAACATTTATATTGTGCTTTTCTCTTGGCAGACTCAAAGCACTTCAGGGCTGCAGCCACTTAGGGCAACCAGGATCATTAGGGAGCCTTGCTCAAAGACTCCTTACTGTTTTACATACTGGCTTGAGCCGGATTCACACAAAGGCTCAAATCCCACATCAAATGCAACAACAGTCTTACCAGTCTGCTACCCAGCTGATATAATTACCATAAAATTAGGTATCCTATCTAATAATATCCCTGTGTCCCTGTGTCATCCTGTCCCTGTGTCCGTGTGTTGCGCTACTGTGTATGTGCAGGACGGACAGCTGCTGGGACAGGAGGACAGGGCCAGGGAGCCGGGCGGACAGGTAAGCGCATGCGCACTGACTGGCGGCGGCGGTGGCAGCGTGAAAAGACCTAGAGCCCGTTTTTAAACGGGCTTAGGTCAACTAGTCCTGAATAATGTAGTGCATTCAGCTATCTGTTGTTACAGTGCCTCTTTAATACACCTGTAATAATTTCTCTGAGCTTTGTTTTTTCTGTTATTACTGCCTCGGATTTGGCCTTGCTTGAGTGGTTTGACAGCCAGAAGATTTCCACCTCCATCATTGATTCACAAAGCTGTGATAACTTATCACGGTCGGGCTAGTGTTATAGCGAGCATAACGTTTTTCACGCTCAAACACGAATTTGCGTATAAAATCGTGGCCGTCTTTGCGTGAAAATGGCCACGATTGTGCATGCAAATTCGCGTTTGTGCACGAAAATGTTCCGCACGTTATAGCACGTGCAAAACGCTAGCGCGACCGGTGATAAGAGTTATCACGGCTTTGTCAATCAAGCCCCTTGTGGTGGAAATACCACCATTAGAGTCTCTAGTCTAGAACTGCCCATTGGTTAGATCGTGATTTATGAGTAGATCTCAAAGGACGTCTGGGTAGATCCCACATCACCAGCTTGAGCGATGTGCTTACCCGACTTTGATGAACTTAGGCCAATATGCTGTCCTGAAGTTTTGCAAAGCAGTGTAGAGGATTATGAGCAAGGTTGGGAGCCATACATTTAGAAGCATTATGTGCTACTGCTGATTACAGTTTTGCTGGACACTGCGCCTGATATTGTCTATTTGGCCAAGCACTGTTCTATTTGGATTACTGAGGAGGCCTCTGTGATATGCATCTGATTGGTGGCTTGTGGTTTTTGGTAATCACTAATGTGATGGACTGCTGCTGTGCCTGGGCTGCAGTTGTGGCTTGTGGTAATCACTGATGGACTGCCGCTGTGCATGTGCTGCAGTAGTGGCTTTTGGTAATCACTAATGTGATGGACTGCCACTGTGCATGTGCTACAGTTGTGGCCTTTGGTAATCACTGATGGACTGCCACTGTGCATGTGCTACAGTTGTGGCCTTTGGTAATCACTGATGGACTGCCACTGTGCATGTGCTACAGTTGTGGCCTTTGGTAATCACTGATGGACTGCCACTGTGCATGTGCTACAGTTGTGGCCTTTGGTAATCACTGATGGACTGCCGCTGTGCATGTGCTGCAGTTGTGGCCTTTGGTAATCACTGATGGACTGCCGCTGTGCATGTGCTGCAGTTGTGGCCTTTGGTAATCACTGATGGACTGCCACTGTGCATGTGCTACAGTTGTGGCCTTTGGTAATCAATGATGGACTGCCGCTGTGCATGTGCTGCAGTTGTGTCTGGAAGAGTAATTTGAGCTCCGGCATTTGAGCACCCAAATTAGTAACTGACCGCTGCTATGGCTGTAATTCTCATTACTGTCTATGATTGCGCCAAAATCACTCTACGTCAAATATAAGGATACGTTTACAGTGGTGCATCGCGGCATAATGGGTGCTTGACGCTTTGTAACATGGCTTACCACACTGCAATTCCACTAATAGTCACAATGAAGCATCATTTTCATTGACTGTATGCTTCACTGTTCTTCACTGTATGCGACGCAATCCGTAGATATCGTTCAGCGCCGCTTTTCTGATCTGTTGTATTCCCGCTGTTACGGGAAATATGGCCGCTGTTATCCTAGCCTAAGCTGCCTATGCAGAGTTCCATTTTGACTGCAGATAACTTAGGCTTGCAAATAGTGGGAAGACTATCATGTCAGGTAAAACATCTTACCCTTGTGGGGTTCCATTATCAAATACTAGCGGACCTGTGGCGTAGCATACGCCGCATAAGAAGGTAGCGGGCAGGAAGGGGGTATTGGGCACAGCGGCGGGGAGGGGGTTGGACCTCCCCTCCCTCACCTGGGTCCCCCATCTGCGCTCCCCCTCCAGCTTAAGCTCAGCAGCAGCCGCCGCCACTATTAGTAAGAGGCAGCGGGGGGGGGGTGACTCACCTCTTCCGCGTTCCAGCGTGCGTTCCACTGTCGTCACTTCCTGCAATGCTGTCCTCTGTATTGTAAGTGGACGGCATTGCAGGAAGTGACCACACTGAAACGCGGAAGAGGTGAGTTATCCCCGCCCACTGCCTCTTACTAATAGTGGCGGCTGCTGCTGAACTTAAGCTGGGGGGGGGAGTGCAGGTAGGGGACCCAGGTGAGGGAGGGGGGCTCTGACCCCCCCCTCCCCGCCGCTGTGCCCAATACCCCCTTCCTGCCCGCTACCCCCTCCAGCTCGGCGGCAAGTGTAGGACTGCCCCTGGGGGCAGGGTGCTACTTCTTCTTCTTGCTTGGACCGGCCCCTTCTTCTTGCTTGGACCGACCCTGGGGGCAGGGCGCTACTTCTTCTTCTTGCTTGAAGGTTGAAGCACTTAGCCTATTATATATATATATAGATTGTGATATGCATCTTACTGCTACTGCAGTAGTTTCTTCTATGGTTAGCTAATTGTTTATCAACTGTGTTACGAAAAATATATAATTTATGGGATACTCTGCAAGAGATACAAGATGCCTTTTGTACTTGTAAGACAAATATGTCATATGTTTTCAGCTGTTTCTCCACCGTTCACCATGGCAACATGTTTTTTTTCTTCTACATGGTGTTGAGCTGGTCTATCATCCTGTGGGGAGGGTAGGGAGATATTGGATTAGAAAGCTCCTGGAATGTTTCTATCTAATAGTCATACTGGGGTCTTTTTTGTGCTTTTTATATGGTTATCTATCCATTTTTCCATGCATTTATACATTTTTATAATATATTTTTGTTATTAGAGTGTTGTGACTGTTGTAGGATAAACCCAGTGTAGATTATTTTTTTTTTACGTGTTTTCATCAGGGCCGGGACAAAGTTCTCTAGCACTAGAGGCGGAGATCTCGAGTAGTGCCCCCCATGAATTGTGCCTGCCCCAGTATTGGTTCTACTACTACTATTAGGAAGACCCCCCCACCCAGTTTAGATAGCCAGACGTACCCCCAGTATTAGGTAGGTTCCCATCCCAGGCCCTCCTCCTGGTGCCCTTGTAGCCCTGCGCCCAGAGGCTGGAGCCTTTCCAGCCTCTGCCTCGGCCCAGCCTTTTCATCTTAATAGATTGATTGATGAGTGAGATACTACATATGGGGCTGTCAGTTCATTTTTAAATCAGGTATAATACAATAACAAGCACATATGTGCCAGTTGGGCACAATTGGATTTCTTCAGGGGGGCCACGCTTGACTACAGGGGACCGGAGGATGGCATGGGAAGCCTATAGGATCCAGAGGCTTCTCTTTTCTTAGGTAAGTATGTGTTTTTGTATCCAAGGTTAGCCTCAAGTTCACTTTAAGCACAAAAAGAAATATTTTTTCCAGGTGCTTTTGCTAAATGCACCATATAGCAGCAAAGTGAAAGATATCAGAGCAACGTGTCAGAAAAAGAAAAACTCAGAATCACTGGGATGAATAAAGGATCCCCCAGACTAAAAAAAACAACAAACAAACTTGTAAAGTCATAAACTCAGGCGTAACTAATTATCTTGTTTATTGCACACCAGGTTAATTGGCTTCCACCTGTGATCAACTGTAATCATTTTGAGTACTTCAGCATAACAATCAGCTAATGGGTGGCTGTCAAGAGATAAAGCTGTGGACAGGCACAAGTCAGGAGATTGATACCGAACAATTTCAAGGGCTTTATCAACCCCTGGCGACACAGTAAAGTCTATAATTAAGATGGTAATTGTATGCCTGTGACAACAATTTAAAGTGGATCCGAGATTAACTTTTACTCATTGCATAATTGTGTTCCTTTCCTATTGTTTATAGGGCATTCCTCAAGCCAAATACTTTTTTGTTTTTGTTTTAATACTCTAATTCCCTATAAACTAAACAAGCCACGCCGCACAGGTTTTCAGAGAGCCTTTCAGACAGTAGCAAGGGCTCATGGGAGCTCAGTCTGGGCAGGAGGAGGGGGAGGTATTACTAGCCAGAGATTTCAGAGGCAGAGGGAGGAGGGTTTTTTTTTTTCTCAAAATGCAGATAAGCCTGGACCAGTGTAATGTTTACAAACAACATGGCTGCTGTCATTGCAGCACAGGTAGAAATAATCATATTCTATTAAAGCTGTTTGCAGCTAGATTTCCTGTGTAAACTATCTAAACTTTAGATAAGATATATAGACAAGTTACTTGTTATAGTTAGTTTTTCATCTCGGATGCGCTTTAGCAAGTGCTCTACAAATGTGGCATGGATGGGAGGGTTGCAACAAAACAGTCACTTCTGAAGGAAGACCACATTAAAGAAATACTGATGGGGAAAATGCGCGGGAAGGGGGAGAAGGCAAATCGTAGCCAATAAATAGGTAAGGGCATTGTTACAGACACTTACCACGGGGTCTGTTTTCTCCTGAGAGGCTCGGTTTCCATGCAAATCGTTCCAGTACAGACCCTGACCAGAGGAAGTCACTGGCCTTTGAACCGGATCTAGTTGGCCACACATGCACACTAGCTCAGTGCCACCCCTTTGCCCACACTGCCGGTGTTTTCTGAGCATTTGCACAAGTGCGCCCAACTAGAGCTTCTTGGGAAACTATGGAGACCACCAAGTGTCTGCAACAATGCCCTTACCTATTTATGGGCTCTGATTCAGTTTGTCACCTTCTACTTCCTTTAAGACTCAGTTAATCTCTGAGTTAGGGCTGGTGCACACCGAGCGGCTTTTTGGGCGTTTTCAGATCCGCTTGCGGCTGCGGATCTGCTTGGTCAATGTATCTCAATGGGGTGGTGCACACCAGAGCGGGGGGCGTTTTGCAGAAACGAAAAATGCCTGGGTGAGGCATTTTTTGGATTGCGGGTGCGTTTCTGCCTCAATGTTAAGTATAGGAAAAGCGCAAACCGCTCTGAAAAACGGCACTTCAGAGCGGTTTTGCAGGCGTTTTTGTTACAGAAGCTGTTCAGTAACAGCTTTACTGTAACAATATATGAAATCTACTATACTGAAAACCGCAGCAGCAATCCGCAAAACGCTAGCAAAACGCCTCATAAAAATAAAAAAAAGCGTTTAAAAATCTGCTAGCATTTTGCGGATCTGCTTGCGGTTTTTGGTGTGCACCAGCCCTAAGTGCTGCTTAAAGATTCTGAGGTTGAATGGAAAAAAAAATTATGGTCAGATGTAACTAAAATCGAACTCTTTGGCTTCAAGACCAAGCAGTATATCTGACGGAAAGTCAACATTGCTCACCATTCAAAATTCACCATACTTACAGTAAAGCATGGAGGTTGGTAGCATCCTGTTGTGGGGGTGTTTATCTGTAACAGGGATCAGGGCAGTTGTCGGGACAGTAGGATAAATGTTTAGGGCAAAATGCCATTAAATTCTTTAAGAAAACTGGCTTTCAATGGCAAGAAGGTTCACTTTCCAAAATGATAATGACCTGAAGCTTACAGCAAAATTGACCATACAGTGAATGTAGGTCTGAAGGCTGCCCGAGGGTTAACCACTTGAGGACCCACCCTTTACCCCCCCTTAAGGACCAGCGCTGTTTTAGCTGATCTGTGCTGGGTGGGCTCTACAGCCCCCAGCACAGATCAAACACCAGGCAGAGCGACCAGATCGCCCCCCTTTTTTCCCCACTAGGGGGATGATGTGCTGGGGGCTCTGATCACTCCTGCCTGCCTGAGTGTTGCGGGGGGGGGGGGGGGGGCACCTCAAAGCCCCCCTCCGCGGCGAAATTCTCCCTCCCTCCCTTCCCCGGAGATCCGAGGTTGCACAGGAACGGATCTGTCCTGTGCAGCCTCTAACAGGCTCCTGCCTGTCATGTGACAGCGATCCCCGGCCGCTGATTGGCCGGGGATCGCTGATCTGGTACAACGCTGCTACTGTTAGCAGCGTTGTAAAAATGTAAACAAAGCAGATTATTTCCGCTTGTGTTTACATTTAGCCTGCGAGCCGCGATCGGCGGCCCGCAGGCTATTCACGGAGCCCCCCGCCGTGAATTGACAGGAAGCAGCCGCTCGCGCGAGCTTCCTGATTAATTAGCCTGCAGCCGGCGGTCCTGAAGCTGCCACTTTGCCGACGCGCGGTATGAGTGCGCGGTCGGCAAGTGGTTAAAGACCTAGGAGGAAGAATAACTTCAACTGGGGGTGGTGCAGGAATGAAGGGACCTTCCCTCTACATCAGTGTTTCTCAAACCTGTCCTCGTGACCCTCCAGGCCAGATGGCCGGATTTATACATTTTCTGCCAGTTGAAAATTACATTGCAAAACATAGATATATAGAAGAAACACAATAACCAGTAAAGAAAAGGCAATTCCACACAAAATATGAAGTCGCACATTACAAACATAATAACTACGAAATAAGGACGGGCAGATGCAATCAACCTGTGAGCATAAATTTCATTAAAGAAGAAAGTAGTAGAGAGAGCTAAAAGCGAGAGAAGAAAAAAGGAGAAGGAGAAGAGAGATGCAGAAAAAATGAACATAGGAAGTCTAGAAAATCAGCCCTTTTCTTTTTTATGAGCATCAGTTTCCCCTTTTCATCTTACGCCCCATTTCCAGCCTCCTCTTTCATATGTAGCAGCCCCTATTTCATGTCCAGGTGCCTCCTTTGGCTTCTGCCGCCCAATGCCCAGGCCTTTGTGGTCTTTCCAGAATCCAGCCTTGGTGACCTCCCCCAACGGTGCATGTTTTGCAGGCAACCTCAGTTATGTCTCAGCTACACGGAATCCACCTAGCTGGGACACTTACTACCCCACCTGTGCATTGTAGAAGTTGCCTTTCAATCATGCTCCACTGGGGGGGTCACGAGGACAGGTTTGAGAAACACTGCTCTACATAGACATGTATGAAACCTGAAGTGATTTTCTCACTTCAGGTTTGCTTTCATTTTAAACTGCAAATCAACAAAATGTGTATTTCTATCTGTCTATTGGTCCGTCTTCCTAACTATCTTTTATGTGTATCTATAAATATATATAGTTAGAAATGAATTTATAAATACTTGACTACTGTTTTTTGTTCTTTCTTTTTAGATACAAGCTAACTCTACTCTTGATACACATCCATAAAATGAGGAATGTGGACAAAAAGACTAGTTAATAGGCATCTACTGGAAAGATCAAAGCAAGCCTGGGCAGTCCCAGGTCAATGAAAGTGTACAATCTCACATTTCAGCTCATCTGCTTCTCCTACTGTAAAAGGTTTTACGAGACTCAATTTACCAACTGCTTTCTTCCCTAATTTCGTGAGGAATATTTGAAACCCCTGTGAGCAGGAGGGTCAAAGCAAAAATTCCAGATCTTCTCACCTCAGCTGATACGGAGGATATACAGGATGAACGAGGAATGTGGCCTGTTGGGTCGAGACCTTTCCAAGATGACTGATGAGGAAATGCTGGCTCATAGCAAGGAGGAACTTGTAAGGAAGTTGAGAGAAGAGGAAGCTGAAAAAATGGCAGCCCTCATCCAAAGGGGTCGTCTTATCAAAGAGGTCAACCGTCAGCTGCAAGGTCACCTCACAGAGATTCGTGAGTTAAAACAAGTCAACCATCGTCTACAGGAGGAGAACAGAGAGCTGAAAGACCTCTGCTGCTTCTTGGATGACGACAGGTTAAAAAGCAAGAAACTAGCGAGCGAGTGGCAGTTATTTGGCTATCACGCGGCCAAAGTTTTACGGGAGGACTTGGGTGGATATCTTAAAAAACTTGCTGAGCTGGAGAGGCGACAAGACGAGCTTGTGAGGGAAAACACGTGTCTTTCTGAAGTCTTTCTGGCTCTAGAGGAAGATGGAGCATCCATAAGGCATCACGCTAGCCCCGTGGCTTCATCAGAGCTTAGTCTTTTACCTTGTGGACCACGAGACTTGGGAGATGGGAGCTCCAGTACGGGCAGTGTTGGAAGCCCAGACCAACTCCATGTTGTTTGTTCACCTGATGACTGAAAGCGGGTTGACATCCCAATATGGTGAATGTAAATGGCTGTGAATGACAAAGACTTCTGGCATCTAAACAGGGATTCATGGGGGGGTCACTGATAGGGGTGAGGGAATCTGGGGCAACAGCTTGGTCTTTTTACCCATACACTGCTTTGTGTATATATTGTACACACCAAATTCTGAAGCCATGTATTGTGTTCTGTAAATAAGCTGACGAACAAAGACATATACACAGCTGGTAGTACAGTTTTGGATCTCAATCACTGTAAATATACATGTAGGGATAGTACACGTTTCACTCAGTTAGCGATAGTACAGACCCGCCTTCCTGACATTGATCTCTCTCTCACTCTCCAGTATAGCGGTAGTACAGTGATTGGTCCACACTCTGAACATATACAGACACTGGTGGAGAGATCGTGAGGTCACTACAAGTTGTCAATGCTCTCTGTACATATACAGTCACTGTTTTAGTATATGTACAGGGCACAGATTGTACGGTCTTTACGACTTGTCGTTTTTCTCTGTACATACAGTCACTGGTTTCTGTATAAGTACAGGGGGTAGACTGTACAGTATTTACAACTTGCCACTGCTCTCTGTACATACAGACGCTGGTCTATGTATATGTACAGGGGAGAGATGGTGCAGTCTCTATAACTTGTCACTGCTCTCTGTACATACAGACGCTGGTCTATGTATATGTACAGGGGAGAGATGGTACAGTCTCTATAACTTGTCACTGCTCTCTGTACATACAGTCACTGGTTTATGTATATGTACAGGAGAGAGATGGTACAATCTCTAAAATACTTGTCACTGATTCTGTACACATACAAGTCACTGGTTTCTGTATATACTGTATACAGGGGAGCGATGGTACAGTCTGTAGTACTTGTCACTGTTCTCTGTACATACAGTCACTGGCTTATGTATATGTACAGGGGAGAGATGGTACAACCTCTAGTGCTTGTCACTGATACTGTACACATACAAGTCACTGGTTTCTGTATAAACTGTATATAGAGGAGCGATGCTACAGTCTTTATTACTTGTCACCGATCTCTGTATATTGAAGTAGGAGACGCAATACAATGTCTGTCCCCATTCAGTGATCTTTGTATATACACAGGAGAGAGATAGTGCAGTCTTAGTTCTCGATAAACAATCTCTGTATGTATAAAGCCAGAAAAAAAACACATCCTTACATACGTGTCATTTTCCCAGACTACAATTCTTGTGTGTCTATAGTGTAATCTTCAACTTCCTGTTTGTTCAGGGATTTATTTGTTGTTTCTTACATTGCTGCTACCTGAGCACCTACGCATTTCAATACTTTTTTTTTTCTTGAAATCACAAGAATGCACACAGAACCATAGAGTTCACTTCTGTGCCCATGTTATAGTAAATGGGGGGCACTGAAACAGGGTTAGTTGGCATGTGTAGGTGTGGTGAAAAGTACAATAGATGTGTTCCTCTGGTTTGAAGGGCCGTGCACAGCTGGGTCCTTTCAGCGGATTGTCGCATTGATGGACAACATCGTTGGACAACGATCTGGCTGTGTAGGGGTTCCCTTCAGTGCAGTAACTAGCACGCTTGTTTTGTTGGAATTGTTCGTTATAACATACAAAGATTTCCTAGCATGCTAGGAAGCCTTTGTGTGAGTGGTTGTTAACGTTACTGTTTTCTGTTGAACAAACTGAACGATGCAATCAGCACTTTTGAAGATTACGGAGTACAGAGCAGAATTTTGCCAGAGACTTGCAGGTAGATGTAGGTGATCCACTGCCTTTCCTAGTGCTGAGATACATACCTATCTATGGATGATCCCTGTAGACAAGACAAATAACATCACACTTATCTCCTGGCTGACGCAAAGCACCAGAGCTGCAGCCACTAGGGCATGCTCTGTAGGCAGTAGCAGTGTTAGGGAGTATTGCCCAAGGTCTCCTACTGAATTGGTACTGGCTTACTGAACGGGAAGAGCCGAGGTTCAATCCCAGGTCTCCTGTGTCGGAGCCAGTACACTCTCCAGCCACAGGAGACAGGAGATGACAAACTTTTATTTATGAGTAACTGTAGAAATCACCAGTCAACAAATCTTGAGATGTTTGACTTTCAGAAAATACTGCACAGTTTCTCCTTCTTCCTTGGGATAGTCTACTTTTCAGCTCTATAGGCATAAATCCTGTATTTGCCTATGAATCATCCACCAGAGAAGCCAATAGCTATGTATATTTTTTAATTCTCTCTTACCTGAAACTATTGTTAGTAATTATTTCAGGTGAAAGTTTACAGGCATGCTGCTAGGCTCTCTGTATAGCAGAATGTACTATTTTGTGGAGGGGGGGGGGGGGGGTAGGAGGGATTTAAAGCACAGTGCTGTGGTATACTTCAGTAGAAATTCCTGCAAGAATAACAGTTGGTAATAGTGTTCCAAAACGACGGACAACTGAACACTTGTCAGCGAGGTGGTCGATCACCTGCACACTCTAGTTTTGCGCCTGAGATCACAAGTAATTGTTTTGGGGTGCCAAAAGTTGATTGTGGGTATTTATCCTTCCTACATATCTGATAAAGCGTATTCAATACTTTTAATAGTTGAGATTACGTAAAAATATTAAATCTAATAAAAATCTATTAAATATTTTGGCAGTCTAGATTAAACTTCAATCTCCTTTATCGATCAAGTATTGATTGGCGGCTGCATAGCTTTGTACTGCATTGAAGACTGGAGGTAGCATGATCAGTATTTGATCACATTTCTGCTGAAATCCTATCAAACCTAATATCAGGAAACTAATCAACAGAGAAATATCGGATCATTTTACTCATCTGCTACAAATCTATTAGCATATGGTAAATGTTATTTTCCAAATTAAGCATGAGTAGACCTCAGAGGGTTGAACATGTGATCATGATTTAGCCAACCTCAAGGCATCTGATCTAAGTAGAACAATACATTTAACTTGATGGACATCTACCATGGAACATTATAAACTTTAAAATACATGCATATAAATGTACATTTCTCCCTGAGTATAATGACCTATAAATTGCTTTTCTCCTATTTCACTGTGACTTACAATAGATAGTACTAATCTGACATCTGTCAGGTTTTGGACTAGTCCATCTCCTCATGGGGAATTCTCTGTTATTTCTTTTATTTTCAAATGCACTTACTGAACTGCAGTTGCTCAGTTCAACTTTCAAAATAGTGTGCAAAAGAGTAGCAAAGCTGTCTGACATCTTTGTATATAGATCCTTTGCAGGGAGGTTTTTTTTACAGAATTAAGTTAATACCAAGAATCCCCATGAGGACATGGACTAATCCAAAATCTGTCAGCTTTTTATTGCCTACTGTAAGTGACAGTACATAGGGAAAAGGTCATTTATTATTATTATTATTTTACTCTGGGAGATATGTACATTTTATATGTATGTATTTTAAAGTTTACAAATGTCAGTGATAATGGCCCTTTAAGCTTTGTGTAGGTCAGCTTGACCTGAACGATCACGGAAGACTTTAAGCTGAAACAATCATGAATGTCCATTTTGGACACTTATAATCTGGTGTCTGTACAGGACTTTACTGTAGGAGAAAAATAAGGACAATGAGTTCAACTCCTATCTGCAAACAGGAATGTGGCCAAAAAAGATCCCATTAGGGTGACTGTCGCAGGTCCCTATACAGAATACCTAATCTGTGAGTTTAGATCGGCTATATAGGATTGCTCTGGGGGAAAAAGCTTTTTGGTTTTGTTTTTACAAATATCAGTATTGAATACAAATATCCTGAATGCTGTCCCCTCCGATCCAGTGCAGCTCCATGTAATGCAGCAGTGTCAGCTCCAGAAGTGCCTTAAAGTTAAGCTTTCATTCATTTTCAGTGGAGGCTTGGTTGAAAAACAGTTCCAAAGCTGCAGCTACATCATGGAGTGGAGAGTGCAGGAATCAAATCAAAAATAGAAGCTTCCTACCTATCCTATTCCCCCATGAATCATTTTGAACTTACAGTTTACCGAAACCTAAATTAAAAGCCAGGAAATAAGGGGTAGGGAACCTAGGCTCTCCAGCTGTCAAGGAACTACACAATGCATTGCAGGAGTCTTGACAGCCACAGTCATGATTAACAAAGGCAAATGCATGTTGGGATTTGTAGTTTTATCACAGCTGGAGAGCAAAGGTTCCCTACCGCTGATTATTGTTTAAATAGTTACAGTGACCAGTGTCCTAGACTTTAAAAAGTGAACAAAGGATAAGGCTGCACAGTGCCCAGCCTTACCTCTCCCTCTGCAGATAGCCCTGAGGAGTCCTTCTGTATGCGTGCTTTGGGGAGTGGAAGTGACCCCTCCTCTGCAATCCACCCGCCTCACCATATTCTCATATACTCAATATATGAGAGAGCCACATTGGTTGGCTCATAGTCAGGTGGGAGGTGGAGTCAGTTTTTCTGCATCCAATCTGCGTGTAGTGGAAACAGACCCTTAAGGCCATGTTGAGAATCCCCCATGAAGAGATGGATTAGTCCAAAACCTGTCTGTCAGATTTCTACTACCTACTGTAAGTGACAGCAACATAGATGAAAAGTAATTTATGGCTCATTTCACTCTGGAAGAAATGTACTTCTTATTTGTATTAGTTTACATGTATTTTACATTTTCTGGGATAGTAATCCCTTAATATTTATGCTATCTGCTGTTCTGTAAGATCAAGTTCTCCCGCCACCACTTCAGCCATCCCACCCTTCTCTATTGCCCCCTCTGGGAGGGTGGTTGGGTAGCAGCTCAGCTATGCCCCCTCTCACTTTTGTTTGGGTTGGGTGGTTGAGTAGCTGCTTGCCCACACATCCCCTTACTTCCTCCCCCTCCAGCTCACATAAGAGGACTATGGGGAGCAGCATGGGTCACATGACTACCACAGATAATTCAAGTATTTCCTATAATTGTAAAACTTTTGTTTAAATTGTGTATCTGAAGTAGGCAGGAAGTATTAGGCTATAGGTTAAAAAAAACATTTGCATTAAAAGGGGCTGCATAAACTAAATTCCTGAGGAAAAAAATCAGTCCTCATCTGTGAGAATTTTCATCACAGCCAGGAAATGTGGAAATCTTCCCAACAGCCATAGATAGCACCAAATAAAATACCTTTTTTGCAGAGCGAGAAACAGTTACAATTCGCCCTCAGATTTATATTGGTCAAGTTTATTTTGTGTCCCCAAAACTACCAGTTTTCATGTTAAAGAGAATCTGTATTGTTAAAATCGCACAAAAGTAAACATACCAGTGCGTTAGGGGACATCTCCTATTCCCCTCTGTCACAATTTCGCCGCTCCCCGCCGCATTAAAAGTGGTTAAAAACAGTTTTTAAAAGTTTGTTTATAAACAAACAAAATGGCCACCAAAACAGGAAGTAGGTTGATGTACAGTATGTCCACACATAGAAAATACATCCATACACAAGCAGGCTGTATACAGCCTTCCTTTTGAATCTCAAGAGATCATTTGTGTGTTTCTTTCCCCCCTGAGGGGGGAGTGCATAGCAGAACCACAACACTGAAGAACTTGGCAGCCTTCCAGACACAGGCTGACAAGTCTGACAAGGGAAAGATACATTGATTTATTACAGAGACTGTGATAGTACAAAGTGCTGCAGCAAGCCAGAACACATTAGAATAGCTTTTGGAACTTGTAGGATGATAAAAAACAGGATGCAATTTTTGTTACGGAGTCTCTTTAAAGGGGTTCTGTGGTATCCTAAAAATTAAACAAGCTGACGCTTACCTGGGGCTTCTATCGGCCCCCTGCAGCAGTAATGTCTCTCACCATCTTCCTCCGATCACTCGTTCCCCGCTGCCGGGCCCGGTTTAATATTCGTCTAAACAGACGAATAATGCTCGCTCCCGCTTGCGTCATCGGGAGCTTACTGCGCTGGCGCAGTACGAAGATTTTTTGTACTGTGCCTGCACAGTAAGCTCCCGGGACCAGCAGCGGGGAGCGAGTGATCGGAGGAGGACGGCACGGGACATTACCGCTGCAGGGGACTGATAGAAGCCCCAGGTAAGTGTCAGCTTGTTTGATTTTAAGGATACCACAGAACCCCTTTAAAGCAACAGAGCTCCATAAGGATGCAGGCAGTTAGGCACAACGGCTTCAATTCACTAAGGGTTGATTTGTTTCAAAAAAAATTTGGTAGGTAACTTGCAGCATTCTGTATTTTAGACCTCTATCAGTTTTACCTGACCGAACAGTACACCTTTACGTGTGAACACACCCATAGAAAACTGATGCCAACTGTCAAAAACTGACAGGACTGGACACATTTTATGTGTGAACCCAGCCTGACCTGCTTGGTAATGTTGAAGTCTTTCCAGCTATGGAGTAGGTCTCAGCAGCAAGCTGTGGTTCATCTATAAGTGGTTTGCATTCCTGCTTCATCCTTGTGACCGCTTACTAGAGGCTTCCTGCATCCCTTTAGTGCACGCCACTGGAGGGCCCACTTCTGTGTTTTCAGCATAACGGATGTGGTCATGCTTAGCGAATAGAAGCCAATATTTGCAATGAGGACACAGAAAAAAAAGTATTCCCCTTACAAAGAAATAAACTTCACAGAAAAAGAAATAAATAAAAATTGAACTTGTTTTAGCACTGCGCAGTATGTGGAGGCCAGGTAAGGATGGATCTTAGCGCTATGTTATACCTGTGCTCTGAGGTTGTAACGTTTTGCTTTGTTTTGTGCCTGCAGCATGTACAGGTGTCTATAACAGAAATTGGTGCTTCATCTAGAAGAACCCACTGCGAGGGTAATCAGACAGGCCAAAAGGAGATAGTGCAGACCAGGCACCAGGAATCAGGAATCATCGGGGCCTAATTATAGATCTGGTGGTAATCTGCAGCTCACCTGAAAAGTGCCGTTGTTTCTGCAGCAATAATATCTGTTTTCTGTGATCTGTAGATTACTATATTAAAGTAAACCTGTAAGCTTTAAAGGTGCAAATGTCAGACACTTTAAAGCGGAATGAAACCCAGCATTTCTACTTTGCTCTAATAGATTATTTACAGCATATTATATACAACCAGCATTTTACTAGAGCTGCAGTCAAAGGGTTAACACAGGCTTTAGAAGCTTCCCTTCCAGCAGAGCTGGTCGCTTCCGAACTTTACATAATGTTATCTTGTGTTTAATCGTATCAAGTGAGAAATGTAAACAAAGCCTTCTCTCACACTGCCGGGTCCCCAGAACAAAGTCAGACAAGCTTTCTAATGCTTTCTGATTAGGTTAGAGGATGAATAAAGCAGTTATAAATAAAATGCAAAGTCAGCTCTCAGAGTAAAATAAGTGTACTTTAGGAACGTAGAATTTCTAAATGAATAATGATACGTATGCACAAAAGCAAATATGCTAACCGTATGGCATATAAAAAGTAGGAAAACATGTTTTTATTGAATATTATGTCAGGGTTTTATACCGCTTTAAGCAATAGAGGGAAGCCTCTGAATCCTCCAGACCAGGGCTGTGGAGTTGGTACAAAAATTATCCGACTTCAGCTCCTCAGTTTATGAAACTACCAACTCCAGGTTCTCAAAATTGCTCTGACTCCTCTACTCCAACTCTACAGCCCTTGCAAGGCTATGGAGTGGGTACAAAAATCATCCAACTCCGACTCCTCAGTTTATGAAACCAACGACTTTGACTCCAGGTACCCAAAAATTGCTCCTTTGCTCCACAGCCCTGCTCCAGACCACCAATCCAGCCCTTGAGCCCTTGAAGTTTGCTCTCCTGTCCGTGAACAAGTGTGGCCACAAAGTGGAGCCCAATCGGCTCCGTGCTACTGCACGGGAGGAGGCATCTTGCGCCTGCACAGTGTGGCCACGTTTATTCAACAAGCCTTTGTCAAACAGTATCGGGGTGTCCCAGAACTGGATTGGTGGAGGCACTGGGTACAGGGGAAGCCTCTGGATTATGCCGAGGCTTCCCTCTACTGAGGTGAGTACCCACCTTTTTTCCTTTCAGGTTCACTTTAAATGATTGTCATTTTAAGTACTGATCACCAGTTTGTCATGAAATTGGTGATTTTCATATCAGAATCACCATTTTTTAATAAAAGGAGTGATCAGCCTTTCTGCCACTTTATAGATTGGTCACCGTTTTAAAAGTGAAGGAAGCCATTGGCATCCGTTGGGATGTTTTATTTAGATCCCCTTTTTGTAAATTCTTAGGATTGACCCTCTATAAATATGTCCGTCACACAAAATGGCAAACCAAGACATGGAGATTTGTTAAAGTGCGCCTGAACTCAGAACTTCCTCTCTGCTCTAAAAGATACACAACAGGATAATGATGTTTAAAGATAAAAATTCTTTGTTACAGCTGATACAAATCCTGCAATACATCTTCAGTGTCTACTTCCTGCTTTCATGGAAGCAGACATAGGGTTAACTTCCTGTTTTGCAAATTAGCTGCTCTGCCGAGGTAGCCAGCTGACACAGCGGAGAGATCAAATTACAGTTGTGATCAATCACAGATGAGAGGGAATTAGACAGGCTAAACTCTCTAAATACATACAGGGTGGATTTCTCTGTTTCCCTTCTGTCCTGTGCAAGGGTTGCCGCATTTTTATAAATAGACCCCAGTGAGTCATGATGATCACAATGGAGAAGCCTCCTATATAAAATGTAGAGGAAAGGAAAGGCGTCTGAATTTCCTACCCCAGTCAGCCAGCTTCCTGCAATCACATGCTCTATTGAAAGGAATTGGTTGCTATGGCAATGCAGACACCTTTTTTTTCCCTCCCAGACTTATAAATCTGACTTTATGTATCTATACTGCAGAGTTCAGTTTTATGACCTGTTCATTTTTCTCTGTGTATATAAAACATATAAATATATATATGACTTCAATTTCTGCACCTGTTACACAAATAAATCTATATATATTTGGGAATTTACACCTGACTTGTTTGGTTATAGTGGTGAATGGTTGACAGACCAGGATGGAGTGTGCATTGGATGATGAGAGACCCGGGTGGGGCCCTTGCGGGGAGGTCGTCTGTTGTTGAGGTTCTTCAAACTGTTCCTCTGCCTCTTGACTTATATTCACATCTGCCACCACAGCGCCACGCCCTCTTCCTCTGCCATTGTCTTCAGTCTTATTAATAGCAAATCAGGAAGTACAGAGACCCCAGGCTGGCTGTCTTCTACTCCAACAGATGTAAATGATATTTGTGGTGATACGTCAGGCAATCTCCTCTGTCATCCACATGAAGAGGGAAACACTGACTGACTACTGCAGATTTATTTATTGTGCTGAAAAGGGAGTAACAAAATGGAGGGAAAGGCTGTTTTATCTTGCAGCCTTACCACTTCCTCTTCAGAGGTCATAAACATGGAGGCTGTAAGGGGTCTTTGATGGATTCTGCTGTTAAAGAGAAACCATAATCAAGAATTGAACTTCATCCCAATCAGTAGCTGATACCTTCTTTCCCATGAGAAATCTATTACTTTTCTCAAACGGATCATCAGGGGGCTCTGTATGGCTGATTTTGTAGTGAAACCCCTCCCACAGTGTGATGCCAGTGCCTCACAGCACTGAGGTCCTGACATCACATGTGGGAGCCTTGTTGCATTGTGGGAAATAACAGCTGTTTCCAACTGCCAAAAAAGCAGGCAGCATCTCCTTCCAGTGACATCACCTGCCAGCAGTAAAAATGTCACCATGTGATAAATGTCAGAATGTAAATCAGGGAGAGGAAAGATTTTACAATGAGCAAAAACTGACAATCATTTATACTTAATTATTGTAAAAATTACGAGGAGTTTGCCCCTGCTAGACACAACTTTTAAAACCACGGCTATGTGAAATGAATGATATTTTGGTTCAGGATGATATAATTTATTGGCTAACTTCAAAGAAAAAGAGAAAAGGTTGCCACCATAAATCAGGCGATTTTACGGTCCAGTTGACCTTCCGATTTGATAATTTGATCTAATTGAAGGAAAACCGGTTCCCCAAAAATGTCCTTACGGTTGCGATGACTGATGTAAACAATGAGCCTCTGGTTGGTGTCCCCCCCCCCCCCCCTTCGTGCCCTTGTGCAGTATTAAAGTCTTACCAGTTCCCCGCCACAACTCCTGCGCCGTCATCGGCTTGTCTGCCATCAGCGTGGACTATGTGGTGCCATCATAACATGCACCTGGAGCCACATGGCTCATGGTGATGGCTGAATGGGGATGGCAGAGGAGGCTAGGAATTGTGGCAGCGGAGAACAGAGATTCTACTGACCACGGGAACCTGGGGGGGCGGGTCGGGACACTTTTGCACTTGAGGGGAGGTGCCACTTGGACTATTTCAGAGAGATTTTATGTTGAAATCTATTGCAAACAGGTTTGCGGTGTATGGGCACATTTGATCAGATAAAGATCTGTCGTTTGGCCGATCTGCTCATACATCGCCTGATGTATGGGCACCTTAACCACTTAACCCCCCCGCTAGTGACCAGGCTATTTTTCACAAATTAGGCCACTGCAGCTTTAAGCGCTCGCTGCAGGGCCATACAACTCAGCACACAAGTGATCCCCCCCCCCTTTTTCTGCCCACCAACAGCGCTTTCTGTTGGTGGGGTCTGATCCCCGCAGGCATGTTTATTTATTTTTTTATGTACTTATTTATGTTTATCTTTAAAATAAATTTTTCAATTTCTTTTTTAATTTTTGTACAAATCCCGCCCTCCCCCCGCCAGCCAATCACCGCGATCAGCTGTCATAGGCATCAGCCTATGATAGCCGATCGCTCCTGTGGATCCCAGGGGGACAGCCGTGTCACACAGCTGTCCCCAGTACAGCGCTGCCGTAGATCGCAGCGCTATACAGTGACGTCAGATGCTATGCGTCACCGGCGTGTATGCGGAACCCGGCGAGATGGAGGGAAATCACGTGGCGGCTGACACTGGACAGGTAATGTATAAATGCACACACTACATACATTTATACATTGCGGCGGGGTTTCGTTGTCTCGTCGCTCGCTCGCAAATAGGCCACCGTACCGCCGCACACCCGACCAACCAACTGCGGCCCGACATCTTGCAGCATGCACAATCGACCATGCGGCCAATTTCTGTCCCGAAATTGGTCGCTTTGTCGGTCGGGCATGCACATGGCAGCACCAATTTTCATCCAATTCGATTATAATAATCGATTGGATGGTCGGTTGGTTTGTCCGCTAATGTATGGCCACCTTTAGTGAGCATACACACATTCAATTTTTATTGTCCAATCTTTAACCAATTTTACCAGCTCCATGTAGTATAAGAGCCAACAGATTCTGAATACTGTGAACAGATTATGTAGGTAAGCTCTCATACTAATGGAAGTGATCAAATTGGCCAGTGATTGGTCAATCAAAATTGGATGTGTGTACGCACCCTTATGTGTGTCCTTCTCAATACACACGCGCTGAAAATGTCAAGAAATGTATATGTATGGAAGTCACTGAAATCTGGTTTTGGGATTAAGTGCCCAGTGAAGCAGGCTTTTATTGGGATATACATTGTGTGTACAAGGGTGAATGCATTCTGGCTAGATTCACAACAGATCAGTAATTTGTGGTTAAAAAGGCACCATTTTATTTCATCTCCATTTAAAATTCAAAACCTCAGTATAATTTACGCAGTTACTCTTAAAACATGAAACTTCTCTACAGCATCATTTAACACAGAGTTTATACAGAAGATCCTGTTCATCACACTCTTATTGACTAAAATAGTCAAAACAGTAGGAGTGGCATTTATCTATCTTGTAAAATCAATGATTGCTATATATATATATATATATATATATATATATATATATATATATATATATATAGCAATCATATACTGTATTTTTCGGACCATAATATGCTGCTGCCCATAAGAAGCACCTAGGTTTAACCACTTGAGGACCCACCCTTTACCCCCCCTTAAGGACCAGCGCTAGTTTGATTGATCTGTGCTGGGTGGGCTCTGCAGCCCCCAGCACAGATCAGGGTGCAGGCAGGGAGATCAGATTGCCCCCCTTTTTTCCCCCCTATGGGGATGATGTGCTGGGGGGGTCTGATCTCTGCTGCCTGCGAGTGGCTGGCGGGGGGGGCACCTCAAAGCCCCCCTCCGCGGCGAAATGCTCCCCCTCCCTCTCCTACCTGGCCCCCTTTGGTAAGCCGGGCTGCACAGGACGCTATCCGTCCTGTGCAGCCAGTGACAGGCTGTCTCCTGTCACATGGCGGCGATCCCCGGCCGCTGATTGGCCGGGGATCGCCGATCTGCCTTACGGCGCTGCTGCGCAGCAGCGCCGTACAAATGTAAACAAAGCGGATTATTTCCGCTTGTGTTTACATCTAGCCTGCGAGCCGCCATCGGCGGCCCGCAGGCTATTCACGGAGCCCCCCGCCGTGATTTGACAGGAAGCAGCCGCTCGTACGAGCGGCTGCTTCCTGATTAATTAGGCTGCAGCTGGCGACGCAGTACTGCGTCGCTGGTCCTGCAGCTGCCACTTTGCCGACGCACGTTATGAGTGTGCGGTCGGCAAGTGGTTAAGGGACAAAAACCAAGGGGAAAAAAAGAACTAAACTTGGTGTGTCCATGGTGCAGGGTCATCTTGTGGATGTTCTGCCCCTAATCCAACCAAATTATTATGTACCTCCTATCAGTGGCGTAGCTAAGGAGCTGTGGGCCCGATGCAAGTTTTGCATGGGGCCCCCCAAGCACTATACACATAATAATTGATATGGTGCACCAAAATCTGCCAATGGCAATTACAGTGTCAGAGGTGCAAGAAGGAGATGGGGAGCAGTTTGTTAATGATTACCACTATTCAAAGTATCTATAGAAGTGATTATTATGAGCACAGGACCAATAGAGAGCTAATACTGCAGTTGAGGGAGGGCCTCTCAGGGCCCCTCTGGCCCAAGGGCCCCGATGTGGTCGCAACCCCTATTGCTACGCCCCTGCCTCCTATGTTTTCCTTGTACCTCTTGTGTCCCCCCTGTACCCCCTTTTTGTTCCCCTTGTACCTCTTGTGTTCATCTTGTACCCCCTTTGTACCGCTTGTGTCCACCTTGTGCCTTATGTTCCCCTTGTACCTCTTGTGTCCCCCTCCCTTCCTGTGCTCTCCCAGCCCCATACAGAGTATATGCACAGGGAAGCAGCAGGTTGTGTCTCTCCTGCTCTGTGCACCTCCACGCACTGAGCGATATCTTCTCTCCCTCACGGCTTCCCCCTGCTCCCCAGGCACAAGGGGAAGTCTTGAGGGAGAGAAGATGTGTTTGCATTGAGACGCCCAGAGCGGGTGAGACACTCTGCTGCTCTGCACGGGGCTGGGAGAACTGGACAGGTCGGCAACCGACTAGCGGGTGTTTGTAAGTTGGGGACTCCATGTATTTGGTCCGTAAGACGTCTCAAAAATACAGTAATCATATGTTTCAGGTCAATACAGACTTATTTATATCATTTGTAAATCATCTGTCTATATCCTGAAATAGTTATGCCTACTTCAAATGTTTCCATATACAGCGTATAGTGGTTGTGTTTGTGCCTATGTTTCGCTGCTTCAGTTCAGGGCGCTTCCTCAGAGGCTCAGCAAGTTAACTGACACAGTAGAGTGTATCATTGGGCTAAAATGGAACACCTGTTGGTTGTTTTTTTTTTTCAACAGACACTACTTTTTTGGGTGACTGGTAAAAGATCAGAGGAGGCTTGCAGAGGGTGGAGTCAAAGTTTCATTTTAGAGATTCAAAATGAAGGGGATGGGGCATGTTTACTTTAAAGGCAAAAATGTAGAAAATGGGGAGCACTAGAAGATAGTATGTATCTATAACCCTACCCAAAGGGGAGCCGTTTCCCGTTACACCGAGTACCTTGCAAAAATAACTAAGGGAAGTTTCTGCATACAGATATCAAAAAGTTTATTAAAGAGAACCATATACACAACCACATAGAAAAACCCTTATCCCCCCTTAAAATAAAATATGGCTGTTTCAGTGTGGTGTATCCACTTATTACCCACATCAACACTTTTGTACTCTAGTGGGTCCTGAACATACTATTTAGGTTGCTAGTGTGTGTGAGGATGCGTGTGTTGTCAGCTGACAAGGCAGTTATACACGTCTCCATAGGTAAGTATCTGACTTTAAAACTCACTACATATTTGCTGTAAACTTCTTAGCCGAAGCTCTTGTCAAAAAGGAAGTACCTGAGAAGAGGGCAACCTCTGGATCTTATGCTTGGCATACATCGCTCGATTCCACGCCCGAGCGCCAGATTGATTCTGCAGGCAATTCTCTTATCTTCTGCTCGTTTTTCTTATCTTTTCCCATTGTCCTCCATGCAGAATCGAGCGGCGAAACGATCGGGACGGAGATCGGACATGTCGGAAATTATCTATCCATCTAAATGGCTCAGAATCGAGCTGTGTATTCCCACCATTATAGAGGCTTCCCGTGTCCTCCGTGAAGATCTGGGCCCCACTCCTCTTCAAGCACAAGTGTGGCCATGCTGCACAACCATGTCCACTTGGGTGGTGTTATAAAAAGAGTGAAATTATAAAAAATTGAGTTTGAACATCATGAGCATAAGTGTATGTACAATTTAGGAATGGACTGCACGTATATTGAACAAACTAGTGGAGATCTTTGTCTCTTTTAGGGGCAAAAACCAAAGAACCGCACAAAGCAAACACAGTATACATTCTACATCACAATAATAACTAGCATGTAATGTTACAAGGCTAGTTCAAACCACTTCTCGCAAAGCACTCAAGATTTACATGTCCTTCCTGATAACAATGGAATGTCTGTTCACCAGAATCATTGTATTTTTCACTCAGATGAATGTACAATTTTCAGTCACGCAACTAAAATGTATTATTATTATTTACTTTATTTATAGAACGACAGCTTACTATGTAGCACTGGACAATAAATAACGTTATATAGAAGGAAACAGAACACAGGAATACATAAATACAAGATCACGCATCCCCAGAGAACATTTAGGTTCAAATTCATGAAGTCAGATTATAGACAAAAGTGAAATCAGGTCCACCTCAACCACGTATTAAAGGAGTACTGTAGGGGGAAAAAGTTGAACTTACCTGGGGCTTCTAATGGTCCCCTGCCAGACGTCCTGTGCCCGCGCAGCCACTCACCGATGCTCTGGTCCCCGCCTCCGGTTCACTTCCCGGAATTTCCAACTTTAAAGTCGGAAAACCACTGCGACCAAAGTCAGAGATTCCAGAATTGAACCAGAGGCAAGGACCGGAGCTTCGGTAAGTGGCTATGCGGGCACAGGACAACTGCGGGGGACCATTAGGGACCAGGGAAATTCAACTCTTTTTTTCCCCCTACAGTAGTCCTTTAAGTCACAGCTATCACCAAGGGTGGAAGCAGCTTCTGTCAAAATTCACAATATTAATAGCCAATCAATATACAGTACTTGCACTAGCACAGTGTTGAGTTTAAAAGATAACTAATAATAAAGTTTTCTTGAGCTTAAACTGCATTAAAGACATACGATTAAAGCCAATTAAAATTGGACTCTACTGTTGAGGGCTGCCATACTGACAACCTTCAATCACTCACATCAGCCCATTCACACACCAGTACCAGCTTACTCTCTGTGTTAGTGATAGCCGGTGTCATGGGCTGATTGCTGAATGTTCAGCAGGAACCACAGCCTCCTATAACCAAGTCTGAAAACTGTTATGTGGATAAACGGTGATCTCGCCCATCAGGAGAACTGATTCACATCAAGCGGTGTGACAATTGTCATGTGTCCACATCCAGCTAGACCGCCACACGATGTGCTGTTAGAGTGATCCGTGTCCACCTGTAGCAGGGGTATAACGAAGGGGAAGGACACACTAGGTGGGGGACAATGAGTAGTTGCTCAGAAGTGGGGGACACAGGGCATTGATGAGGGAAGGCAGGCCAACAGGAACAGGTGTATCAGCTCTGGCCCTACATGGAGCAGGATTATCCACAAAGCAGTCTAGGCAGATGCCCTGGCGTTTGTCAGGAAGCCCAACTGCCACTTCCCTGACCCCTCTACCATCTCAAATTATCAAAGAACTACCAAAATAACCATAAAGATGAGGCAAAGCTACTACCTTGCCTTGAGCCTTATTTCATCTTAATCCATCTCTGGCCGTACCACAAAGCCACCTGAATAATTTGATTCAGGAGGCAAAATCTAGTGGAAGGCAGCTGTGGCATCTGTATATGCAGAGCGGCGACAGTGGAGCACAATTACCGGGACCATCGTCGTGTCCCCTCCTCTTCTGCACTGCAGCAACCTATCACTGTGTGGTAGTGTCTCTCTGCAGGCTCCCAATGCATGCAGTACAACAAAACTTCGTACTGCGCCTGTGCAGTAAGCTCTCTATGACGCATGTGGGAGCGAGGACGCAGTTCTATTCATGTAGTTAGATTAATAATTAGACTGGTGCCGGCGGCGGGGAACGGAAGATCGTAGGAGGACAGCGCGGGACATGACAGCTGCAGGGGGCCAATAGAAGCCCCAGGTAAGTGTCAGTTTTTGATTTTTTTTATACATGCCAGAGAACCCCTTTAACTGGCCAAGCATGTCTCCAGACCTAAACCCTATTGAGCATCTCTGGGCCTCCTCAAACAGAATTTGGAGGAGGGCAAGGTCTCTAACATCCAGCAGCTTAGTGATGGCAACATTCAGACAGGCAAGACTAGATGAGTGTTACCAATAGCAACCACAGCTATAGTAACGTCCACACAGCAGGATTGGAAGGCGCATCTGCCAATCATAACCGCAGCGATGGCAACATCCAGATAGGCAAGAGGAAAAGCTGCTATCCTTCACTACAGGAATAGCACAACTTCCCAAGGGTCAAGGCACCATAAGATAACAAACAGTAATCACACAAGACCCAGTAATGCAACTATGGGGTAAGCTAATCACTATGACAGGCTAAGCAATGCAGCAAGAGGCTTTAATATAGGCATTCACCAATGAGAGCAGACATGCAAATTCCAACACAGCTGAATGGTAATCACTCAGTCCTGTGCTACTCTGATTGAAGACTGTAGGATGATTGCAGATGGATAGGATGCTCGTTGCAAATGCATCACTTTGCAGCAGCATGCGTGCCGGGAATTCAGCATTGACTGACTGCAGCTCAGCTGCTACAAACAGAAGATGTCCCAGGTAAGGTTGCGACAGTTCTTTTGTGGGAGGGCAAATGTTCCACTGACACAATGCAAAGTAGTCTGAGTAAAGTTAGCTCTGTTTGTGTTGATTGTAGGGGGACAGCTTCACGGAGCCTGTAAAGCTTGTATAAAAAAGTGCCATATCTTCATTGCTGTTCCACGAAAAGTTATAATAAAGTATTTACAAATATGTGAGCGATGGGCTCACTTCTGTGAGACAATAGCCCAGATTCATAAAGGGCTGTGCGACAAAAAAATCAGGTCGGTAAAATACCACATTTGGTATTTAAAGGGACTCCAAGCAGTGAATAAAAACAAAATCTGAACTTGCCTGGGGCTTTCTCCAGCCCACCGTAGGTCGGGAGGTCCCTCGGCGTTCCTTCTGGCTCCTCTCCCAGGCCCTCCGCAGAAATCACACCCGGCAGCTCCCGGCGACACCGGGACAGAGTGTCGGGCTTCCTCTTCCTGAAAGATGATGTTGGTCGTCATCACACCGGCCGCCTCGCGTCATCACGGCGGCCGACGTGACAGTACTGCACATGCGCGATTAAACCGTGTCATCTTTCAGGAAGAGGGAGCCCGACACTCGGTCCCGGTGTCCCCGGGAGCCGCCGGGTGTCATTTCTGCGGAGGCACTGGGAGAAGAGCCAAAAGGAATGCTGGGGTACCTCTCGACCTACGGTGGGCTGGAGAAAGCCCCAGGTAAGTTCAGATTTTGTTTTTATTCACTGCTCGGAGACCCTTTAAGACTTTTGTTTGTTAATTCATAAAGATATTCACAGGTGCGGTAAAATCTTTGTAATTTATCGAAAAAATTGGATTCAATTTGATAACAGCAGAAGAGTGTGGAGAGACTCTGTTTTGTTTCATGCTGTTCCCCGCAGTGACAGCAGTACAACAGTGAAAGACATCCCTTTAGATGTACGTTTGTTATACTTCCTCTGCTCCCTCTGAATCTGTCTATTAGTCTTTCTTAACATTTTATTTTATTGCCACAGTTTAGATGAACTTCCAAGAAACATAAGACAGACCATGCTTAGATGATTTCCCAACTAGCTCCTCTGCATCTTCAGACAGGAACCTAAAGGGTTAAACGTCTGAAGGCCAACAGGGGAAACCTCTTTTCTGGCGTTCTCTCCTCGCTGCCTGGGGGATAGAGAAACTTGACCCTCCCTAGAAGGTATCGCATATCACAGGGATTTGCTGGAGACAGAGGCTGTTCCTATTGGCTCTCTGCTCCTGTCAGTCATGGGTTATCGCACAGTTTCCGACACATCATAGCTGGAGGTAATCACTGCACATGTTTCTGGGCTTTATCGCCTGCTCTAATCTTTATGAATTGACATTTACCGACATGTGTTGGGGTATTTACCATACAAGCCGGTAATTTACCTCAGTGCTCGGTAATTTCTGCTTGTCATGCGGTAACAACCGCATGACAAGCAGAAATTACAAGCAGGGCCAGTGCTAAAGTTAGCACCGTTTTGTAAATCGAGCCCTATGTGTGTTAATTTGATAAATCTGGTTAATATGCATAATCACCAGATGTACACATATACACACATATAAACAGTATATGTGTGGAGGGGTAATTGAGATGTTATTATTCACAATAGGGTGTACTCGGCACCATCCTTTATAAAGGGATACATACATGTAATGTACAGGAGAAGCAGTGAGTGACAATTCTGGGATCCTGTGCATGGAGAAAGCTGATTATTTTATTGCCATACTGATCACATGAACACAGCGCTCACTGCTGTCACATGTCTGAGATTCCTTTAAGGGGTGGATGGTATTTACAAACAGTGTGGTTAATCTCAGTATTTCTTTCATCCCACTGTGGACACATAAGCATATATTTCCTATGGCCAATTTAATTAAAAAAAATCAAATAACATACCAGTGTACATTGAAAATGAAGCACCCAGAAAAAACACAAGTACAGTAAGTCCCCGTTATCCAGAATCCAGGTAACCAGAAGTCTCAGCTAACCAGCATACCTGTGGGGTAACGGGGACTTTTGTAAGCTTTGTAAATACTTACCTGGACTCCAGCGATGTCTGGCAGTCTCCCTGTACCTCCCTGCGGGCTTCTAGGAGCTTTCTGGCACGGTGCACGAAAGCCGGCTTGTCACATGACCCGATGCAGGTCATGTGTCTTACTGACTTGCGTGCGCGGAGGACACCAGAAAGTCGCTTGAAGCCCATGAAGAGGTGTGGGGAGACTGCCAGACACCGCTGGAGGCTCGGTGAGTATTTACAGGGGGAGGTTTGGGCTTTTTTAGCCAGTTGCTCAAGCAACCGGCAAGCACATCAGGAGATCCCCGCCGGTGCCGGATACTGGGGACATTCCTGTAGTACATACTGACTCCACAGAAGACCATCCGTGGTAAGTGAAACCAGAAGCCCAGTGCTACAAGAAGACAGCAACACAAGACACTGCCTGTGCACGGCACATGTACCCTTCCTGCATCAGGCCCCATGTCACTTCATGTACCCTTTAAAGTGAACCCGAGGTGAGAGTAATATGGAGGCTGCCATATTTATTTCCTGTTAAACAATACCACTTACCTGGCAGCCCTGCTGATCTATTTGGCTGCAGTAGTGTCTGAATCACACCAGAAACAAGCATGCAGCTAATCTTGTCAGATCTGACAATAATGTCACAAACACCTGATCTGCTGCATGCTTGTTCAGGGTCTATGGCTAAACGTATTTTAGAGGCAGAGGATCAGCAGGGCTGCCAGGCAACTGGTATTGCTTAACCCATTCAGGTTCCGTCGTTTTCATGTGAGAAATGTTCACCTCCCATTCATTAGCCTATAACTTTATCACTACTTATCACAATGAACTGATCTATATCTTGTTTTTTCCGCCACCAATTAGGCTTTCTTTGGGGGGTACATTTTGCTAAGAGCCACTTTACTGTAAATGCATTTTAACAGGAAGAATAAGAAAAAAATGGAAAAATTCATTATTTCTCAGTTTTCAGCCATTATAGTTTTAAAATAATACATGCCTCCATAATTAAATTTTTTTTTACATTCAGTTGTAGTATTACTTTTTGGCCACAAGATGGCTTTTGTTTACATGACGTCACTCTAAGCGTAACACACGCTTAGAGTGACGCATCGGGGAGGGAACAGCCAGAAAAGGCGCAGCTTCCGAGAGAAGCTGTCGCTTTTTCAGCGGGGGAGAGGAATCAGTGATCGGGCACCATAGCCCGATATATTGATTCCGTGGCTACCGAATCCGCGGCCAGGAGTGCGCGTGCACGCGCGCGAACGGCCGCGGGAGCGCGCATGGTTCCTGGACGTAGTTTCTACGTCCAGGAACCAAAATAGGTTAAACTGAAATAAATATGGCAGCCTCCATGTACCTCTCACCGTGGGATGAGATAAAGGAAGGAGTTTTAGGTTTGACATTAGGGTGGGGTATTTCATTGAGGGAGGTAGGGCTTAGTTGTCAGAGCAGAGTATTGTACTGTGTTAGCCACTAGTAAAAGTTGTTTCAGGGGCGCCTCTGGCCATTTTGTCACTCCAGGTGAGAAAACCTGTGGCGCCACCCCCCCCCCCCCCCCTGAAAATAATTGCAATATGGCAGAATTTTACCACAAAATAATCGTATTACAGTAGTGGTTCAGTGCAATACTACGAGCCGCCGATCTACCACCTCTATACCACTGTGTCCAATTGAAACATGTACTGTTTGATTGTAATTTTCATGCATTTTGCCACAGATTGATCGAAAGTATGATCGATATGGGTGGTTGATAATCGCGAGATTCGATCATAGTGAAAAAAATCTGTTGGTAAAAATAAATGCATGTATTGACAGCTATAGACTAGGGTTACTAATAACAAGATCGAGGGGATAAAATTGTGAGGGTAACATGGGAGTTCAAAGTAGAGAGTGACAAGGAACATTTATATTGCACTTTTCTCCTGGCGGACTCAAAGCACTTGAGCTGCAGCCACTAAGACTCGCTCAGTAGGCAGTAGCAGTGTTAGGGAGTCTTGCCCAAGGTCTCCTACTGAATAGGTGCTGGCTTACTGAGCAGGAAGAACTGAGATTTGCCGAGCTTTGAACCCAGATTGCCTGTGCCAGAGGCAGAGCCCTTAACCCTCTTGCCATTCCAATTCTGACGGCAAGGGGGCGGCGCAGCACTTTTAAATGTATTTTTTTTTAAAATCATGTAGCGAGCCCAGGGCTCGCTACATGATAGCCGCTGATAAGACGCATCCCCCTACCCACTTCGATCGCCGCCGGCGATCTTTGCAAGCAGGAGATCCCGTTCAGAACAGGATTTCCTGCTGGGCTTCCCCCATGGCGACGGGGCGGGATGATGTCACCGACGTCATGGACGTCAGAGGGAATCCCAATCCACCCCTCAGCGCTGCCTGGCACTGATTGGCCAGGCTGCGCAAGGGGTCTGGAGGGGGGGAGGCGGCGCGGCGGGTAGTGGCGAATCGGTGGCGAGCGGCGGCGATCGGAACATGCACACAGCTAGCAAAGTGCTAGCTGTGTGCAGTAAAAAAAAAAAAAATTGGGGAAAATCGGCCCAGCGGGGCCGGAGAAATCCTTCTGCGCAGGTTACCCCGAGCTGAGCTCGGGATAACCGGCAAGAAGGTTAACCATTACACTATCCAGAGAGAGACGGGAGAAAACCACTTGTATCTAGGCAGGGGCCCCAACCGTCCCGATTTCGTCGGGACTGTCACGGGTTGAGGGAGGGGTCCCGCTGTCCCGGGATACCCCCCCTTGTGTCCCGGCAGGCAGCGGAGGTGAAGAAAGGATCGAGGCGCCAGCCGGCGGTGTGTTGTGTGGGATGCGGGTCTGGTATAAGATTGTCCGTCCCTTCCTCCGCATGTGGCCCCCAGTGTCCCCCTGTATGCAGAGATAACAGCGCAGCGGAGCGGGCAGTCTTACCTCCTCGTACCGGGAATCTCTCTTGCTTCCATCTACTTCCTGTGACGTCACAGGAAGCAGGAAGCAGAGAAGAGATGCCCGGTACGCGAGGAGGAATGGTAAGACTGCCCGCTCCGCTGCGCTGTTATCTCTGCATACAGGGGGACACTGGGGGCCACATGCGGAGGAAGGGAGGGAGGCACGGACAATCTTATACCAGACCCGCATCCCACACAACACACCGCCGGCTGGCGCCTCGATCCTCTTTTTCCCCTCCACACCCATGGGCACCCTCACCCTTCTCTCCAAAATTTTTTTTAATAAATGACCTATTATTCATTTATGCAGATTTATATATATATATATATATATATATATATATATATATATATATATATATATATATATATATATATATATATATATTATATATATATATATAATAATATATATATATATATATATATATATATATATATATATATATATATATATATAAAACTAGGGGTGTGTCAGGGGGTGTGGTTGGGGGTGTGGCTTAAGTGTCCCGGTTTATCATCTCAAAAAGTTGGGAGGTATGATTTAGGTTCCTTGTATGACAATAAGACAGACAGCAGGGGAATAGAGGAACCAAAGGTGAATGAGGGAGAGGAGTGGAGAGATACTGAGAATAGCCTGAGATGGAGCAGAGAGCCTAGATCTAGCTGTCCACATTCAGTCCTTACAATGGTGAGAGAGCAGTTTTTCTATGGATTCTGCATATGGCAAGCCTCTCTTCTGCATCATGCTGTGTACATTTACCAGCTTGCCGCCACCCCTAATTGTAAATTGCAGTTTTATTTCCCTCAGCCAGCCTAGCGCTTCACATTGCTTTATACTAGAAAAACCTCAATGCACCAGGCACTGTACAAGCAGCCTTGGGGAAAATCTCCCCCCGCCCCCCCTGGCCAGTCCGTTCTGGAATGCCTTGCATCTGCTTCCCAGAAAGACACCATCCTCCTCTTCTGATGTGTTTTCTTGTCAAGGTCATAAGGAGGGGTGGGGGACAGGGGTGCACAGACACACTCTATATCCTGAGATAACACTAATTAGGGAATGTCATACAAAGTGGTGTAGACAAAAGGTTTGTAGATCCCTTATGAGAGGCTGAGCAGCAGGTGCTTTCATTAGAAAATTTTCCCTCCGCACCCTTAGTTTTCAGTCTCTAGGGACAGGAAAAATAAACTTTTTTTTTTTCCCCTGGAAGCCACCCCTAAATAGATCTTCACTTCAGGCAATTGCCTTATCAGCTGGTGCCCAGAGGCACCTCTGGCCCGTTGTAAAGTAATAATGTATAAAATAAGTCCTATTATTCACAAAGCTATATTCAGTAAAGTTCCTCTTTTAGGCCTTGTTCACATTGCGTTCGGCTCGCGTGTCTGTCTGCGGTGTTTTTTTTTTTAAAGCGTTTTTTGGCGATTTTCTGCGCGAACGCTTGTTTTTGTGTTCGTTTTTGTAAGCGATTTTGTGAGTGTTTCGCGTTTTTCTTATAACTTCCATTGAGGCCCAAGCACCGCTTTTCAAAGCGAATTGCAAATGAACCGCTTTGATATGAACTCTCTCATAGAGGATCCTTGCACAAACGCTTTCAGGGCGATTTTGAAAATCGCCTGTGCTTAAAATTTAACAAAGACGCTTATAATGTGAACAAGGCCTCAATGCTACATTTTTTTTTTATCCAATAGAAGCCTACTATACAATTCCAATGTCAGTGTATGTAAGATTTTAAATCCCGTGCAGTCCACTAGGTGTCACTGTTCTGACAGGAATCCATAACATCATAGAGAGCAGCTGTACAGTTCAGGCTCTCACTTTTGTGACGTGCATCTGCTTTGCTGAAAGGCTATTGTTGTCATTTATTGGAAATGACCAGGGCACAAGTTATTACAGAGAAAGCAGGAATACAGTCACTAGGTAGTAACAGTACACTCCAGGATGCTGAATAATTTCAGTGACAGAGTAGATTAGAAGATTAGTAACATAATAGATTATAATATAACTAGATTTCTATAATTTCCCACAATCTCGCACTCATTCAAACTCCATTTTCACTGGTGGATTTTAAAAGGCCTGGGAAAAGCCTACAGTGGTTTGCAAAAGTATTCGGCCCCCTTGTAGTTTTCCACATTTTGTCATATTACTGCCACAAACATTAACATTTTAAAATTAGTAATATATTAATTTAAAGGATGAGAATAAAATTTAGAGTCAATCAAACACATTTTTTTAGTAGAGAAATATATACAATATATATATGAGGGGGGATATGGATTGGCAATCTGTCCATAGGACAACTATTAGTCGTGTACTGCACAAAGTTGTCCTTTAACCACTTGCCGACCGCACGCTTATACCGTGCGTCGGCAAAGTGGCAGCTGCAGGACCAGCGACGCAGTACTGCAGGCTCGCGCGAGCGGCTGCTTCCTGTCAAATCACAGCGGGGGGGTTCGGTGAATAGCCTGCGGGCCGCCGATGGCGGCTCGCAGGCTAAATGTAAACACAAGCGGAAATAATCCGCTTTGTTTACATTTGTACGGCGCTGCTGCGCAGCAGCGCCGTACAAATGTAAACAAAGCGGATTATTTCCGCTTGTGTTTACATTTAGCCTGCGAGCCGCCATCGGCGGCCCGCAGGCTATTCACCGAACCCCCCCGCTGTGATTTGACAGGAAGCAGCCAATCAGCGGCCGGGGATCGCCGCCATGTGACAGGGGACGTCCTGTCACTGGCTGCACAGGACGGATAGCGTCCTGTGCAGCCCGGATCACCGGGGAGGGGACAGGTAGGAGAGGGAGGGGGGAATTTCGCCGCGGAGGGGGGCTTTGAGGTGCCCCCCCCCCGCCAGCCACACGCAGGCAGAAGAGATCAGACCCCCCCCTGCACATCATCCCCATAGGGGGGAAAAAAGGGGGGCGATCTGATCTCTCTGCCTGCACCCTGATCTGTGCTGGGGGCTGTAGAGCCCACCCAGCACAGATCACTAATAACCACGCTGGTCCTTAAGGGGGGTAAAGGGTGGGTCATCAAGTGGTTAAGGAAGAGTGGCAAGAAGAAGGCCATTGTTAACAGAAAAGCATAAGAAGAAAGAGCCCTGGTCCTGACGGTTATTGAGCAGAGTTTTATCAGTACTTCGCTCCAGTCTTGGCCCCTATCTTTTGTAATATGGTTAACAATGAGGAAGGAGCTGCTATCTTTTCTAAAGAGACTAACCGAGCAACCATAACGTTAATTTCAAAGGAAGGGAAATCTAACTTAGAATGTGCAAATTTCAGACCAATATCGCTTCTAAACTCAAGATTTATGCAAAAATCTTGGCAAATAGACTGGGCGGGGTTGCTGATGGAATTCTGGGCAAGCAGCAGGCCGGCTTTGTTAAAAATAAACAAACCCAAGATAATATTTATGCAGCAATAAATTTGATACATACATGCAGAAAAAGGGGGGTAGAAGCAATAATGATTGCTGTAGACGCAGAAAAAGCGTTTGACAGACTTTCAAGGGATTTTATATTCTTAATTCTCGAAAGGTTTGGCTTTGACTTCAATTTTATTAATAAAATTAAAAGACTGTATACGAATCAAAGTGCTGGAGTCAATGTTAATGGACATATATCTAGTAATTTTGACATAAAAAATGGGGTCAGACAGGGTTGCCCACTATCTTCTTGGCTATTCAATCTAAGTCTAGAAGCTGTTATCCAATTAATTCAGTTCGATAATCAGATAAAAGGTGTTAAAACAAATGAAGATGAGATCAAAGTGCTTGCCTATGCTGATGATTTGTTATTAATCCTGACTGACCCAATCCATTCTATTGCTAGGTGTGAGCAACTTTTTAATACATTCTCACTGTATTCCAACTTTAAGTTAAATCAAGACAAAACTACAATCTTGAATTTGGGGTGTTCAGTTGCTACTGTACAAAATATTAAACAAAAAAATAAATTTAAATGGAACGAGTGTGTAATTAATTACCTTGGAATCTCCCTCACTAAAGACCCTAAGGATCTGTTTAGAGCTAATTTCTCTAAAATTATAAAAGATTATAAGGAAAAACTTCAGTCATGGGATCGCCCTTGTTTTAACATCATTGGCAGGATTAGTATTATCAAAATGGTTGTGCTACCCAAGCTCATCTTTTTATTGCGGAGTTTGCCGGTGACCATCCCAGGATCATGGTTCCAAAGCTGGCATAAAATTTTTCAAAACTTCATATGGAGTAGGTCCAGACGTAGATTAAGCTACAAACTAATCTCTAGGGAAAAAGAGACGGGAGGCCTAGCGGCACCAAACATCCAAAATTACCACAGAAGTATACACTTGGCCAGAGTTCTGGACTGGAGGATAGAATCCTCTCCTAACAAAACAGGTAAAATATGGACGTTACTGGAAAAGGAGGAAGGTAAACTTAATTTAATTTTTTCATGGATACCAAGTAATATTTATAAAGTATATTCCACTACCTACCATCCGCTGATTAGCCCCACACTAAAAACCTTTTACTGGTTTGTTCTAAAATGGCAAAAAGAAACAGGCCTCTCGCCTCTGACCACATTGAGAGACAATCCAGACTTTATTCCAGGTTTGGAGAAGTCTTGGTTTATAAAGAACAAAATAAGCAGTGAAACTCGTATTATTAACCTCAGAGGCGACCACACTTTGAAAATACCTAGCCTATTATGTAATCATGGGCAGGAAAACTCCTGGGGATTAACTCAAGCCCGAAGTTTCCTGCAAAAAGTGCACTCGAAATCTACTAAAATTAGGAAAGATCTGAATATTTTAGAAAAACACATCCTACTTAATAAAAAAATGGAAAAGGCTCTATCTAAACTAAATAGACTTAATAACCCAGGAGAGATTGATAATTCTACCCCAACGTACTGTACAAAATGGGAAACAACTATCAATCCTACTCTCAGTTGCAAATGGCCTAAGATCTGGCGTAGTAACTGGTCTATACAGGATACAGGACTACAACTTATCCAGTACAAGACCACTGCTAAATGGTATATTACCCCAGCACACATCCAGAGATTCACTGGCCATAGAGAAGTATGTTGGAGGTGTGGGCAGGAGGACGGGACAGAGCTGCACATGTGGTGGACATGCCCCATAGTTAAAATCTTTTGGGATGAAATAAGCCATTTTTGTAGAGAATTACTAGGAGATACCTTCGATCTATCTGCAGAAGAAGCTATTTTTGGATTTGCTGACACGGGTGGGTGTAAAGGTAGTATTTTAATTAAAGAAGTAGGTACCAAGGTTGCCAAAATAAGTGGAAAGAATCAACCCCCCCAAGCTCGGATGAATGGGTCTGCAGAATGGACCAGCTATGTGGTGGCAGTACCCCTGCAGTTCAAGATACGAAGGAAGACAAAATGGTTTGTGGTGGATGTGAATGGGCAAGTCCGTACAGTAAGACCTGGCAAGAAATCACTGAAAGGTATATAAATAAAATATAAATATACACACATTTTGGGGACAAAGGTAGACAGAGCCTGAGGCGGGTGGATAATCTGCGGTGGAGACTGGTAACAGGATATATTGCGCTTCGGTATGTTTTTGTGTGTTTGTGAGTCTGAGTGGGAAGATTGTGGACTAAGAGTGAATGGATGAGGGTTGAATGTGCATACGTACATGCGGAAGCTAGAACCTCTGCCCATCGTCTGAAGGTTAGCAAGCTGGGACAATTGAAATAGTGCAGTCATGCTGGAGAGGGGAGGATTGGCCACTGAAAGGGTAGTTAAGCGATCTATTTAGTTTGTATAGAAATTTATAAGCGCTACAAAAAAATGGAACCGAACGATGATGATAGCATTACCCAGCGATGGCACACAGCCACTTAAGGCTGATGAGCCTCTAGCTGACAAGCTTTCTGCATGTGGTGTGCATCTGAGTTAAAAAAAAAAAAAAAAAAAGAAGTCCTGTTTGCTGTTTGCCACCAGCCATGTGGGGGACACAGCAAACATGTGCAAAGCTGGCAGTGACATATCCTGAAAAAGACTGGCAGCTGTAATTGCAGCAAAAGGTGGTTCTACAAAGTATTGACTCTGGGGGCTGAATAATTACGCACACCCCACTTTGCAGTAATTTTTTTTTTTAAACGTTTGGAATCATGTATGATTTTTGTTCCACTTCTCACGTGTACATCACTTTGTATTGGTCTCTCACATGGAATTCTAATAAAATTGATTCATGTTTGTGGCAGTAATGTGACAAAATGTGGCAAACTTCAAGGGGGCCTAATACTTTTGCAAACCACTGTATACAGCACTTATATACCATTGTTCAGTTTCCAAGAGTTTATTGCTTGTAAATAGCATTTTTATTGCCTTAAGGTGCCCATACACTCGTCAGATTGGCAGCAGATAGATAAGAAATGCATCTGATGATCTATCTGATGCGTTTTTAGAACATTTTTTACCAGGATAGAATTCCAATAGATTTCAGTTTGAAATCTATTGAAATTCGATCTGATGGCATTTTTTTGCCATCAGATTTCCATTAAGGCCAATGCAAACTGATGAGCAATCTCATCAGATCGACCTAAATTTTCCACCCTGCAAGTTCGATGGAAATCCATCGAAATCGATCGAAATCGGCCGTCGATCGGTCGATTGGCCAACCGATTTGCAATCGATTGATCGATCGATCGATCGGGATCGATCGGTCGGCCAGAAAATCGGCTGAGTGTATGGGCTGCTTAAATAACCTCTAGCAAACAGATATTTTAGCAGAGGCCCTTGGCTGTATTTATACCCATTTCTAGTTTGAAGTTTCCCAGATGCTGTATTTGATTTCCAGCCCCACAGCTTTCATAGTGCACACTGACAAAATGGCATCAATGGAAATCTCACACAAAAGTGGTTGCAAGGAATTGAAATGCGGCAATTTAATGCTGGGAGACCTTCTGTGTAGAGTAGGTGTCATTCTGCTTTTAAATTAACAATCCAATAAACTTATATAAAGGTTCCCATTAACATTTTTAGCAAACAATCATATTTTCGATGAGATCATTCACATCGTGAACAGTGTTAAAGAATCCAAAATATTTGCAATATCGAAGTCAGTTGTGATTGTATCTATGAGAAGACTCACCATGCCAATTGGCCAGTTCTTTAATTGGTTTCAGACGGGCTCTTCTGCGCTCCAAGGCCCGGCACTTCTGCGTCCCACGCCGGCGCGCTGACGTCATCGGACGTCCTCCGGGCTGTACTGCGCAGGCACCTGCCTTACGCATGCGCCTGTGCAGTACGGAGAGAGCACATTGTGCTTACGTGGACTGGCCCTGACTGGCCGAAGCTGCGAGACCCGGTACCGGCGAAAGAGAAGGCGGAGGACGCCAACGTGAGATCGATCCATGCAGATGGGGCTGGAGTTAGCCCCAGATATGTATAAATCTATTATTATACTCAGCTCTGAGTCTCCTTAAGCTTGCCAGGCATAGATTTCAACTTCCGCATTCTGCACGCCACACGGACCTGGTGTTTCTGCTGATTGGGCCACTCTCCTGCCACTGCAGCTCACTCGCCCTACTGTTGGTTTGACAGCAGAGCCCCGTGAGCTGGTCAGGAGCGAGCGACTGGCAAAATTGGAACGGCATAGTGGGCAGTGGAGCACACATACCTACTTCATCGTCGGGCCCCCTCCTGCTTCCGTATGGTGATAGGGTGCAGTGAGGAAGAGGAGAGGACCCAGCATTGGTCGAGGTATTTGTACTCCGCTGCACGCTGTCCATAGACACAAAGGGGGCAATTGCTCCAGGGACCCCGAGCCTGTGAGGGCCTCCCAAGGTTCCCCCCAACATAACCGTGCTCCCTGGGCACTGCAATATCTTGGTCAGAGTATTGTCTTACCTGCGGGCACGGTCCTCTGTCAGTCTGTGGCTCCATGCTCTCCCCGAGTTCATCCTCACAGGGTCACCTGTCCCACATGACCTGGCGCATGTTATAACGTAATAACATGCCGCGGGCCATAGAGTAGATGCAGTAAACGGTGGATAAAGTCGGGGAGTGCATGGAGACAGACTGACTGAGGAGCGCCAATACTCTGCCCAAGATATTGCAGGGTCCCCAGGGGGCATAGTTAAGTTTGGGGGTGGAGGGGGTTGAAATGGGGGCATCAGCAACAAAGGGCCTCTAAATGCTGCTTCTTGGTTGGGGGGCCCCCATTGTTACTAGAGCTAGCCTTGCACACTGTGCTATTCAGATGGCAGGAGGAGAAAAACGTGGGCCCCCTTAGCCCCTGGAAACGTCTTATACTAGGGAAAGGAGGGGGGGGGGGCAGATTCTGGCAGTACTTATTACTAAGGTGAAGGTAACGTGGGGAACATATACTTGCTGCACTTTTTACTGGGGAGGGGGAAGGATTAGCTTTAGGCAGTAAAAAGTCTCCAGTAGAAGCTGCCCTGGTCACTGCCAGCACACTGGAAGCATGTTACATCTCTATGTGTCAGTGAAAGTAAGGCCTGGCAGTGGAACGCGGTATTTTTTCTATGACTCATTGAAGGACTGTAGCCGCACAAAATCCAAAGGGGAAAGGAAGGTGTGAATGAAGAGATGAAAACTCATCAATTACTGCTAGAGTAGAGGAATGCTGCTGTATGGACATCTCTGAGGGGTGCATTGTGTGTGGTCTACTAATAGCTTCAAGGGACTGCTTTTCTATAGTCTGTTACTTGGTGCTGGCTGGACTGTAACGGCTGTGGGCTGTGTTGTGGGCTGCATTGTAACTGCGTGACATTTTTGCTGTCACTGCCAGCTACTTAGAACTCCTTGTCCACACTATTTACAACGCTGTTATCATAATAAAAAGGATGTATCATATGCTCGGATAAATGAAAGCCCATACACTAATATTATCATTCATACATGTGCTCTTGCATCGCGTTACTGTACAGCGCTGCAGTTTTATGTGCACTGAATGAGCAATACGTATAATGTAGGTCTGTGGTTGACAAGTTTGCAATGTGTGTTAAAGGGAACCTGAAGTGAGAGGGATATGGAGGCTGTCATATATATTTCCTTGTAAACAATGCCAGTTGCCTGGCTGCCCTGTTGATCTTTTGGCTCAAGTAGTGTCTGAGTCAAAACCCTGGAACAAACATATGGCTAATCCAGTAAAACCGGAGTCATCTGAGTCACCTGATCTGCTGCATGCTTGTTCAGGGTCTTTGGCTAAAAGTATTAGAGGCAGAGGATCAGGAGGACTGCCAGGCAACTGGTATTGTTTAACAGGAAATCAATATGGCAGCCTCCATATCCCTCTCACCTCAGGTTCCCTTTAACCTCCCGGGTTTCCAGATTTTAGGCTGGATCCACACTATAAGCGCTTTTCTGAGCACTTTGTGATTGATTAGCGCTTTCTGAGCGCTTTTAAAAAATTTCTCCCATTCACTTCCCATTAAAATCACGGTAAAACGAGTGTAAAAATTCGTACGTGAAAAATCCCAGCAATTTTTATGCGATTTTAATGAAAGTGAATGGGAGTGATTTTTAAAAAGCGCTAATCAATCACAAGCGTTCAGAAAAGCGCTTGTAGTGTATAATTTTTTTTTGCACCCTTCCAGACCATAAAACCGCAAAACAATCATGGTGCCAGAAAGCCTGTAGCAGCCCAGCACTCACTCACCTCCCTGGGCTCCAGCATTGCAGTTCTCCCTCCGTACTCCGAGTGACGCTGTAACCCTATAGTGAGATCGCCGGCTGTCATCATGACAACAGGCAGTGATCTCACCAGAGAGATGCAGAGCCTCGGAGGACAGGAAGAAGAATGGCTGCAGGCGTCTGGATCCCCGGAGAGGTGAGTGAAAAAATGCCTGCTGCGCACCATTGCTCTGCATTAACCTTGCGGCGGTCACCACGAGTCTGGCTCGGGGTTACCATTCTGAGCTGTGAATTTCCATCCCCGAGCCTGACTTGGGGTTACTGCTAAGGAGGTTAATGTATTTTAGTTTCATAGTTATTTGGGTTGGAAAAAGACATCCATCCATCAATTCAACCAGAACTTTGCAAGTTTTTTGTTTTGGTACAGCTAAGTAAACATACAAGACACAGGTACTTAGAGGGTCCCCTAGCAGAGACTTTAAAGGACACATCCGAGCATCCTACATCACAGGAGCCTATAGGCACACATGTCCTGGCACACTAGACTTCACCCTCAATTAACTTACAAACCCCTGCCGAACCACACCGCAAGTGTGCTGACTGGCCCAGCTGTCACGTCTCCCTTACTTCCCATACCTGTCATAGGTATATACAGGTGTCCCTTAATATTGAGGGCACTTTTGGCTTACTAATGCTAAGTAGATAGAGGTGAACCCAAGTATTAGGTAGCTAGAGGTGCCTCCAGCTGAAGGGAGATCTTGTCAGTGGAATGCAGAGAGCCGGGTGAGTAACCTGCCATTTACGCTCTGCTCAGGATTCTATATAGGGAGGAAGCCACTCGGGAGGGGAGTGAGCCGCCTTTTCATCATCAGGCGCCTGTAGGCCCGTGCCTACAATGCCTTATGGTAAATCCGGCCATGTATCTAAGCATAAAAAAAAAAAAACAAAGCGAGATGTACTTACCTGGGGCTTCCTGGCAGCCCATCTGTCCCTGGCCGCAGCTCCGGTGTCCTGAGCTCCCCTCCGTTGAAGACGCCTACTGCACCTGTGCAAAAGCGTGCAGCTGCACCGCTAGTGACCATGCTCCCGTGGCCTGTTCTGCACAGGCCCAGAAGTACTGTGCCTGCACCCTCACTGATAAGAAATTACCCTTTTTATCTCTTTCTTGCTCTCAGAAGCCAGCTAGGAAAGTGTTTTATAATTGGAATTTCTTATCAGTGAGGGTCACACTGTAGTCACTTCCTGTCTGAGTCAGGACTGAGTCAGCCACTTACATACCTGATATTTAACTCTTTCAGACAGAGAAAGAAAAAAAGGAATACAGCATAGTTATTTGTGTGCTAGGCACTGTACATACCCATGTCTATCTCATCATGTCACATGTCACCTCGGGAATCCTTTAACCCCCTTGCCGTTCCAATTCTGACGGCAAGGGGGTGGCGCAGCACTTTTTAAAAAAAAATGTTTTAATCATGTAGCGAGCCCAGGGCTCGCTACATGATAGCCACTGACAAGCGGTATCCCCCCACCCACTCCGATCGCCTCCGGCGATCAGAGTAAGCAGGAAATCCCATTCAGAACGGGATTTCCTACAGGGCTTCCCCCGTCGCCATGGCGATGGGGCGGGATGACGTCACCGACGTCATGGACGTCAGGGGGAATCCCGATCCAACCCTAAGCACTGCCTAGCACTGATTGGCCAGGCTGTGCAAGGGGTCTGGAGGGGGGGGGCTGCGCGGCGGGTAGCGGCGAATCGGCGGCGAGCAGCGGCGATCGGGATATGCACGCAGCTAGCAAAGTGCTAGCTGCGTGCAGTAAAAAAAAAATTGTGAAAATCGGCCCAGCGGGGCCGGAGAAATCCTTCTGCGCAGGTTACCCCGAGCTGAGCTCGGGATAACCGGCAAGAAGGTTAAGGATGAGCTTGCTTGATAAACTTGTGTGAGCCACTTTACACTAAGATGCTGGGCACTGAGGTTAAAGGACCACTCCAGCGAAAAAAGATAGCAGTTAAAACCTGAAAGAGCTGACAGGTTTTGGGCCAGTCCATCTCCTTGTGGGGGGTTTTCAGGGTTTTCTTTGTTTTCAGAAGCATTTCCTGAATGGCAGTTTAACCAAAATAGTAAGATATGAGAAAGCCCCCCTATTCACTTGTACACTATTTTGTCAGTTAGACTTAGAAACTGCTTTTGAAATCAAAGAAAACCCTGATAATCCCCCATGAGGAGATGGACTAGTCCAAAACCTTTTAGTTCTGCCAGGTTTTAACTGCTTACTTTTTTTCGTTGGAGTGGTCCTTTAACTGTTGTGAGGTCTCATAGAGGGACTGTGAGGGAATTCATTATGCATCAATTTTGAAACTTTAGATTGAAGTCAGACTTGCTATAAAGCATCATGTGAGTGAAACAAAACCACTTACAAGCCCTAAGCAGACATAGTATTCATCTGAGCTGATTACTTTCCTGCTCTGATCTGAGTGAATGGGAAGGCGAGCTTATAGGCCTGGTGCACACCAAAAACCGCTAGCAGATCCGCAAAATGCTAGCAGATTTTGAAACGCTTTTTCTTATTTTTCTGCAGCGTTTCAGCTAGCGTTTTGCGGTTTTGTGTAGCGTTTTTGGTGTAGTAGATTTCATGTATTGTTACAGTAAAGCTGTTACTGAACAGCTACTGTAACAAAAAACGCCTGGCAAACCGCTCTGAAGTGCCGTTTTTCAGAGCGGTTTGCGTTTTTCCTATACTTAACATTGAGGCAGAAACGCATCCGCAATCCAAAATCTGCTGCAGCCCGGGAGTATGCGTTTCTGCAAAACGCCACCCGCTCTGGTGTGCACCACCCCATTGAAATGCATTACCCTAGCAGATCCGCACCCGCAAGCAGATCGCAAACCGCAGCGGAAACGCTCCGGTGTGCACTAGGCCTTATTGTAATGACAGAGTCTGCCTATCTTCATACATTTTTCCTCTTCACCAAGATCTCGTTGCCTGACTTTCAATCTGCTTTGTTGAAGTTCTTGTAGCTGAGGCACAGTTGAAGTATAAAAGGATGTTTCAATCCTGAACTTATCTAAATGCTTTACTAGAACTACAGTGACCAGATTTTTCTTGGCTCAACCTGGGACGGTGGGGGGGGGGGGGGTGTAGTGTGGCACGCAATGGGTGTGTCCAAGACTGTGGTGAGAAAATGGGCGTGTCCATGACATGGTGAGGGAGGAGCGACCTGTAATATAACTCTGAGGTAGTGGGCTACAGTTTCCTCCCAAAACCCAGATAGGCAAAGTGACCCTAAAGGTAATTAGGCAATGTTCCCCAAACACATAAGAAAGCAGTGTTCCCACAGTGATGTGGTGAAATGGGAGCTTTGCATCATGGATGTCAGTCCATGACATGACTACGTACTCTGTAAAGTGCTACAGGAGATGTCAGTGCTACATAAATACATAATAATGATATGGTAGGACATTAGACTATGACTATGGTAGGATTAGATTGTGAGCTCCTCTGAGGACAGTCAGTGACATGACTTTGTACTCTGTAAAGTGCTGCAGGAGATGTCAGTGCTATATAAATACATAATAATAATATGGTAGGACATTAGACTAGGACTATGGTAGGATTAGATTGTGAGCTCCTCTGAGGACAGTCAGTGACATGACTTTGTACTCTGTAAAGTGCTGCAGGAGATGTCAGTGCTATATAAATACATAATAATAATATGGTAGGACATTAGACTATGACTATGGTAGAATTAGATTGTGAGCTCATCTGAGGACATAACTACATTCTCTGTAAAGTGCTGCAGGAGATGTCAGTGCTATGTAAATACATAATATCGTAGGACATTAGATTATGGCTATGGTGGGATTAGATTGTGCGTGAAATCTACAGAAGCTGCTGGTGCTACAGTATTAGCATATCATTTAATAATGAAGAGCCCCGAAAATGCCAAATGCTGCAACAATAACCCCAAAGTAGCAAATGCAGTCTCTATGACCATCAAATAACTGCAGCAACCGTTATCTCTGGCACATGAATTGCAATACATACACTAAACAATTGAAATTGGTCACACAGCCTCATAAAGTATACCAAGTACGTTTATTATATCAAAATTGTTAAAAGACACCAAACCTCAAGCAAGATAGCCATAGGTCAGTATATTCCCCAAACAATCCCCATAAAAACAATTATTGCGGATAACATATATGACACTGACTGCGTAGCAAACAATGACAATTCAATGTTTTAAGCATAAACAAGACTGTATCTGGCCAGAAATATCAATCCTGCTGCACTTAACCACGTCCGCGCAATCATTCACCACACATACACGTGCCTTGATATGGAATATTGGGGGCCCCCTTAAGATTGACTTGGATCCCACTTAAATGGTTCAGTTCATCAGAATGTCACCAGAACTTGAACACCACTTGGTCAAAGCAAAAAAGGGTAGATCTCACCCATGTCAGATGTAAGTATCGCATCTAGGAAACTTCCGTTGGTCCGTGTGGCAGAGTCCTATCAATTGGCCTGGGAGCATAACATTGCTGGCTCCGCCATGCCGCAACTCTCTTGCACGGAAGACGCCAACCCGGAGTTCCGTGCCCCACGTGTGTGGATGATGCTGCACTGCACGCAGCCGCGTCAGCTCCGCCCACCGACGCGTTTCACGTCCCAATTGGACGTTTCATCAGGGTGTGGTTTCACTAGCAAACATCGCCACCTATGTAGTGGTTCAGGCTCCGCCCACCGCATCTCCGTTGCCATGCTTACCATTTATTTTACGTGCATAGTATGTATGCGGTGCGGCCTGTATGTGAAACACTCTGTAAGTCAGCCTTTTGTTATGTTGTTACATCACAGGCAAACCGTGTCTATGCTTGATCTTATGGTCCATACATATACCATTCTCAAGAGCATTTCACTTGCAACAATTAGATTTTGTGGAAGTGCCACATCAGCACATTAAATGTCCATAGCACAAAAGGGTCACAGAGAGGGGAAGTCCATGCATGTAAGCCATAACACAGTTCATCATCCAAGGATGTTATACTTCACCGGATCGATCATTTCACGCTGTACATTTATATAGCAATTCCCATCAGATTGATTATTGTTGGGGAACATATTGTCCTTAAAGGCACAGTTGTCATTCATTGCGGATCCATTCATACACATACTTTACCCATTTTTCATTGAAGTTACTCAAAGCATATACATACTGATCACGGGAACACCCCGCAATGAGCACTCATTTAATTCCAAATAACATCATTGGGTCAATATGTCAATATCTATTGGCTCGGAGGAAGGGGGACAGATCTAATTCAGCATTTAACCCCCCAGGCACTACCGTGCCTAGTTTGAAAATCCACATCGCCTCCTTGCAATAGAGTATCTCATCAAAATCACCACGTCTATTTGATATTTTTAAATTGTAAATCCCCTTAACTGTGGTTCCCCTCAAATCGTTCCGATGACATTCTCTATAGTGGTCATAAATGACCCCTGTCGATTTCCCTTTAGTTATCTTTCCAAAATGCTCAAGGATCCTCTCTTTTAATGCCCTTTTAGTCTTGCCAATATATTTTAGTCCACACGGACACTGTATCATGTACACTACCTTTTTAGTGTCACAATTTATGAATGATCTAATGGCAAACTCTTTGTTGCCACTGCTATCAAAAAATACATTGGCATGATCAACATACGGGCATAACTTACACTTGGAACATTTGAACATCCCTGTAGGCCTCCTACTGTCAAGCCAAGTCGAGGGGTTCCTTTGCAGTTCACTGTGTACCAATCGGTCTTTTAAATTGGGCGCTCTTCTAGCAGTTAGAAGTGGTCTTGGACCCACTATTTTTTCAATTTCTTTATCAGAGGTAAGTATTGGCCAGAATCTGCTCAACAACTCACGTAAATTGTTCCAGTGGGCCCCAAAGCCGGTCACGAGGCGCATATGTCCACCTCCCTCCGCTTTATGCGGCATCCCCCTGGGGGCCAGCAAATTTTTCCGGTCCAGATCCCACGCCCGCCGCAAAGCATTCCGTAATACCGAATGCGGATATCCACGCTCGCGAAATCGCTGATACATGCTACGTGCTTCATTTCTGAAGTCTTCATCCCTACAACAATTCCTCCTTAAACGGAGGAACTGCCCATATGGGATTCCCTTCTTTAAAGAGGGCGGGTGGTGACTGGTTGCATGTAATACCGTATTGCCAGCCGTTGGCTTACGATATGATGTTGTTACAATCGCCTGACCCTCCACCTTCAACAAGAGGTCCAAAAATGGAATTTCCTTCCCAAAGGAGAAGGTCAAACGAATATTCTTGGTGTTAATGTTCAATTTACGTATAAATTGTTCCAGTTCATCAGTAGTACCTCTCCAGACCATTAACACGTCATCAATAAATCTAATCCAGAGGGCGACGTGTGCACCAAACTCCGGGCTGGGATAAACCTGTTCCCGTTCCCAGAGTCCCAGGTGCAAGCACGCATAGGCTGGTGCACACGACGCCCCCATCGACGTTCCGCGTAATTGTTGATAAAATTGGCCTTCAAATATGAAACAATTCCTGGTCAGAACTAATTCCATAGCCTCTAGAATGAACGCATTGTGGGCCACTGCAGAGGGATGCCGCTCACGGAGGAAAAAGGACATTGCCCGGAGCCCCTCCTCGTGCGGGATCGACGTGTAGAGAGACTCCACGTCGACCCCAACAAGGACGGACCCCGGGGGTACCTCGAAACCGGCCAGCACACCCAGGACATCACGTGTGTCCTGTATGTAAGAAGGTAGCGCCTGAACCAGTGAACTAACCTTTCTGTCTATATACTGTCCCAACGCTGTGTAGGACTCCCAATCGCCGACACGATTGGTCGTCCTGGAGGATTTTCCATAGATTTATGCACCCTGGGGATAATATATATAGTTGGCACATTGAAGGTGGTCACAGTCAAATAATCAAACTCTTTCTTGGTCAATATTTCTTCGCATAAACCTTCATCAATAAGACTATTAACCTGTTCCTTAATTAACGGAAAGGGATTATCACGCAGTTTCCGATATGTTTTAATATCATTTAGTTGTCTTTGAATCTCCTGCACATATTTTTCCTCATCCATGAGGACAACATTTCCCCCTTTGTCACTGGGTTTAATTACTAAATGAGGGGCCTTTTGGAGTTCCTCCAGCGCTAATTGTTCTTGTGATGTTAGATTCTTTTCATTTTTGGAGGGAAATAGCCTTAAATTCCACAGTTCTTGTTCAATCGTGTTCAAAAATACCTGGACACTTTTGTTTTGAGATAGGGGTGGCATAAATACAGATTTAAGCCGTAAGGCAGTTGTGGGTGGTGGGGTCAGGGGTGTAATGGAACAGTCAGGTATCATATTAGGGGAAACATTCTCTATGTCAGAAGACCCAAAGACATCATGGACATCCTGTTCATCCAGGAGGGATTGCAATGCCACAATGGCTTCCCTTTCATCCTGTGCCAGACACACATACCCTGAAGTTGCATCATCATTTGGTTGCGGGTTTTGTCCCATTGTAAGTCTCAGAATTACTTTTCTTAGAAACAAATAGATATCTTTATATATCTGGAATATATCACCTGGTATGGTTGGTGAAAAGGACAAGCCTTTTTTAAGCAGCGAAATGTGTCTTTCCTCCAGTTTAAAATTTGATAGATTTATGACATTCCTACTGGCTTCTTCGTTGTATAAATTCACATTAGTGTCTAATTTTTCTGGCTCACACTTCTCGTTATCCTGCCTGGGTTGTCCATCCCTTCTGATTCTCTCAAAATTCTTCCTTCTTTCTGCTCTTTTCCCCTGCCTCTGCCTCGTCCTCTCCCCCTCCCCTCCTGCCTCTGCCTCGCCCCCTGCGCTGTGGTATATCGTCCTCTAAAAAAGTGACAGATCTTCTACTATTGCCCGACACATCAGTGTCTATGCTTGAAGGCTCTAAACTGTCCAGTCCCGTGGATCCCTTTCTCCCCTTCTTTCTAGTTTTGGAATTTTTGTTGCTTCTGTTTTTTAATTGCAGCCTGAATTTTCTCAATCTGTTTTTTAAGATTTTCATTGAAGGAGTTAAACTCAGCATGGGAGCTATATGCATTCAACTCTTCTACACTTTCCACTATCTCCTCTGTAATCTCATTTAGTTGTTCTCTTTCTTCGTCTGCCATCATTTTTAGTATTTCAAGGCCACGCTCTAAGACCTTTTCTTTCCATTTTTCTACAAATCGCGTAGTTAGCAGATTGCCAGCAGGAATGATTCGTTCCAGCAGGCCATCAGGTATGACCCCTGCCTTCACGTATGACTCGAGCAATGACGCATTCCACTTGCGCTTAAGTTGCTTAATGAGCAGACTTTTGTGTGTAAAAAATAATTGTTTCAGTTCAGATATGTCGCTTTCACCATCAACCATATCAGTTGAGAAACTGGCGGCTATTTCACCATCCAGTTCATCACTGATCGTATAGGCCATTTCAGACAGTGTGATGCCCACCACCTAGGGGCTTAAAGGTTTGCTAGACACTTAATTAAAATAATAACTAAAGGGGACTATATAATCTGTTTCCTATGGTTAAGAATTGAGGTTTTGCCAAGATTGGCAATAGCTTGTTTGTTTATCTAAACACTCATTAACAGTACTAATCAATTTTATGCATAAGCGGTGTCATTAATTACTTGGGACTTATTACTCCCTCAGGTATGGAGATGGGGCCAACCGGAGCTATGAACATACACTAAACAATTGAAATTGGTCACACAGCCTCATAAAGTATACCAAGTACGTTTATTATATCAAAATTGTTAAAAGACACCAAACCTCAAGCAAGATAGCCATAGGTCAGTATATTCCCCAAACAATCCCCATAAAAACATTTATTGCGGATAACATATATGACGCTGACTGCGTAGCAAACAATGACAATTCAATGTTTTAAGCATAAACAAGACTGTATCTGGCCAGAAATATCAATCCTGCTGCACTTAACCACGTCCGCGCAATCATTCACCACACATACACGTGCCTTGATATGGAATATTGGGGGCCCCCTTAAGATTGACTTGGATCCCACTTAAATGGTTCAGTTCATCAGAATGTCACCAGAACTTGAACACCACTTGGTCAAAGCAAAAAGGGGTAGATCTCACCCATGTCAGATGTAAGTATCGCATCTAGGAAACTTCCGTTGGTCCGTGTGGCAGAGTCCTATCAAAGTGAAATCTACAGAAGCTGCTGGTGCTACAGTATTAGCATATCATTTAATAATGAAGAGCCCCCAAAATGCCAAATGCTGCAACAATAACCCCAAAGTAGCAAATGCAGTCTCTATGACCATCAAATAACTGCAGCAACCGTTATCTCTGGCACATGAATTGCAATAACCGTTACCTCCGACAAATGAAGTGCAACTACCGTTATCTCTAACACATGAAATGCAGCAGAAAACCATGACTTCACAAACAGTAAATGAGGCAAACATTGCCTCATGCAGCCACAGAGTCCCACAGCTGGGACACCCAGCTGCCAAAAGTGCGACATAACCTGGGACACATTGCAGCCTGGGACAGGGGACCCTGAATCTGGGACGTGTCCCAGGTAAAACAGGTCGTCTGGTCAGTGTACTAGAACAAAATATTGATGTGAAACAGCAACATAAATACAAAGATGATTAGGTTAACATTGCAGCAAGTTCCGGCGTGATGACGCAGAGCCAGGAAGTGTTGGGCCGACACTCTACCTGAAAGTCGCCGATGAAGGTGCCGCCAGCGGGACCCAGCGAGCGAGGAGCCAGGAGGACGCCGGGGGACCTTGCGGCCTACGGTGGGCTGGAGGAAGCCCCAGGTAAGTACCAATTACATTTTAATCCACTGTAATTGCAAATTGCTGAAAAGTTATTTTAAAGAGAAGATTACATTTATTTCTCAGGAGAAAACTCAAGAGAAAATGATAACTGCATATGGGCCAAAATATGGCTGAAATTCTTACTGTGGGGGGAGGGACTATTAATGGGGGAGAGGCGGGGCCATCACAATTTTCACTTCAGAAGACAATAGTTTAGAACCTTCTCTGCTTGTAACTTTCCAAGTCATTTAACCCAATCCGGTGATAAAGGACAACAGAAGTGAGAGAGGCTGCCATATTTCCTGGCTGTCCTGCTGATCCTCTGCCTCTTAAGGTGGCCATACACTGGCCCGATTCGCGGCCGTTTCGACAGCAGATTCGATCCTGGGATCGAATCTGCTGCCAATCGTTCGCGCTAAATGCACCCGCCGATCCGATTTCCTCCCGAAATCGGATCGGTCCATCGATCGCGCCGTGCGGGAAATTACCCTCGATCGCCTGCGGGTAGGGAGCGCGTCGCTAGCGGCGGCCGATCCGATCAGGTATACATTACCTGACGCTGGCTCCCGGGCGTCTTCTCCGCGTCTTCTCCGCATCTTCTCCGCGCTGCACCCGCTCCATCCCGGCGCTTCCTGTCACTGCAGTGACCAGGAAGTTCAAATAGAGGGCGCTCTATTTGAACTTCCTGGTCGAGGAGTGACACAGGAAGCGCCGGGATGGAGCGGGTGCAGCGTGGAGAAGATGCGGAGAAGATGCCCGGGAGCCAGCGTCAGGTAATGTATGATCGGGGGGGACAGGCGGCAGCGGCGGCTCCACAGATTGTGATCGGTTTCAGGCTGAAATCGATTCACAATCTGTTTGCAGTAAAGGCAGCCATACGATCCCTCTCTGATCAGATTCGATCAGATAGGGATCTGTCAGCTGGTCGATCTAATGGCAAATCGACCAGTGTATGGCTACCTTTATAATTTTAGCCATAGCCCCTGAACAAGCATGCAGATCAGATGTTTGAATTAAGTTTGGTTGGACTAGCCACATGCTTGATTCAGACACTGTTGATGCATGAAAGATCAGCTGGAGGCCAGGCAACTGGCATTGTTTTTAAATGAAAATGTATTTTTTTTTTTTTTTTGCATATCTAGGTTAAGCCAAATGTTTTTCTGTGAGTTTTTTTTAATTAGTCCACCACTGATAACCCCTTTGCAGAAAAGCCTAGAATCATAGTCACCATCTGCTTCCAATACTGTTGGATATGCAGTATTTCCAAACCATATATATGTTACGGCCAGAACCCGAAGTTTGGCCACTTCTAGTTCTGGCCGGCCACTTCGGGTTCTGGCCGGCCAATTCGCGAAGTGCCCGCTGCGCTGCGGCCAATGTTAGAAACGGATCGTTTACTCTGATATGAATGTATCTTCTGGCCGCAGCGCAGCGGCCAAACGTATTAATTTGTTGCAATTTTTAAGCCGGCGGCAATGTAACGATTCAAGCCGCCGGCTTTTTCATCTGCCTCATCTCTCTCCCTCTCTCTTCTTATGGGCAGCCGGGCGGGGACACGCGTGTCCCTCCGGAGTCGTTCGTCGCGGCAGGGAAGCCTGCCGTTCTTGCAGAGCGGGTGCTGGCAGAAGCAATGTCTGCAGCCTCCCCGCTCTGCTGCCCCTGCTGCGACGAACGACTCCCGGGGGGACTCGCGTGTCCCCCCCCCCCGCCGGCTGGCCATAAGAAGAGAGAGGGAGAGAGATGAGGCAGATGAAAAAGCCGGCGGCTTGAATCGTTACATTGCCGCCGGCTTAAAAATTGCAACAAATTAATACGTTTGGCCGCTGCGCTGCGGCCAGAAGATACATTCATATCAGAGTAAACGATCCGTTTCTAACATTGGCCGCAGCGCAGCGGGCACTTCGCGAATTGGCCGGCCAGAACCCGAAGTGGCCGGCCAGAACTAGAAGTGGCCAAACTTCGGGTTCTGGCCGTAACATATATAACATTCACATTGCTATTGTTACACATGGGACAATTGCCTAAGGCAGTTTGAGAAGCCCTGGGTGCTAAAAATGGTGCTTACCTAACTTTATGACTTTTTTCCAGGTGTCAGTGGAAATGCCCATATCCTTTTTCATTTATAAAAACAAATAATATAAAATGATTATTTGATCTTTGTATCCCTTAAAAAGGAACTCCAGTGAAAATAATGTAATAAAAAAAAGTGCTTAATTTTTACAATAATTATGTATAAATGATTTAGTCTATGTTTGCCCATTGTAAAATCTTTTAAATCCCTGATTTACATTCTGACATTTATCACATGGTGACATTTTTACTGCTGGCAGGTGATGTAACTGCTGCATGTTTTTTTTGGCAGTTGGAAACAGCTGTAAACAGCTATTTCCCACAAGGCAGCAAGGTTCACAGACTGGAAACTGCCAGGAGTACGTACTCAGAATTTGTGTGTGTGTGTGTGTGTGTGTGTGTGTGTGTGTGTGTGTGTGTGTGTGTGTGTGTGTGTGTGTGTGTGTGTGTGTGTGTGTGTGTGTGTGTGTGTGTGTGTGTGTGTGTGTGTGTGTGTGGGGGGGGGGGGGGGGGGGGTTCACCACAATATCAGTCATACAGCGCCCCCTGATGGTCTGTTTGGGAAAAGGAATAGATTTCTCATGTAAAAGGGGGTATCAGCTACTGATTGGGATAAAGTTCAATTCTTGGTCGGAGTTTCTCTCTTTAATGTATTGTGAATTTTTTTACTACATTTATTTTTATATTAAAAGTATACATTATTTTTATTCCATTATTTGTTGTGAAATGTTGCAGCTGTGAGGTGCATTATGGGGCGTGGAAGTCGGCACAGAGGTGCGGCTCCTGGGTTGTAGGTTACAGAAAGGGCTACAGGTTCTCCATAGAAGATCTGTGCACTTACGGAAGATTGAGTAGCCCCTCCCTCCAACTGACAGGAATGTATTCTGTACAGAAATATGTAATGTCTCAATGGAATTCCAGTGGAATGGAATATTCAACTCTTCTCATATCTGTGGTTGAGTTAGTGTAAACAGGGCTCATCATTACTTGCATGTGGAACATAATTCTAGAAGTTTCCACTAAAACTGGAATGTGTACGTACAATATGAAAATCTGAATGACATGCATGCTTCCAGAACTGTCTTAAAGAGGAACCAAGGGTTGAACTTCATCCCAATCAGTAGCTGATATCCCCTTCCCCGTGAGAAATTTTTACATATTCTCAAATATATTATTTGGTAGGGTTTGTATGGCTGATATTGTGGTGAAACCCCTCCCATGGTGTGATGTAATGACCATGGTCCTGACAGTTTGCTATCTGTGAACCTCATTGCATTGTGGGAAATGACATCTGTTTCCAACTGCCAAGCAACCAGTATCTCCCTCTGTGCATGCAGGCTCATTGTGGATCAAACAACATGAACAAATTACAAGGCAAATATCAGTCATTTCTTGATCCCTCTTCTATTTTTTCACTTCTCACTTTGCAATGTATTGATTTATTTTTATCAATTTTTCGCTAAAGTTCCTTCGTAAACTGTAAATTCTGTAAGTATTGCACAGTGTCAAAATGTGCTTCTAGGTGAAACACAGCAAGTGAAATTTTCATCTTGGAATACAACCCTGAGGTATACTGAGCATTCCTGTATATCCGATGCTAAGCTACTATGGGCTTGATGTACAAACCAGCAGTAATATTGTCCTGTGATGGCGGTGTATATTACTGGTACTATACAGGATGTTGCGCAATTATTGCAACCTGTGAAACATGGGTAATGTAAGCTGCTATGCTACCGTTACCATTGCTATGATAGCGTTATCCATGTACCACAGATCACGCGTGGTACTCTGCTGGCTTTAGTACCGACAATATTGCTGTGCGCAGCAGACCGGATTATACTTTTTCTGTCCCCATGGCAAATATGTTGTGGCACCCCTTCCATGTATAGCAATGCCCCTCCCATTCCATGTGCAGCCTCCTCTTAAATGTGTATCATCCATGTACAGCAGACTAGTGACATAACTAAGGAGCTATATGTCCCGGTGCAAGTTTTACACTGGGCCCCCCAAGCACTCTATACATAACAATTGATACAGCGCACCAAAACTTGCCAATGGCAACTACAGTGTGAGAGGTGCAAGAAGGGGATGGGGAACAGTTTGTTTACGATAACCACTATTCAAAGTATCTATAGAAGTGATTATTACCAGCACAGGACCAATAGAGAGCTAATACTGTGGTTAAGGGAGGGCCCCTCTGGCACAAAGGCCCCGGTGCAGTTGCAACCTTTGCACCCCCTATTGTTACGCCACTGCAGCAGCCCCTCTCTTTCATGTACAGCTCCCGAGGCATCAGCTTTCGCTTTCATATGTTGCTTCCCATTTGCAGTCTTCGCTTTCATATGTAGCAACCAGTTTCATGTCCTGGTGTCCTCTTGGGCTGCAGCCACCCCAAGGCCCGGACCTCTGTGGCCCTTCCAGAAATCCAGCGCTGTGTGTGCTGACTGCAGGGCCGGCGCTACCATTAAGGCAAAGGAGGCAGCTGCCCCAGGGCCCCAGAGCTTGTAGGGGCCCCCAGTGGCTACAAGAGGAAAACATTTTTTTCCAAATCGCCCTTATAGTTTTTGAGAAAATCGATTTTAAAGTTTCAAAGGAAAAAAAAATACATATTTAAAAACCTGCCGACTTTAATGGTTAATAGCAAATCCACCTTAAATGCTAGAAACCCTAAATTTGCAGGATATGTTAAGGAGATCATTAGGAATAAGAGGAAAAAACAAGTTTTCAAAAAGATCTTATAGTTTTTGAGAAAATCGATTTTAAAGTTTAGAAGGAAAAAAGTATACTTTTAAATGCGGTAAATGTCACTTTTAGTACATAACGGTAGTGTAATTTTACATGCATCAAACAAAAGCGCAATAAATTTCCTGACGGGGTTTCCAGGGGGTCTATACGCAGCCGCAGCGCTTTGGCCAGGGATCGCTATACAGCCGCAATATGGCTGTATGAAGATCCCTGGCATTTTTTCCTATTTTCCCCCAAAAAAATTTTATGTTTAGAGTGTGGGAATTGTTTTTTTTTTTTTTTTTTAATTATGTGGGGTCCCCCTCCTGAAACTTTTTAACCCCTTGTCCCCCATGCAGGCTGGGATAGCCAGAATGTGGAGCTCCGACCGATTGGGACTTCACACCCTGACTATACCAGCTGCAAAAAAAGGTCCCCTAATGCCGATTTTTGTTCCGGGGTATATGTTGGGGGGGGGCCTCAGGTTTATTTTGCCCTGGGGCCCCATTGCTGCTTAAACCGGCCCTGGCTGACTAAGTAGGGCAATATACCAGGTGGTTCATTGATCAGACCCTATCTATGATAACTTATATTAGCCGATAATAAGCTGAGCTTTTATTGGATGGAATTCAACCCTTCTTATCTTCCATGAATGGAGGAAAAACTATTTTTTCCCAAGAAGTCAAACCAGGAAAGGATACAATTGTGGGGGGGGGGGGGGTCGGGGTTTTAATATACTGGATCTTGGAAATAAATATAACTTTCATATGCAAAGTCCCGGAAGTAATGCTGGGAATACATGATGCGTTTTTTCGGTCGATTTACCAGTCGATCGATTTTTTTTTTTTATTCATTTTTCCGCTTGATTCTCTTACCTTTTCTTATCAATTTCCATTCACTTTTATGAGAAATCGAGCAGTGAAACAATCCAAAGTAAGATCGGACATGTCGGAAATTATCTATCAAACCATCTATCTACCGAAAAAACTCATCATGTATTCCCAGCATAAGATCCTTAAAAAGTATTGCGTTGCGGTGCGTAAGTCTAATAACAAATCATGGGCCCACAGCAAAACTCTCCCACACCACATTTACACCTGCCTTTCCTAAACATAATGGAGACCCCCTGCCCCCCATGGCCAAGGGGCACATCTTTCAGAGGTCATATACCCTTTTTACCCTGAAAATAGGACCTCCCCCGAAAATAAGGCCTAGCTTCTACTTCAAGCATGCTGTAAATATAAGACATCCCACAAAAATAAGACCTGGCTGGCCGCCCAATGTCCCCCCCCCCCCCCCCCCCTTCGCTCTCTCCCTCCCTCTGCAGAGTGGCGAGCGAAGCATTACTGATATTGCAGAAGAAACTCACCGTCTCACGTGCCATCATTAAAGTCTCTCCTCAGCAGTGTCCAGCTTCCTCTCTCTGACGTCGGCAGCTCTTGTCCTGTTACGCACGCACGTCTCACCACGTCACATGACAAGAGCCGCCGTTGTCAACCAGAAGAAGCCGGGTGCTGCTGAGGAGAGACGTTATCAATGCCACGTCGGAAGCCGGTGAGTTTCTTCTGCTGTAATGCTCCACTCACCACTCTGCAGAGGGAGGAAGGGAAGAGCTATACTGGGCTGGGGGTGCTGTTATGGACCAAGTCCCATCGGGTATCACTACAGGGCAGCTTATCAGGGAGGGAGGGAAGGGCTTTACTTTGCTGGGGGCTGCCACTGGGGACCAATATTATATGCCCTCCCCGAAAATAAGACCTACCGCATTATTTGGGGGTAAAATAATATAACACAGTGTCTTATTTGTGGGGAAACACGGTAATGTGTGCCCCCTCCATAAAAGGGGAGCTTTTTCTACAAATGACAAGTGTGGCCACAACAACACTACTCTGAAGGAGGGGTCTGTATATCAGAGGGAGGGAAAGCTGTAGTGACCTGGGCCCCGCTGTAGCTGCAGCGACTGCTCCCCCAGTAGGTAAGCCTTTATTTTGGATAAATATTTTACCTTCACAAGCCATCAATCTTGAGACTCCATTGGCTATTACTGTGATAGGTCGCCTCTGGGATGTAGTAAGGGTAGGTGGAGCTACGCTTCATTTTGATGTAGGAAATTCAAAATGTGCCACCTTTTATAGTGACTTGAGATTCACAGCTTCGGGTGTTCTCTGTAAATTAACTAAAAGTGTATGCTGGACTGGTACCTCCCGGGGACACGGCTAATTTCGGTGCAGAGCTGGACTGCTGATTTTACCGCCACCATAGGCCGTAACTCACATTAAGGCTATAGCGGCGCTCAGTGGTTAATTTGGGCACCGGCGAGTACTGGAGCTCAAATTAGAAAAAAATATGAGGTAATTCAGCCACCAGCAGTAGCCGGTGTGCAATTTAGGTGTCCCCCCAGATTGCAACAACTTGGAGGGGAAATAGCATTGACACCACCCTGGATTTAAGCAGGCATAGGGCGAGCCGTCTTGTGACCCTGCACTAAAATTTGGCCATGCCAATTTAAATGTACGCCCTCTCGGTGTCTGCACTGCTTCCCATGCAGGGCTGTGGAGTCGGAGTTGAGGAGAAATTTTGGGTACTTGGGGCCATATGCAAATCACTTTTTCTACTGAGTTTTCTCCTAGAAGATAATTTTTCATGTTTGATTTAAAATAACATTTTCAACTAAAAAAGGTACCTGTTTTAACTCGATGGACGTATGTCTTTTTTCAACCAAAATAACTATGTAACTATGTAAAAAGTAAGTGAAAAGTACTACCAAAATTATTTTGAGTATTTTCTTTCTTTCTGGTGGCTTCAAAGGCATTTTATTGAAATGTTTAAAAATATCACCTAGTAGAAAACTGAGGAGAAAAAGTTAATTGCATATGGGCCTTGGAGTCCGAGTCCGAGTCAATAGTTTCATGAACTGAGGAGTCGGAGTTGGATAATTTGTGTACCGACCAGCCCTGCTAACAAGTATGTAGATACAGACTCATACAAGTACATACTTGAAGATTAGCTTTCAGTACAGTTGTGTTGTTGAGAATTTATCTTTGAAAAAGAGTGTGATAAATAAAACAAAATAAACACAAATTTATTTGGGGGTATTTTTATTATAATAAATCATTATCAAAATCTACGTACCCCAAACAGTGAGCTTATAAAAATATACTTTAATAAATACGGTATTAAGTCATCCGGCTCTGCCGATGCTTTTACCCATGAGACTACTACGCAGTCATCTAAACTTTCGGCTCTGCCGCTATGTAACAGTGGACAAGCAGTTTAATGCGGCTCTGCCTCTAACTGTGACCCTGTGGTTATATAGCTATATTTCCATCTTTACTTGCGACCCTATAAAAGAAGGCCACGCATCTAACCAAATCCCTTAATAATGAGACAAATATATTAAAAAGAAACCAACGTAGAAAAACGTGATAGCATGCTTTACTGATAAAGTGAATCTAATCCTATATATGGGATCTAAAACATTGTTAAGACAAGCATAACTGTATCTCAGATCAGTTTAGACATAGTGTAACACTAAAGGCAACCTCCCCTCCAAATACAGACTAAAGAGTCAATAAAGTTGGTGAGCTGAGGGATGCAGGACTTTGATCCCCGCTATTATTGCTACTACTTGAACTGAGTTTCCGATGAGCCGTGGAACAGGATTCTTGAGCTCCTGGGTAGGTGAACACCAGTGATGGTGTGAAGGGTGTAATTGACGGTGTCTTCATTAGTGTGGGAGTGTGAAGAGCTTCTGGTTCAAGAACGGTGTCGCTGATCTCTATTCTGGGAAGCTTGATTTTGGAACCTCGTTCTTCGTGCGTTTCTTGCTTTATAGGTCTTGAGGAATTCCCTTGCTTGCTACTTTGTTGAGAGTGGACCACTTTGCAGATCGGCTGATGGGCATCGAGAATCAACTCCAGCTTATCTTTCTGCTTTTGCAGCTCTGCGATCTCCTTTTGTAGAGATGACTTCTCCTCTTCGAGTTTGTCTGTTTCCTGAAAATGAGGAAAAGAATATTTAGTTTCATGCACATTTTACTTTTCTATCGTTGATTCACAAAACCAAGAATTATCTCTCCTGAGTCATTTTTCACTTCAGCTATAAAACATTGACTTTCTGTTCAGCTTTAAGTCCACTGAATTTTATCTTACCGTTCACATTAGTTAAAACATTCCAGAGGAACTAGCACAGCTGATACGCATCAAAGCGCAACTTCCCGTTGTCATGCCGTGCATCGTAACGTGTGCACGCAATTGTGCCTGTGCACGTTATCTGGTAGGAAAGAGCCCTTAGTTGTTTCTGAGTAGGGATGGTCAATGAGGTGCAAATAATTCTGTGTTGATGCACAATTATGCAATTTCACGCATCTTGTAAATTGAGCTGTCAAACCCCACCTTGGTTTAATTTCAAACTGCATAAATTTGCATTAAAAAGGGGAATCATTTTTCAACCACTCCAAATTATTTACATCTTGTTGACCATCCTTGTTTAAGTAACTTAACTTGGATATTATTTTTGTCACCTAATTTTTAAAACTTCTTTTGCTTGTTGGATGAGTCAAATAAAAGATTAAGCCTTGTACACATGTACAAGGACTGTCACCTGCCGGGTTTGGGTCCCGATCCCTTGGGTGACATTTTGGGTGCAAGTACAGTACAGACACAATATTTCTCCATAAAATTAATGATTAAGCAGCATGTTCCCCAAATATATTTAAGCAGCATTACACATCGATACATAGGAATTTCCCCAAACTCCCCCACCTTAAACTACCAAGTATAAGCCGGAAGACTCGCTCTCTTCTTAAAAAACACCAAAGTTAATTATGCAGAGTACCCCCATAAATCCCCAAACATAATGTCCTTTTGGACTGCCCTGGTGGTCTAGTTACCCCCCATATAGCTTTCCCTGGGGGCCGCGCCAGTACATGTGGCTGCGGCAGGACTCGGTAATCAGCTTGACCGGGTCGTAGGCTGTTTCCGGGCCCCATACACCAGTAAGGGTTCTGATGCCCTGATGGTGGCCCTGTGTGAACAGGTTCTGGAGAAATAACTCAAACTTTCGTTCATCTGGGCTCTGGTGAGCAGCAAACCTAAGCAACAGAAATAACATCTACAAAGGGTCATTTTATTTCCCTATACCTTAGAAATAAAATAAATTTCCATCGATTGTCTTGACTTACCGCTTGGAGATAATCGGTCAGCTCTTTGCGACGGTTCCTGCATTTGGCCGCTGCAACCTTGTTTCTCTCTCTCCGTAATCTTCTTCTCTCTTCTTCTTCGTGTGAGATCTTTGAAAGGAAAACAGCAATTTAGAACATCTATGGTGGATAAATCATACCAGAAGCAGATCAAACAAACACTCAGTAAATAAGTAAATAGTTGAAGGGTGAAGTGGCTGAGTGATTCATTCATGTATTCACATAACTCATCCTGTTGCAATGAGAATATGCAGAGAGCTTATGTATGTAGGGGGTACAGCTGTCCTGAGGTGTAGAGATGTGGGTTGCTGGCAGTGCCACAGCCCATCCTGTGCACTTGCTATGTACATAGGTCACAAAGCATTAAGGACTGAATGGCGTCTGCTTACCTTATGAATGGAAGGATTGGCAGTGTGTGTGACCTGGTGACTCAGGCATTAGTGTTTATCCCTCTGCAATTTACAATTTGGCACTCATGTCCCAGCTTCTTTTCCCCGTGACTCACCCCCTCCCCCCCTCTTCGGCTATGAGTCGCCCATCAACCGTTTCCGTAACATGTGTAATGCTTCCAAATTCAGGCGCTAAAATCTTTAACTGTTCGGGGTATAGTACAGTCCCCACATGAGCAGTACTAGTACTAATCAGGGAGTTGCATACACCCGATCTTTAATATATAGCTGTCCCTTTTTTTAGAGGGACAGGCCCTCTTTGGAAACCAAATCCCTCTGTCCCTCTAAAGGCCCATACCCACCGTGCGATTTTCCTGACGAGCTGTGATTTTTTAAAAAATTTTTTTTAGCAATGAATGGTCGTTTCTGCAATCTCGCGACATAGGTAAAGGCACACAATCACACGAACGACATTTAGCGATGCACAACGATAACGACTGTCATTGTGGGACGCATCTTTAAGACCCCTGATGTGCAAAGTACCACATTCGCTTGACTTCCCGTTCACGCCTGTCGTGTAACGGCATGTGACATTGCGAGCTAAAAGAGGAATTGCTGCATGCTAGTCGTCTAGGGGAAGTCGCTGGGTGGTGAGTACTCAGCTTAATAGGGCTTATGTATACACCTATGTAAACATTTGTATTTTTCTTTAGAAAACTGTGTTTAAAGCAATATAAAAGTATAAGTATAAAGGTTATATATTTTCCTAATCAGTGGGAAGCCAATGGATGGTCCAGAGGTTTCCCAGATCCTCCTCAAGCCCACTGTTGCTGCCCAGGACCCTATTCTTCTTCATGTCCACGCCCTTTTCTGTAGTATTAGCTCTGGTTCCTCCGACAATATTTTACAAGAGCTTGTTGAATATGCTCTTGTTGCCATGCTCCCATCTGTGTATCAGCGCATTCACACTGTGCTTGCGCATGTATGGTCCACTCATAACCAGTAGAACTAAGCCGGTCGTGCACAAAGTAAAAAGCGGTGCATGGAGCTTCATTCTACCAGGAAGCTTCATTCTACCGGGACTGTACTCATGCATGCCTAGTACAGATGCACTCATATGTGGATGGAACCGTGGTAACAAGAGCATATTCAACAGGCTCTTGTTGAGTATGTTCAGAAGGAGTTTAAACTGTTCCAGGCAGGAAAATAGGCCCCTAATATTTGATTTGCACTCCCGATGAAGCCTTTTGTTGGTTGAAAAATGTCAAGCCCTTGTTTTATCTATGTGTAAGGGTGATTTGTCCCCACTTATGTCCGCAAACAATGTGCCTTACTAAATGCGATTGATAGTGGAGGAACGCAGAGCCTGACATTGTTTGCCTGTGACTTGGGTTACATATTCCCATGAGTGATAATATTAACACTGTGGAAACCTCTCTGTCTCCTCTCATTCATCTATACCATATATGGTGTTAGGCCCTACATGCTATTCCAACAGATACTAGCGTGTGGACCAAAGCACTAGACACCAAGTTCAAAACACCATTTATTGTCGTTGTCTCTTTTATTGCTTAAAGTGACTCTGTAACAAAAATTACAACGTTTTTTCTACCTTCCTACAAGTTCCTAAACCTATTCTAATGTGATCTGGCTTGCTGCAGCTCTTTCTACTATAACCATCTCTGTAACAAATCAATGTATCTTTCCCCTGTCAGACTTGTCGGCCTGTGTCTGGAAGGCTGCCAAGTTCTTCAGTGTTGAACTGTTCCTCTATGCACACTCCAGTGTGTGTTTTATTTACATAAGCCAGCAGCTTCTCTGCTATCTTAAAGGTGGCCATACACTGGCCCGATTCCCGGCCGTTTCGACAGCAGATTCGATCCTGGGATCGAATCTGCTGCCAATCGTTCGCGGTAAACGCCGCCGACGATCCGATTTCCTCCCGAAATCGGATCGGTCCGTCGATCGCGCCGTGCGGGAAATTACCCTCGATCGCCCGCGGGTAAAGTGCGCGTCGCTAGCGGCGGCCGATCCGATGAAAAATACATTACCTGATGCGGGCTCCCGGGCGTCTTCTCCGCATCTTCTCAGCGCTGCACCCGCTCCATCCCGGCGCTTCCTGGGTCACTGCAGTGACCCAGGAAGTTCAAATAGAGGGCGCTCTATTTGAACTTCCTGGTCACGGAGTGACACAGGAAGCGCCGAGATGGAGCAAGAACAGAGCGGTGCAGCGTGGAGAAGATGCCAGCGTCAGGTAATGTATGCGCGGGGGGAGGACAGGCGGCAGGAGCAGCTGAACAGATTGTGATCGGTTTCAGGCTGAAATCGATTCACAATCTGTTTGCAGTAAAGGCAGCCATACGATCCCTATCTGATCAGATTCGATCAGATAGGGATCTGTCAGCTGGTCGATCTGATGGCACATCGACCAGTGTATGGCTGCCTTAACAGTGATAGAAGAGAGCTGGATAAAAATCCTCCTCTGGAGGCTGTGAAAGGAGCTTGTCTGTCACATACTAAGGAGTTAACGACATAGGCAGAGCTGTCTGCAGGAAGCCTGTAATGTTCAGTGCATGAGAGAAGCTGGGGACAGAAGGTAAACACACACAAGTGATCTCTTGAGATTCAGAAGTAAGGCTGTATACAGCCTGCTTGTGTATGGATGTATTTTCTATGTGTGGACATACTGTACATCAACCTACTTCCTGTTTTGGTGGCCATTTTGTTTGTTTATAAACAAACTTTTTAAAACAGTTTTTGACTACTTTTAATGCGGCGGGGAGCGGCGAAATTGTGACAGAGGGTAATAGATGTCCCCTAACGCACTGGTATGTTTACTTTTGTGCGATTTTAACAATACAGATTCTCTTTAATGAAAAAGTTATATTTTAGTGCATTATTAGGGGCCTTTTTCCTGCCTGGAACAGTTTAAGGCCTCTTGCACACTGCAAGCAAATCAGATTCAGATTCAGATTTTTAATCTGTTTTTACATCCGATTCCGATTCAGATTTTTAATCTTAACTGCATGCTGCGTTTTTTGATCCGTTTTTCTGTTGAATGTATTCAAGGAAAATCGGAATCGGAATCGGAATCGGAATCGGAAAACGGATTTGCAGTGTGCAGGGAGCCTTAAGTCGGATTCTCCCCCGAGTGCTGTTCTTAGTTTTTCTGTATGTTCAGAAGGACCCTGTGCTGGGAAGGAGAGATGAAAGAACAAGCCTCTGGATAATCTCGAAGCTTCCCACTAATTAGGTATCTAACTATTTCATTTTTTGCTTCAGGGACGCTTGCATTTATTTCCATCTTTTATATATTGATATATTTCTTATTTTCAAATGTTAATATAATAATTTTAAAAATGATGATAGAAAAGTATAGTTTGAATGATAAACGATGTCTTTGCATACTGTATGTGTACTTTTCTTTATGCGTCACTAGGAGTCTGACGAAAACATCATTGGAGGTGTGTCAGAGGGGTGTGTCATAAAGGTGACACTTTTTCTTATCTCAAAAAGTTGCAAAACATGCTAATACATGCCGCTTTAACAATACTGGAGGATTTTATTCAATATAGGGGTGAACTGTAGAAATACACAAAAAGTACTGTACAATAAAAAAGGTGAAATATAATATTTGCCTGACTGTTTGGCTCAACTTATTACTCTTGGACTGACCATGCACATATCAGTATATCAGGCTGATTTAATTGCTTTGTTTGAATCTTCTGAGGATATAGTGCCATTAAATTATCAACTTTTAATTGATTTCAGGTAATTTGTTGAGCAGTTCCTCATGTGGAAAGTATTTGTACCGGTTGCCTATAGCAACCAGCCATATTATTTGCTTCATCTGCATGACAGATGAATGCAGGACAAGCATCTCAAGAAGCAGTTATGGCAAACTCTATATCTGCATTAAAAGAGGGCTTGGATGCGTTCTTTGCTTTGAAGGGCATCCACAGCTATAATTACCAGGTAATTCCTGGGAAAGTTGATCCAGGAATTCATCTGACTCCATCTGGAATCGGGAAGGGATATTTACCTTTTAAGGCTAGTTGGCCCAAACCTTACCCTGGATCAACTGGGTATGTGCAGGTTCAGGATGGTGTTTTTTTTTTGTTTTTCCTTCTGGTGGAACTTGATGGATGTTTGTCTTTTTTCAAACTAACTATGTAACTATGGAAGGGAATCAGGTTGTACTGATCTGAAACCAGAAGAAGGCGGGCGGACTACAGACTTGCTTCAAAGCCTGAAAACCTGCCTCTTTTCAGTGACTCATATCCAGGCTTTAAAACTCATGAGTGATCCTAATCTGAATGTATTTTTTAAAGTTTTTTTGGGGGGGGAGAAATAAGATTGGAAGACGTTTGCACCATAATACTTACATGTTCACCAACTCGTCTTCGTCCCATGCTCAGGCCTCCCCCCATGCTTCTGATGACACCGTGGCGTGGACTGGGGTAGGGTGGTAAGGACAGCGGCCGTACACTTGGCTGAATCATCCAGTTGAGGTCTTGGTTTGATGTTATTGCGTTTAGCGTTGGTACAAACGGAATGGCTGAGGTGTGAGGTGAATATTTCTGGAAACAAGAAAATAAATCAATTACTCATTGGAAAACAAATTCAACAGAGCAACGTTGTGCTAAATTCCGTTATGATGCAAGTATCTGTAACACTCCTGAGACATTTTTCATGAAGACTATAAGTCTTGGTTCTTGTTGCACTAAAAAACGATCCATTTAGCGGAACGAAATGGAACACCAAGCAATAGGATCTGTTCACATCAGTATAGGGAGTCTGCAATAATTCTGAGCCGTCGGGTGCGTCGCGGGTATACCAAGCGGGTGGTGACGGGGAACCGAATGGAATACAAGGATGAAAAACTGATGCCCAAAGTTAAAAACTGATCAGTTTGAAACTGAAAACAGATCAGTTTTTAAAGGATCAGTTTTTGACCCATGCAGTGTGAGCTGAACCTTAAAGTGGCTGTTAACAGTACAATATCGCGGACAATCGATCAGGATCAACGGGAGCACGATAGGGGTGCCCATAGGGCCCTCCCTCAATCACAGTATTAGCTCTCCATTGGTCCTGTGCTGGTAATATTCACTTCTATAGATGCTTTAAATAGTAGTAATCATTAACAAACTGTTCCCTGTTCCCTTCTTGCACCTCTGACACTGCAGCTGCCATTGGCAGGTTTTGATGCGCCATATAAATTGTTATGTATAGAGCGCTTGGGGGGCCCCATTGTAAAACTTGCATCGGGGCCCACAGCTGCTTAGCTACGCCAGTGGCAGTATGGTGCGACTAAGGGCAGCTGGAGGATTTACCGAGACGGCCAGTGGATGATCAAAGTGGCCCGGGAGGACGGTGAGGGTGCCCACGGCCTGGAGGAAACCCCAGGTATGTATAAATGCTTTCATTTTTTTTTGTCTCAGGTTTCCTTTAAGAGAAAAAAATACTGCTAAACAATTTGATCAGATCAATGGGATCGATACAAAAATAACTTATTTTAATTATGGATAGTGTAGAAAGGAGTGAGAACAAGAGTCTTTACAGCCATCTGCGTCCTGCCTGGGAGAATTGTGTATATGTTACGGCCAGAACCCGAAGTGTGGCCACTTCTTGTTCTGGCCAGCCACTTCGGGTTCTGGCCGGCCAATGTGCGAAGTGGCCGCAGCGCAGCGGCCATTGTTAGAAATGTTATGTTTACGCCGTCTCGCTGCGGCCAAATTGATGACAACTTTCTTAAGTTAATGAAATATAGCCGGCGGCAATGTAATAGATGAAGCCCTTTCGCACTGCCTCTCTCCTCTCCCCCCCCCCCCCCCCGCACAATAAGTAGCAGCTGGCGGGGACACACGTGTCCCGAGAGTCGTTCGTCGCGGCAGGGGAATCCTGCCGTTCCTGCAGAGCGGGTGCTGGCAGAAGCAATGTCTGCAGCCTCCCCGCTCTGCTGCCCCTGCCGCGATGAACGACTCTCGGGGACAGGCATGTCCCCGCCGGCTGCTACTTATTGTATGGGAGGCGGGGAGAGGAGAGAGGCGGGGGAGGAGAGAGGCAGTGCAAAAGCCGGCGGCTTCATATATTACATTGCCGCCGGCTATATTTAATTAAATTAAGCAAGTTGTCATCAATTTGGCCGCAGCGAGACGGCGTAAACATTACATTTCTAACAATGGCCGCTGCGCTGCGGCCACTTCGCACATTGGCCGGCCAGAACCCGAAGTGGCTGGCCAAAACGCGAAGTGGCCACACTTCGGGTTCTGGCCGTAACATATATATATATAAAAAGCACCCCATGAAGAAATGGGCGCGAAATAAGAGTGATAGAATATCTATAATTTTGCAAATATTTTATTATCCACTATAGGCGCAAAATAAGGATAAAAGAATATCTGTCATTTTACTGATATTCTATTATCCATTATAGCATAATATTGGTAATTTTACCAATATTTTACTATATCCTCTCCTAGCCCTGTTCTCACAAAGGACCCTCCCTTTTGATGCCCAACACTAAACGATGGTGGGTGGCTAACATTAACCCCACCACACACCTAACCCTTCTACACCTAACCCTTAAGACCCTCTGGGTGCCGCCATAAGCGCCCATTAAAAGATCAGCTATCAGTGTAAACTTGGTTGCGTGACACACCCGATATATGTCGGGGCCACCTGCACTGTGAATTGCGGCAAATTAGTGTGATCCAAGAGAATTTCCTTCACTTCCTGGCCTGAGAGGAAGCAAGCAAACTTCTGTAACGAGTGTAAACACTATTTATTATGGCATTGACTGCAGAGTGGGCAAAAATTACAAAAAAACTGCCATCACTTCCGTACAGTCAGGTAAGTATTAGAGGCAGAGGAACAGCAGGACTGCCAGGCAACTGGTATCGTTTAACCACTTGATGACCCAGCCTTTACCCCCCCTTAAGGACCAGCGCTGATTTAGCTGATCTGTGCTGGGTGGGCTCTACAGCCCCCAGCACAGATCAAACACCAGGCAGAGCGACCAGATCGCCCCCCTTTTTCCCCCACTAGGGGGATGATGTGCTGGGGGGGTCTGATCGCTCCTGCCTGCGTGTGGCCGGCGGGGGGGGGGCACCTCAAAGCCCCCTCCACCGCAGGATTCCCACTCTCCCTCTCCTCCCTCCCTTCCCCAGAGATCGGAGGCTGCACAGGAACGGATCTGTCCTGTGCAGCCTCTAACAGGCTCCTGCCTGTCATGTGACAGCGATCCCCGGCCGCTGATTGGCCGGGGGGATAGCTGATCTAGTACAACGCTGCTACTGTTAGCAGCGTTGTACAAATGTAAACAAAGCGCATTATTTCTGCTTGTGTTTACATTTAGCCTGCGAGCCGCAATCGGCGGCCTGCAGGCTATTCACAGAGCCCCCCGCCGTGAATTGACAGGAAGCAATCAGCCTGCAGCCGGCGACACAGATCTGCGTCGCTGGTCCTGCAGCTGCCACTTTGCCGACGCGCGTTATGAGTGCGCGGTCGGCAAGTGGTTAAAAGGAAATAAATATGGCAGCCTCCATGGAATATGATGGCGCTTTATATATCAACTAGCAGACCCAAGCCCATTTAAACAACGGGCTCTAGAGTCTGTGTTTTTCGCCGCCGCATGTACTGCGCACGCGCACCGCGCGCACCCGCCCCACACCTGGCCGCACCGCCCACCTGGCTCCCTGGCCTCCTTCCCTGTCCTCCTGTCTGTGTGAGGCTAGGTCCGTGCACATGCGCAGTAGCAAAAAAGCACGGACGTACGCAGGGACAGTTGCCTATTGTTATATAGGATAATAATAATCATAATCTCTCACTTCAAGAAGCATGCAGAAAGGTCCTGACTGTCCCCTGGTCAGGATACTAGGAGAAATCTCTACATTGCACCAAGAACAAAGACAGCCATAAAATAAATAATAACAGAGTTTATTAAACTCTTTCGTTTTGAATTGAAGAAAAATCGATCTGGGATTCCATGAAAAGTTCTGCACTGCATGGAAAAATATACTGTACTTCTATTTACCCACGTGTCGATCTCATCTGAGTACCGCTAGGTGGCAGTGTGAGCTTGCATGCGGTAGAGTAGACAGAGCACACACTGCACGTTCCCAGCGTCAGAACTCGGCAGAGACCTCTATGCAGAGTTCCCCATGGATGGAAACTTACTTTCCAAGCAGCAAGAAAAAGAAATTGGACGTCCCAGAAATTCATTTACAATGATGTCACTGGCTATTTCCATTATGTGACACAAATCAGGAAATGTTCTTAAGATTAGAAATATTCTGATGACAGTTCTGAGAAACATACATACATGTATTTATTACTTATTTATAGAAAAGAAAAATGGTGTAGGGGAAGTCAGGGACAGACACCACACTTGTTAGCTCCAAGGTTAGGCACCACAGGGGAAAGGGGGGTTGTTGGGGGTCTTATGGTTATTGGAATTAAAGGACACCCGAGGTGAAAATAAACTAAGGAAATAAACAATTGTATCTATCCTCCTCCTCCTAAAAATGAACGTTTTCAGATAGTCCACAGTTTTATTTTATATTTAAATCTACTTTTTTTTAAATCTACTTTTTAAGTTTTTACTGTTTTATTGTTTTTTTCTCAATGACACATTCATTGAAGTATGCTAGAGCTAAAATCTATGAACTATTGCCCCTTTTTATTTATTTCCTGCTCTCAGAAGACATTTTATGCTAGGAAAGTGTTTTATAGTTGTAATTTCTTATCAGTGAGGGTCACACTATAGTCTGACCCAGTCCTGACTCAGACAGGAACTGCCACTTACATACCTGATGTTTAACTCATTCAGGCAGAGAAAGAAGAAAAGGAACATAGCATAGCTATATGTGTGCTAGGCACTGTACATACACATGTCTATCTCATCATGTCACATGTTACCTCGGGTATTCTTTAAGTAGTAGAATATCTGTAATTTTACTGGTATTCTTCTAGCGGCTATCTCCTGCACCCTTTTTACTGGATGCCTTTTTTATTATTTATTATTTATATGGCAGTGACATCTTTTAAAGCATTGTTCAGAGTCTGTAGCTATGTCCTCAAAGGAGCTCACAATCCAATTCCTAACATAGTCACAGTCCTATGTCTTACCATATTATGTATTTATATGGCACTGACATTATCTTCACACGTTACAGAGCACACAGTCATGTCACTAACTGAGGAGCTCATAATCTGTATGTGTTTGAGATGTGAAGTGCCCAGAGGTGACTGTGCTATCCACCATAAAAAGAAAAAAAGATTGCTGAAAATAATAATTCAAATGTTGAGGGGGAGCTTATATTGGCCAGACCATAAAAGACAATGGGCCCTATCCAATTCACTTTTTCTCTTAAGTTTTATCCTAGGAGCTAATCCTTCATTTTCTGTTTAAAATAACTTTTCAGCACTCTGCAATTAAAAAAGTGGCAAAAAGCTGACTTCATTATAAGCCAAGGTATCAACTTTTATCTAAGAATCCAGAAAAAAGTGATTCAAGTATAAGCCTAGCATTAGGTATTCCCCTCCCCATTGTAAATAGCCAGATGTGGCCCCAGTATTTGGCAGCCCCTCCCCAGTATAAATAGCCAGATATACCCCCAGTATTATGTAGCCCATTCCCAGTATAAATAACCAGATGTGCCCCCAGTATGAGGTAGCCCCTCCCCAGTATAAATAGCTCAGTATAAAGTAGCCCCCCCCCCCCCCCCCAGCATAGATAGCCAGATGTATCCCCAGTATTAGCTATCCCCCTCCCCACTTTAAATAGCCAGATGTGCCTCCAGTACTAGGTACCTTCCCCCCCAACCCAATAAAGATAGCCAGATATGCCCCAGTATTAGGTAGCCCTCCCAACCCAGCGTGGTGCTGACCTGACCGTGTAGTAAAACAAGCACTCTCCGCTCTGCATATGGCAAGGTGGTCCCTCGTGGGGGGGTGGGGGGGGGGGGTGGGGTACAGCCATTACCCATACATGCACTCTCCGCTCTGCATATGGCAAGGGGGTCACTTCTGGGAGGGGGGTGGCACAGCCATCACACATTTTGCTCTGCATTTGGCGGGTTGTGGGCACAGCGTCACTTAGTAAGATTTTTGGACGGCTGCCTTTAGGTGACTGGCATATACTCGAGAATATACGGTACTCCGTCAGACCTGAACAACCAGTACAAGCCTAGGCACAGTTGCTCACATTAATCCCTAACACTGATTCAAACAGGATTCAAAGAAAACAGTTAAATATCTAGTTAAACATTTATGAAAAGTGCTCGCCAACCAAAGGCTTTGCATCCCTCTCCAGCTAACCTAGTGATTCACCTATCTCAGCGTCACCGCAAAGCCAGGTAGCTGGAACAGCCCTATCTGTTTGACAGCTTTCTTTCACTGTACTGCCTACTGAGCAATGAGTCAGCGTAGTCAGGGAGCTGAGTCACCATCTAATGAAGTGTGTGACAGTGTAAGTGGCAGAACTTCAATAGACGGTAATGGTGTCACCTCACAACCTCTCCTCACCTCACCAATTCACTTGGCAGGTTAAACAGGTCCCATAGATCTATTTCAAGGCGTACTAGGGCAAAAAAATATGAAGGAAAGAGGATTAAGCAATTTACACGTGTACTCTAAAGTTTACAATCAGTAGATACAGAATTCTAAGCTGAGTTAGTGAGTGCAGTCTGTAGGGCTGCCACTTATGTGTTATGTGAATCTGGCAGGACTGGTGCTCTTCCTCACAGACTGCGGACTGTTCCAATCCCTTTGTTTTGAAATATCCACCATGTGATGCATACATAGGTGCAGTGGTATAATCCACCTGTCTTCCTTATTCCTCACCTGATGTAGTGCACTGTGCTAACAAGGCAAGGACCTTGGGAATACACACATAACAGGCTCATCCACATGTGGCAGTATTCTTTACCGCATACATTTAAAATGGGTGCCGCAGGAATTTCGGTGGTGGAGACAGACGAAAGTAGAATATCGTTAAATTACCAATATTCTACTACTGAAATGAATAATTGGATAATTCTGATATTGGGATATTGGTAATCTGTACAAATATTTTACTATGGCCTAACCTTTCTCAGGGTCAGCTGGATAGCATACTAGTAAGGCTGTTGCCTTTGATGTAAGCCTTTGACCAGGGTTCGAATTGTGGCTCAAGCCAGAATGTAAAACAGTAAGGAGTCTTTGGGCAAGGCTCCTTAAAGATCCTGGTCTCCTGTTAAGTGCACCTTAAAGGAATCATTATGAAACTATGCTACCCCCCGCTCTACTTACCCGGGGCTACCTCCAGCCCCTGGGAGCCGCTATGTCCCACGGCACATCTCGCAGTCGCTGGCCCGGAGACCCCGCGGTGCGGATTACTGCGCCTGCGTGAGCACCGCTGTGAATCACCTCCATGTGGTCCGGACTGTACTGCGCAGGTGCAGAACTACTACGCCTGCACAGTACAGTCCGGACAACGTGGAGGTGACTGACAGCAGCGCTCGCGCCAGCGTAGAAGCCTCTGCACCGGCCTGGATCCCGGGCCGGCTGCTGCGAGCGGAGATGCGGCGTGGGACATTGCGTCTGCCAGGGGCTGGAGGTATCCTTGGGTAAGTAGAGCGGGGGGGGGGGGGGGGGGTAGCATAATGTGATTGAAGATTCCTTTATGTGGCTGCAGCTCTGGCGCTTTGAGTCAGGCAGGAGAAAAGTGCAATATAAATGTTCTGTGTCGTTTCTTTTCTACTCTTACATGAGCCCTTCCGCTCGATGCCTAAACCTTACTACCTCACCCCCCCCTCCCCTCCCCGCATAACCCTAACTGACTCTGCCTCTCGATGCCTAACCCAAACTACCCCCCCCCCCCCCCCCGCCAGCATACCCCTAACCGACTCTGCCTCTCGATACCTAGCCAACCCCACCCCCCGATCGATGTCTAACCACAACTGACTCCCCTCTTGATTCCTAACATCCCCTCTAGGGATGAGCTGCGGAGTTCCAATTTCCCAGAATACCGCATTACCGACACTGCGAGTTTTAAGGACAATCCCAAGACTCAAAAGTATTAGGCCATTCAGGGCTCGTTTCCACTATCGCGAATCTGCATGCGTCCAACGCATGCAGATTCGCACATGTAATGCAAGTGAATGGACCTGTTTCCACTGTAGCGTTTGCGTGGTGCGTTTTTATGAGCGGTGAAAAAACGCACAAAAGAGCCAACGAATTCGCCTGCTAGTGGAATGGGTACTTATCCGTTAGCCGGGCGCATCCGGCAGGTGGCGCTAATTACTATTCCCCCTCCAGGCCGACATGGATAGTAGGGAAAGATGCAACTCTGGTGGAGTTTTGTCGCCACCTAGAGGATGCGCCCGGCTAACGGATAAGTACCGTGGAATGCATGCGAATCGCCGCTAATGTATTTAATAGGGAAATCGCATGCGTTTTTTTACGCGTTATTTTACGCGATTCCGCATGCGATTCCGCATAGGAACCAATGTAAATTAACACAGGCAGTGACATGGTTAAAAACGCACATAGCCTAACCTATGCGAAATCGCATGCGTAATCGCGTAAAATAACGCGTAAAAAAACGCACCTGCATGCGATTTCTTCTGCGGTGGAATCCAGGCGATTCCGCACCGCTACAGTGGAAACGAGCCCTCAGAGAATCAGTATTGTACCACAGTTGCCAATCAGAAATGCGAATTATGCATTATAGCATACATCCACTAAATACAGCGGATTCTGCAAAAAACTTTCTTTGTTAGTGAACTAACTTTATTGGCAAAGATATATATAAAAAAGGGAATGGGGCAGAGTTGGATTGTGCCCTCTGCTTCATTGAATGTCTCGCCGGTAGTAGTTCAGGTACATTTAAAAGAGCATTATTTTTAGATTAGTAATTCATAAAAACATCAAGAAAAAATTAAAGGAATACTGGCATTGCCAAATGATCCACTTCCGAGAGACTAACGGCTGCTTGCTCACTTCCTGTCAGTCTGAACCACGCCCGTTTTAGTCATATAATCATGTAATAGGCAGAGTGATTGTCCTAACAGCTGAATCTATGCCTGATAGCCTATCAGACATCATGGTTTCAAATGGACTGGGAGGGGAGGGGTGAGCAAACATATGTACTGTTTGAGGCTTTATGAATAAGTGATGTATGCTTTTAATTTTTTTTCTGCAAAAGATTTAACTCTTAACCACAAAATCTGAGGCAAAATTACTATAAAACAATATTTTATTAAATATATGCCTGAAAATTTTAAACAAACATGGGGGCATTAGCAGCACTGAGATTGCCCTAGGAGGAGATGCAACAGCCCACAGCCTGCCAGGAACAGCATCACCCCCCCCCCCCCCCCCATCAGATTCCTGTAACACATAAAAAATAGCTGCACAGATGGAACTCATTAGCACCGCATAGAGCTCAGCGTCACATGTGAGCGTTGAATGTATACGTGAGGACATATATCATTTTTGGTTTTCATTTTTTTTTACAATAGAGTAAAAACTGAGTATTTATCTGATAGCTAGGAGTTCGGAAGTAATTACTGTCTGATTACATTAAAGGGAAGGTCTGAGGTGTTTAACAATCAATACTCTACTTCCATGGTGCTTCCTCCAGCCCCTGACAGCGATCCTGTGCCCTCGCCAAAGCTCCGGTGGCTTCTGGTCCCCACTGGTGCAGATGACAGTTCGGCATCTTGCTGCGCTCCAGCGTGCGGCTTACGGAGTTGCACTGACGTCATCTGGACACATGCTGGAGCGCAGTAGACATCTTGCACTGGCCAGGGAGCGGGTTCATAGTGGAGACTTGCAATGCGTCAGCCGCATTGTAACGCGGAACATCGCACTGCAATACAAAAGCAATGTGACGCTCACAGTGCGGCCTTCGCAGTGCGTTCGGTTAGAGTGCAGTACCCCAACACGCAGTGCATTGACCACATAATGCCTGTGCTAACAATACCGTGAAGCATACTTTTCAATTGCTGTATGCTTCACTGTATGCAATACAATGCGCAGAGGACGCATGGTGCAGTTTTCTGAGTGCCATGCATTGCTGCTGTCACAGGGAACTTAACTGTGATCCTGGCCTTATGGGCTGTTACGAGCATAGAAGGGACATCAGAAGCTAATTAGTGAGGACATATGGAGCATGAGCATCACTTTGAATATAGCTGGGGAACATGTCTGGATGATTTATCTGTACATGCGTATGTAATGATTCAGCTGTGCATGAAATGGTGATTTAGGATGTTCTGTACAAATCTCTGATGGCATCAGCTATGAGTCACCTACACTACGGTATCTATAACCTGAGGCTGCAAGGAGGGCTCTAATCATGCAATACTGCACAGGAAATAAATTGTGACGACTGAAGGCTTCTCTACAGGTGTGGACCTACATCTATACAACCCTCCTATTTACCTAATGATAGTTTGCAAAATAAGTGATACCAGTCCCACACTTTGGGAAACATTGTTGTAGAATACTGTACATACAGTCCTGGCTTTACGTTAGGAGGAAAGGTTTATTCTGTTAAGGATCATCTTTTTTTTTTAAAAAAAATAATTAAGTTAAAGTGGGCAGTGTGGTGGTGTAGTGGTTAGCTTTATCACCTTGCAGCACTAAGTCTATGGTTCAAATCCCAGCCAGGGCAGAGTTCGTATGTTCTCCCTGTGTCTGCATGGGTTTTCTCTAAGCACTCTGGTTTCCTCTTACATCCCCAAAACATACAGATAAATTAATTGGCTTCCCCCTAAATTGTCCCTAGACTACAATACATGCACTACATGATATAGACATAATGCTAGGCATACACGGAATCGAGCCGGTGCGTCCCCGATCGTCTGCGCGGGCGCGTGGATCGATTCTCGCTCGTCCCCGCGGGCAGTTCCTTATCAGCCGCTCGTTTCTTCCATTGTCCGCCCGCAGGGATCGAGCTCGGTATCGATCCGCCGCGGTGATCGGACAGGTTGAATATTATCAATCGAGCCATCAGTGGCTCGACTGATAACAACTATCGCGCCGCCAGCATAAGACTGTGAGCCCCTCTGAGGTACAGTTAAGTGACAAGACAATATACTCTGTACAGCACTGTGGAAGATGTCGACGCTATATAAATCTCACTAATATTATAAATGCGAAAGTTTGGATGTTTGTTACTCAATCACGCATCAATGGCTGAACGGATGTGAATGAAATTTGGCACACACAGAGTACATTACCTGGAATAACATATAGGATACTTTTTATCCCAATACCCCAAAAGTGGGTGGAGACAAATACAAATTTCACTTGGAAAATGTAAACTGCAGCCATTCTTACACTGTTAATGGCAGGGTTCTCAAACTTTGCACAGTTGGTGACTGGGACTAATATTCAGAAAAGTGGGTGGAGCCTAAAAAAGCCAATCAAAATTCACCTACTGATTTTCAAGAGGAATATTTAATTGCTGCCATTCTTGCCTGGTTAATGGCACAAGCCTCAAACCTGGTGCAGTTGGTCATTGGGTGACTCGGGTTCATATTCAGAAAAGGGGGTGGATCCCCAGACAGCCAATGAGATTTGTTTCATTTCAGTGCAAATTATTAATGCCAAAGACCACAAAGCTCACAAACTTGGTCATTGAGTAATTGTGTGTTAGGGCTAGAAAAAATGGGCAGAGCCAACACCAGCCAAATACATACCCAGGCAACGCCTGGCATTCAGCTAGTACTAAATAATAATAAAGTCGTACTACAAACAAATCTGTTGGCCACAGTAAATAAATCCTTGAAGGCCAAAAAGTTATGTAAATATTTTTTTCTGTGATCATTTTGGATGACATGGTGGCTGAATATTGTACTGGTTAAAGACATAGGAGACCAGAGTTTGAATCCTGGTTGAAACCAGTACCTATTCAGCAAGGAGTCCTTGAGGAAGCCTCCCTCATGTTCTATGGTGACCTTCTGAGTGTGTCCTATGTGGCTGCAGAACTCAAGTGCTGTCAGTGTGACAGGAAAAAAGCACTATACGAGTATGAACAATAATGGCCGCTATGATACTCTCCTGCAGTAGGAGGGTACCCTCTCCATTGTACAGTGCATGGCTCTCAGAAAGCCAGCAGGGCTTCTCTCTGCAGGGATTACCGTGTAGACTGAAGACGGAGAGTTGGCTTGTGCCCACCTATTTATCTCAAGTCTGTTCACAGCTGCTCACAGAGAAGGGCATGCATCAGAGATGGGCCTTAAAGTGGACCTGAACTCTTACACAGGACAGAAGGGAAGCATAGAGAAATGCACCCTGTATGTATTTAGAGAGTTTAGCCTGTCTAATTGCCACCTCATCTATGACTTATCACAAGTGCAATTTGATCTCTTAGCTGTGTCAGCTAACAAATCTCGGCAGTACTTGGCAGAGCAGATAATTTGCAAACACAGGATGTTAACCCTATGTCTGCTTCCTTGAAAGCAGGAAGTAGACACACTGCAGATATATTGCAGGATCTGTATTAGCTGTAACTAAAAATATTTTTCATAGAGGCCCTGTTCACAGTGCTCAGATGCACTGCAGAATAATTCTGCATGCCAACTCGCTGCCCATACAATGCTATGGGCCTGTTCACAGTACTGCGTTGTAACTGATCGCATTATTCTAACTCGCTGCATTCAGGCTTTGCATTAAAGTCTATGTCCAGTCTCCATTGCAGTTCACACTCATTACATCGTGTGCGTTATGCAAGTGACCACTGTGAACCTAGCCTAATGGTTGTTATGCTGATGCTTATCTTTTAGAGCAGAGAGGAAGTTCTGTGTTCAGGTCCGCTTTAAAGGGACATTTCACTTTCATTCTAAAACTGCCATAAACATAGATGGGCGCTGAAGAAGTATTTTTGTATTTTTAAATCTAAAAATATTTTTGCATTTCAATCTGCACCAACCAAGGCAAGAACTACCAAAACTGAAAGCTCAAAGCTTTTCTATTCAGGTATCGCAACAGTACTCTATGGCATACAGTAGCCATGTGACTGTCCAGGAATGGCAGCAGGAGCAATTGGCTCCTAAGAGGCCTTCTTTAACTTTTATCGTCTCCAGCAAAGTTATAAACATGATACATTTAGAAAACTAAGAAAGGAGACTCTAGTGTTGGGTTAAGGAGCCTTCCTTGTGGTCAATAGGAAATAGCAGTTGCGGCAATAGGATGTAGCCAGTGGCTTAGCTAAGGAGCTACGGGCCCCAGTGCAAGTTTTAAATTGGGTTCCCCCAAGCACTCTATACATAACAATTGATACGGCGACCAAAACCTACCAAGGACATCCACAGTGTCAGAGGTGCAAGAAGGGAATGGAGAACAGTTTGTAAATTATTACTACTATTCAAAGCATCTATAAAAGTGATTATTACAAGCACCGGACCAATAAAGAGCTAATACTGCGGTTGAGGGAGGGCCCTATGGGGCCCACTGGCCCAAGGGCCCTGGTGTGGTCACAACCTCTGTATCCCCAGTTGTAGTTGAGGAGGTCCAAGTGCTGAGTCTAAATGCTTGTCACCTCAGTATTTAAGACATGAGATAAATATGTATTGGTAATAGAATATCTAAACAATGTTCCTTAAATCAATAATAATAGTGATAATTAAAGGGTTGGTCTGACCATACCATAGTGATGATGTCACGTACTTATTTCTTTTGTTTGTTTTATGCGTTCATGCCTTGCGGAAGTGTGTAGGTAGTACTGTGCATCATTTCCAAGGCCTGCTCACCTGCTTCAGCCAGGACAAGGGGACTCCCATCAATGCCTCTTTCTTAAGAATTTTAGCTTGTACTATAGGAAATGTAACTGGAGGGATGAGATTCCTGCTGCACCCCAGAAAGAGAGGCCCCAAGGCAGTGGCAATGGTGTTTGGTGGCGGTGGAAGGGAGTGCATGAATAAGTATAGATACAGCTGCTAAGGTGACTGAACCAACAAGAAGTTATCAATCATTAAAAAAATATAATAATAAAAAATCCCAGTGTATTCAATTAAAGCAAATCTGAAATGATGCACAAAAAAGTCAGATACTTACCTATGGAGAGGGTTGGCTCTGGATCCTACTGAGCCTTTTCTTTCCCCTCTCAGTCCCCTCGTTCCAGCGCTGTCCCTCAGTAAAAGTATGTTGCCCCCGTGAGCCTCAGAAGGCATTGGGAGCAATAGTGTCCCCAAATGCTCCCAAAGATGGGCAGCTCCATTCTGTTTTACTCGAAAGCACTTGTGCATGCGCAATGTGGAGTCACTGGTCTTTGGGAGCACTCAGGGACACGTAGCTCCCAAAGCCTTCTGGGGGCTCACGGAGGTCGGTGAGCCCTAGCGGGGAAATATCGCTGTACTGACCAAGAGGGGACAGGGAAGGCTCTATAGGATTCAGAGCCTCAGAGCCTTCCTTCTCCATAGGTAAGTATCAGATTTTTTTTTGCTTCAGTATCACATTAAAAGGAACCTAAACTGAGGATAAAGATTTTTCCTTTTAAAATAATACCAGTTGCCTGACTCTCCTGCTGATCCTGTGTCTCTAATACTTTTATCCACAGCCCCTGAACAAGCATGCAGATCATGTGCTCTGACTGAAGTCAGACTGGATTAGCTGCATGCTTGCTTCAGGTGTGTGATTCAGCCACTACTGCAGCAAATAGATCAGCAGGACTGCCAGGCAACTGGTATTGATGAAAAGGAAACATCCTTGTCCCTCTCAGTTTAGGTTCCCTTTCAGTTTGGGGAAAAATTATATATATATATATATATATATATATATATATATATATATATATATATATATATATACACTGTTATTCTATCAGAGCACACGTATAGCACGTCATATGGTAAAAAGAACTCACCTGCTGGCTGTCATCTGGGGGTGTTGATCTCATATTGTGACCCATGCTGACAGTTCCAAACAACTGCGAACTTCCAGAGTCCGGGCTGTGGCTACCTCTGCTGCTGCACCCTAAATCCTGATGAGAGTATGTCCCAGTATAGTCTCTGTACATGGTCCGCAAGCGATCCCCTCTTCTGTCTCGATCACACTGACTCACGGATCTACGCTGCTTCATTTTATCAATGGGAACCTAGGACTCAACCAATAGTAAACTGAAAGGGAAAACCTAAACAACCCACATCTTCTTTCCATTGTTCATTCTCTTGTATTTGCCACGATTAGTGAAATACGGAGTTGGTCTCAAAATTTATTATCAATTGTTGCCTTTATTTTGTACAAAAAGTATGATTATTGTTGAAAAGAAGAGATATAATAAAGCAGTCTCCCCCGCACAGTTGGTAGGTGCCGGGATTACCCAAACGAATGACGCAGATGCCCTTATATGGTACACTTCCTTCAGCGAAAGGAAAGCCCTTTGCTAGAAGCGTTTATTTAACTCTGCTATTTCCAGAATGGAAAGGAAAGTATAGGTAAAGTGATATTAGCCATAGAGACACCCCAGACAAAATACTTCGGGGAAATGATGCTTGTTTGTATATTATATGCTTCTGTTTGTTTTGCCAACTATATTTTGCCGTTTAATTTATTGGAAATAAGTCATGTTATTCTGTATTAATAATTTCAGTTTATTTGAAACCTTGTAGTATTATTTCCCGTACTCAGGAGTGTAGATGTTGATTCTATTCTTAGATCATTATCATTATTTGTCATTATCACAACATTTATTTTATTACATATTACATTCAGTGGCGTAGCTAAGGAGCTGTGGGCCCCGATGCAAGTTTTACAATGGGGCCCCCCAAGCACTCTATACATAATTTATACGGCGCACCAAAATCTGCCAATGGCAACTACAGTGTCAGAGGTGCAAGAAGGGGATGGAGAACAGTTTGTTAATGATTACCACTATTCAAAGTATCTACAGAAGTCATTATTATGAGCATAGGACCAATAGAGAGCTAATTTTGTAGTTAAGGGAGGGCCCTTCGGGGCCCCTCTGGCCCAAGGGCCCCGATGCGGTCGCTACCTCTGCACCCCCTATTGCTACGCCCCTGATTACATTCATATGTAACAAATGTTGATTCTTTTCGAGTTGGCGTAGACGGAACCCCTTTATTACTGCTTCCTAGTTATTATATTTTATTGATAAAGAACCAACATATCACACAGCACAGTAAAATAAATATGCACATAGTGACCGAATATATATATATATATATATATATATATATATATATATATATATATATATATATATATATATATATATATATATTCTGTACAACATACCTCCCAACTTTTTAAGAAAGAGGGACACTTAAGCCACGCCCTTGCCAATCCCATGATCCCGCCCACGACACACCCCTAGTCAAGCATACCCTAAAGATTTCATAAGAAAAATATGTTGTCTTATAATTCAAACCACACTGGTCCTTTTTATCCTGGTTCATTTTCCTTCATAATAACATGTGTAAATAAAAAATATCTAAATTTAAAGGTTGGGAATTAAGTTTAGAGTCAATTAAACACATTCTTCAGTAGAGAAATACGTATATTAACACAGATCTGTACATGAGTCCTGAAAGAAGTACAGATGAGGGTGAAAGAGGAACGGAGGGATTGGGTTCACAGAGAGAGGGACTGTTCCTCCAAAAGAGCTATGTGTACAGCACTGCAGAAGATGCCGTCAGGACCAGTGCTGCCATAGAGGCAAAGGGGGCAATTGCCCCAGGACCCCGACCGATACAGGGGCCCCTAAAGCTGACAAAAGCTGTTCTTACTTGCACTGCTCTGCGGCACCCTTGCATGTGAAGCAGCACCAGTAATTACTCACCTCTCCCGGGAGGTGGCGGCTGCACAGTCCGGGTACTCTAGTCATGCTGTCCTCCTCCTCTATGACCCGTCGTGTGTAATGTGTAACCACGGGCCGGGGTTGGAGGAGGACACTGTGGCTAGAGTGCCTGGACTGTGCAGCCACCGCCCGCCAGGACAGGTGAGTATATATAGCTGTGCTTTACATGCAAGGGCCCGGGGAGCAGTGGGGTAATGGCCGGGGGATGAGGGGGTTGGTCAGGGTCTGGGTGCCCCTTACACTGGCCCTGGATGTCGGCGCTATATAAATACTACATAATAATAATATTAGTGGGTGCTGATTACAAACTAACACAGATAGCAACTACAAGAGCGGAGTGGGAAATTTGGGCACCTGCTACCGTAAGAATCTTGGGTGCCACTATAGGCGACCATTATAAATAGCAGCTATAGTGTGAAATTTGAGCGCCCAATACATAGCGGGCGTCCCACCGCTATTTGTCAGGCAATTTCACACTGTGGCCACTATTTATAATTGTGCCTATGGTGAATGGTTAAAGTTAGGCCAGGGGGGTTAAGGGTTAGGTGCGGGTGGAGGGACAGTTAAGGCTAGTTGCGCAAGGGTTAAGTGATAGGTGGGTGGGGGGTGGTTAAAGGGAACCTTAACTGAGAGGGGTATGGATGTTTCCTTTTAAACAATACCAGTTGCCTGGCAGTCCTGCTGATCTCATTGACCAAAGTAGTGGCAGAATCAGACACCTGAAACAAGCATGCAGCTAATCCGGTCTGACTTCAGTCAGAGCACCTGATCTGCATGCTGCGGCTGAAAGTATTAGAAATTTTGAGTGTGGAGTCGCACTTGCTTGGCTTCCATCAATTTCAGATGGTCAGGTGTGCAGATCTAATAGTCCCGGACACCATGGGACTCAAACTGTGGCAAATGAAGAGAAAGATCCGCACCACCTTCAGAAAAGCTTAGTCTGTTTTATTGGAAAAAAACATACAAATTTAAAAAGAACTTTAAGGCAGGACAGTCCACTGTTTCGGGCTCCTGCCCATCTTCATGCTGCCTAGTTCTGAAGTAACATACAAAAACACCAACATATATACAGAGAAACAACCAATCACTGAGTATATACTAATTAGAGGACCTGATGGGAAACAGCCTATTTACATATCTAGTCACACCTCCAACTCCCCCATTGGTGGATCTGAGCAAGATCCAAACATTCAAAAAATAACTGTCAATAATGGCTGAATAAAAAAATATCAAAATCAGGCATGCCTCTAAGATGTATTGGCAAGATATCAGCCAAAACGCCATGGTGGAATATGCTGAATAGCAGAAAAAAGAAAGAAAAAATCCAAAAAGTAACATTTTATTAAAGAAAACAAAACATCAAAATCCGCATGGAAATGACACATAAACGCATCAATACGACGCGACGCCATACCCGCATACGCGCATAGATGACGTAATAATGCATATCCTCTATCTAGACTACTGACGATCAAAAATACGCATCTATGCCGGACGTATATACACATGAGACAAGCGCTCAAAAAATGACGCATAAACGTATAAAAAATTACGTATCAATAAAACAATCGCCTAGAAAGTGCCACATGAACGCGTCCTAACTATACGCAATCTTTGCGACTAAAAATACGCGTAAAATTAACCAAACACCAAAAAATGCCGAAAAAATGCCGAAAAATGCCAAAAAAATGCCGAAAAAATGTCAAAAAAAGCCGAAAAAATGTTAAATAAATGCCAAAAAAATGCCAAGAAAATGCTGAAAAAATGCCAAAAAATGCCAAAAACATAAAAATACCATATATGAAAAAATCATGCCATATATGAAAAAAATCAATTCAGCACTTTCCACCAATGGTATATCAGATGATTGGTAGTATAATAAAAAATATCCAATAAAAGAAAGCTAATAAGGCCTATAAATATCTATGAGTCTATCAGTATCACCAATCTAGTCTCAAATCATACTCTTTATTTAACCCACTATTCACAGTGTCAAGTTCTCTGATCCATTTAGATTCTAACTTCAATAATCTAGACAATCTATCACCCCCTTTATTATCCTGTTTAACCCCATCGATGACACAAACCCTAAGCTGACTAACATTGTGTCCAAAGGTAGTAAAATGCTCTGAAACGGCCTGATCCATATTCTTTTTGCGAATGGTAGATTTGTGCGAGGCCAAACGATCTTTCAATCTCTGTGTCGTTTGGCCAACATAGCACTTACCACATGGGCATTTAAGCATATAAACCACCCAACGAGAATCACAAGTGTACCTATCTCGTATGGCATATCGTTTACCACTCATAGGGTGAAAAAAGGTATCACCCTTAATGAGGCTATTACAAATATGACATTGTAAACAGGGAAAAATGCCACATTGCTTTGGTTGTTTATTAATACTGATATCAGAATGAACCAATTTACTCCTAAGGGAGGGTGCTCTTTTGTAACAGAACATAGGGGGGCGATTAAATTCCTTAATATAAGGTAATGAATCCCTAAGAATATTCCAATGTCGTTTAATACAACGTTCCACTTGACTACTGACTACACTATAAGTGGAAACAAATGCAACCCTATCTTGTTTGTCTTGTCTACCAGAGCCTCTCCTTCTCCTACCCCCACCTGGTCTATTATCAAGTTGGTTAAGAAGTAATTTGGTAGGGTATCCCCTTTGCTTAAAGCGTACCACCATTTCGGACAACCTCAAGTCTTGTTTGCCCTCCTGGCTGACAATTCTGTCAACCCGTTGGAACTGTTCACCAGGGATATTATGGATCATGTGCTGCGGGTGAAAACTCCTGAAAGTATTAGACACACAGGATCAGCAGGAGAGTCAGGCAACTGGTATTATTTTAAGAGGAAAAATCCACATCCTTCTCAGTTTAGGTTCCCTTTAGGCAGGGAACACACTTGACTATTTTCGTGCGCGTTTTCTGCACAGAAAAACTGAGAACTCATGTTAATCAATCTGCTAGTTCACACTTACTGTGTTGTTCGCACGCAGAAAAAAAACTGACATTCTGCATGATGACTCTGCACATTTTTTCAGTTTTCTCTATCAATTACATCAGCTGCTGTGAAAAAACGCACGCGTTTTCCTGCATGGAAACACACTTGGTGTGCAGAAAAAGTATGCAGAAAAACGCGCGCGGAAAACTGAAAGTCAAGTGTGTTCCCTGCCTTAAGGTTAGGCATGGGAGGTTAAAGAATACCCGAGGTGACATGTGACATGATGAGATAGACATGTGTATGTATTGTACAGTGCCCGAGTGTTCCCGAAGACAGGCAGCCGTACTGCGCATGCGTGAGTATGTGTGCTTGTACATCCATAGTACGGAGCAGACCGTCTTCAGGAGCACTCGGGCTCTCAAAGACTTGTGAAGCCTCCCTCAGCGGCAGAGAGCAGCCTCCAACCCATCGGTCAGAGACTGCTAACGGACACAGCGTTACAACGAGGGACTGTAGGAGGAACAGGAAGGCTCTATGATCCTCTCCCTAGGTGAATGTTGTTTTTTTGTTTTTTTATAATTTCGTTTCAGACTCACTTTAACTAGCAGTTGTTGCAAAGGAATTCCATAAAACACAGTGGCCTACTTGCAATTAACTATTTCTCCTGAGTTATCTCCTGGGAGATAATTTTCATCTTAAGACAACGAGACTATATGTCTGAGCTATGTATCTCCATTTCAGAGCACTCTGAAATGGAGATACATAGCTCAGACACTATCTTGTATTGACCTGAGGAAGCGGGCAGGTACTGTGAAACGCGTTGTCTTTTTATTGATGTCTAACAACAAAAATCTTACCCTCTAATGGTGAGGTAATACTGTTCCTATTACTTACCTCCACTCACTACATATTGTATCACAATTGGGGCACCTCCTCCCATCTTGCATTGTCTCCTCCCCTGTCCCAGGGGTTAACTCTGCGACTACAGCCAGTGTTCCTTTGTCTTTTTTGGAGCGCGACCCATGTTGACCCATCTGAGACATCATAGCCGAGTGGAGACAGTACTTCTCCACGTGCCCGGAATTTTGGTTGCCTATAGAAACCCACTTTTGTGAGTAGTTATTATTTTTTTACATCAATACAAAACTTTAAGGATTACACCAAAAATGAATGCAGACCAAGATATCAATATCAAAAATCTATTTATTTCAAAAAATATATCTCATATCAAAAAACCTTTTTTTTTATACAAAAATCACCCATGTATAAGAAAACCTGTTAAAATAGCTGCAAAGTGGCCACCCCACATAAAAACATGGTACAATCATATACCACACACACTGAGGACCAACTGTATGTCAAGAAAACAGTCCGATTAGCAAGGATTTCCTTGGATATAAAAAAACATGCACACAAGGATCTATCATAGAATGTGGCTTCATCTAATCCAGCAAACTCTAGCCAGAATAATCACAGTATCCCAAAGTTTGTAGATTGGGTTTAAAAAGCATGCATAATAATCTCAAACGTTCCCTTTGAAGCAATGAGGAAAAAGAAAAGTTCATGCATGGATTGGAAAAATTAGCAAGGGTATGCCAGTAGTATGTGAAGCCAGTTGTTAATGCGTTATATGGCAAATAAGCATAGCGATGATATAGCTTGGCATGCAGCAAAGAATGGTATGCATCAAATATACGATACCCAAACTTGTCCGACTGAATTCATTGATCAACATCATCCATATGAGTGGAGGTGACAGCAGATCCACACTGAGTGTACCGAAGTCCGCGGCGTGAAGTCACACAGTCCAGCCAGAGGCTACCAGCTCCCCAGGAGGCTCCCTTTGCCATACCGATTTTCTTCTTTTGGCACTGCTATTGGCCTGAGGAAGCGGGCTCTGACCCGTGAAACGTGTTGCCTGTGCTAAATAAAAAATCTTTGTATAAATTACAGAGTTTTCGTCATTGAGGTAAGCTACCTAATATTATTTGTCGTTTTTAAGCTGTTTTTAGACGCTTTTATCGAACTAGGGCGCCTCTTTCCCCCAATTGTTCCCAGGATACACGGTAAGGTTATAGAGAAAGTCTCAATAGCATCAGCGCAAGAATCCACAACTCCAATATGCCTGAGGGTGGCGGACGGTCCAGTGACATGCGGGGAGGCCAGCCAGCAGCATCAAACAACCACGCTGGGATTACCCCACGTTTCGCCGGTCTCCTTCCGGCTTTTACGAGGGAGGCGTGGTGTCTGTTAGCGTACTCATGCACGTCTTTTAAGGTTCCGGATACACATCCCTTGTGCGTGCGTCTCCCGTCAAAGCCCCCCCCCCCAATCCCCTGCTCCTTGGAACGCAGGAAACCAAAACCACACTGCGCACCCTCTGTAGCGAAGGGGAGGAGGAGGGAAGATGGGGACAAGCTATACAGCAAGAACGCATCCCGAATGGAGCCAAAATGCTGCATACACACACACACACACACACACACACACACACATACGGCACACATACACAAAAAAGCCCACAAAAATATGTGAAATCTTATATAAGCCAAAGAGAAAGATATTTCTTCGTATATTTACACAAACATATGTAAATATCATGAATATAATTTTAAATCATAATTTTTAATAAGCAAAAAAGGGGGCGCCCTGCAGTAAAGTCCTCCTTCAATCAAAATATTATGGACTAATCATTATGGAACCATTGGGGGAAAAAAAATAGGAAAATAGATGCCCATTCAATGTAAGGTCAAAAAAGGCTCTACATACTATTTAAATATATTATAGGAGGAAAAATTGGGAGTACAACGGATCGCAGACAGAAGAGGGAGAGAGGCAGACCAGGCAAGAGAAGAAGAAAAAAAACAAAAACACAACTAATTATATTGGCAAAAGAAAAACAAGAGTTTGCTTTCTTAAAACAGAAAGAATTTGCGATAATTCAGGTTGGAGTGAGCTTGAGATGTCTCTCAGTGCATCACTGCTGAATATAATTTTACTAAGGGGGTATTTTAGTAAGGGGGCTTTTAGGACCATTGTAGCCCCTTACACACTCCAATGAGTTCTGGTTCACCATGAGCTTGCTGATTAGTCTGTACCATATTGGCAAAAAAGGTTTATAATTGAAAGCCTCATTGAGACCCGGGTGGTCTGTTGCTCTCAAATCATGAATCCATCGAGCCTCTCTCTGAAATCCCGTATTGAGCCATGGATCCAATCGAGACTTATTTTTACATTTTATTTTATTTACAACTTATTTTTTTTACATTTCCCAATTCCCAGAAATACTTAACTATTAGCGCTCCCACAATTCCTTCTATGTAGGTAACTGTTTGTATTTTTGTGGGGTGGGGGAGTGTACAGGTTCATATTAAGCATTAAGAGCATTGTTCTGGGCATCAGAACATCTCTCACCCACCTGGAGAGAAATGACCTATAGTCAACTTCAGTAGCTCTGATTTCAGCCTGTAATTATTCGTCTGCACAGCTAAATGTAAATAACCCCACGTGCTTTTGAGTAATGACAGGTGGGAAATCCCCTCTTTACAACACCATACAACATGTGATGTTAATTACACTGTGCAAATTGCCTTCATGTTGGATCAGACAAACCAGTTCAAGGACATTTTTTTCCTCATGTCAAATTGGCCAGATGTATAGTCAGGTTAGTGGAAAGAACTGTCCAGCAGCACTTTCTCTCTTAGGCCCCGTTCACACTTGCGGTTGTTTGCCAAACGGACCGGATGACCTGACCGGATCCGGACCGGATCCGGATCGGAACCGTACGGTTCTGATCCGGATCCAATCCGGATCCGGTCAGGTTGCATCAGGTGTCCATCAGGATGCGATCCGGATCCGTTTGGCAAAAGTAACGTTAAAAACAAAAAAAATGTTGGGGTCTGGGAGGTCAGCAGAAGGGGGACCTGTGGAATCAGGCCCTCTGCTGTTTAGCACTCACCTCCACCTGCGACATGCTGCCAACATCTCCGGATCCGGATCCAGCTGTGCTGCTCCACTCCAAAATGCTTGCCCATGTGTCCCCATCCAATATCGCCGCAACAATCCCCATAGGAAGTGGGGTAGAACATCCGGATTTCTCAGCCAGTGTGTTGTGCGCTCTCCGGTTCCCATTGGTTTGTATTGGCCGGATGGTGCAGTCCGGCTCCGCCCCGGATACGGCTGCCGGAGGAGCCGGATGAAAAAATAGCGCATGTTGGAACGGAGGCCGGAGTCCGGATCCGGTCCGGCTCCGGTTCGGCAGAACGGACGCATGTGAACGGACGCATAGGCTTTCATTGCTATGCCGTGCGTCCGTTCCGTCCGTTCTGCAAGCGGTGCGGCTCCGGCACGGCGATTCCGGAGGGCCACCGCAAGTGTGAACCGGGCCATACTGAGTTCAACACTGTTTGGTGAGCCCCAGTATTTAAAAGCTACAGAATTTTCAGTATTTCACAAATGTGAGTACACTTCTCACATTTCTGTAAATATTTTATTATATCTTTTCATGGAACAACACTGATTATATGGCACTTTGACACAATGAAAAGTATGGTAGTCAGTGCAAAACTTGTATAGCAGAGTCAATTTGCTGCCCCATCAAAATAACACGGCCATTAATGTCTAAACCACTAGTAACAAGAGTGAGTACACCACTAAATGAAGAATATTAAAATGATTGTTACAAGGTCTCGGGTGAATGGGGGGCAGGGGTCTGATTCACAAAGCTTTTTTGTTAAATTATCTCACCTTATTTTTTAACTCACAATCTCTCCTTAAAGAGACACTGAAGCGAAAAAAAAAATATGATATAGTGAATTGGTTGTGTACTATGAATAATTACTAGAAGATTAGCAGCAAAGAAAATATTCTCATACTTTTATTTTCAGGTATATAGTGTTTTTCTAACATTGCATCATTCTATAATATGTGCAGATTACACAACACTCAGCATTCAAAATGAGTCTTTCAGAGCAGTCTGTGAAGTAATGACCTCTCCTCTAGCAGAGGAAAAGTAAATAGTCCAGGAACAGTTGAGATAATAAAAGTCAGATAACAGCCCTCTCCACGACTAACTTAGTCGGAGAGCTTAATGGCTTGTTTGCATAGAGATAACAACTGGAGTTTCTCAACTCTTCCTGTACTGGAAACAATTACACTGATGTATCTGATCTTAATGTTTTATTTCTTAGCTGTGCTACACATACAAATTATAATATCATCATTTTTTTTCGCTTCAGTGTCTCTTTAAGATTGGTTTCGCAGTGGGACATTACAGCAGCTAGTAACACAGCTTAACTCACAGCACTGTAAAATCAATGTGCTGTTCACAGTGCACACGTTGCATCAGGGTATAACGCTGCACGTTAAATGAAAGTGCAGCATGCTGTACGTTATACCCCTATAGAGCTGCATTAGATTGTTTGCACATGCTCAGTGACTAGCCACATGGCTAATTAATATTCACTGCACTGTGGTGACTCCTGGTGGAACTAATAGTGTTGTCCGGATTATGAACGAATCGTTCATTTGATCCGGATCTTTTTTGTGAGTTGAATCATCTGGATCATCACAATGAAAGATTCGGTTCACAGTGGATGTCTGTCTGGAAGAAACAGGAACATACAGAATGTACAGTGCAGGGAAAGTCCTGTCCTACTAATCATTTCACCCCCAGTCTGCTTCCCTAGTAAAATGATTCAAATGATTTGGTTCAAAGATCCGGATCTTTTCAATGATCCGATTCGAATGATCCAAATCCTTAAAAAGATCCGGACTTCCCATCACTATCCTGGAGTGGCTGCTTTGAGAGCTGCATAACGCAGCTCAATCTGATGTCCAACTTCAACACCACCACGTGTTGCGTTAGGGGCACGTTATGGGACCTTAACGTCCCCTAAAACGCAACGTCTTGGTGTGAAAGTAGCCTTGATGACTTAACTCATGATTTACCTCTCCTTATCTAATTTAACTCATGGTTTTAGCTCTCCTTAATTGACATAACTCATAGTTTAGCTCTCCTTATCTATTTATCTTATGAATTATCTCTTCTTATTTGTTTATCTCATGCATTAGCACTCCTTACAGTTAAGGTGAAAAATAACTAACTTTTGTGAGTCAACCCCCAGGTGCGTTAAATTTGGCATTATCGCTCGTTTATGCTGGTCACTGGAAGTCCAACATGGCACCTCATGGCAGAGAACTCTCTGAGGATCTTAAAAAAATAATTGCTGCTCTATATAAAGACGATCTAGGCTAAAAGAAGATTGGCAACACCCTGAAACTGAGCTGCAGCATGGTGGCCAAGACCTTAACAGGACAGGTTCCACTTAAAACAGGCCTCCCCATGGTCAACCAAAGAAGTTGAGTTTACGTTTTCAGCATCATATCCAGCGGCTGTCTTTTGCAAATAGACGTATTAGTGCTGGCAGGGGTAGGGGGTCAGTCTGCCAGTGCTCAGACTTTATGTCGCACACTGCATCAAATTGGTCTGAATGCCATTTGTCATAGAAGGAAGCTTCTTCTAAATATTAGGCACAAGAAAGCCTTCAGTTTGCTGAAGACAAGCAGAGTAAAGGTCAGGCGACTTTACGCATTACACCTATAACCCGTAAGAATGTACGGGTTAATGCACCAGTGGGAATGCGTAAAAAGGTACGCATGGCGGCCAGTCGGTAAAAACGAAACTAGCTGGCAGCGGGAGACCGGAGGAGCCAGGAGTGACTGCGAGGGATGGCTGCAGGGGGCTGGTAGATGCCCTGGGTAAGTGAAACTAATGTTTATTTTTAGAGTTAAGGTTCCCTTTAAATAATTGTACTCAGTGCCAAGAAGCTGCAGCTAAAGCAAATAAAACTTTAGGATACTTAAAAGGGGACATAAAAATCTAGGAATGCTAGCATAATACCGCCCGTTTAGCTCTCATGTAAGGACATATCTGGAATATGGAATTCAGTTCTGGGCACTGCATTACTGGAGGGACACTGCAGTTTTGGAGCAGGTGCAGAGACATAGTTGATCAGACAGATGTAAGGTATCACATACCAGGAAAGGTTAGATAAACTCAGCCTATTCAGTCTGTAGAAAAGATGCCTTAAGCCTCATCTACATGCGTAGATGAGGCTCCGATGTTACTCGGTTGATAAGATCCGACAGGTCGGATCTTGCTACCGCCGATTCCCTGCTCGTTCCCAGCGAGGGGACAATGGCAGGGAATCGAGCGGAAGATATGCGGCGCGGGGACGAGTGGGTATTGAATCCGGCGCACGTGCGGCGAGCGGGGACGCAGAAGAGGCGATCCGGCAGCTAATCGAGCCGCCGGATCGGAGCCTCATCTACGCGTGTAGATGAGGCTTAAAGGTTCCCATACATCAGGCGATGAAGGGCAGATTCGAACAAAAGACAAATGCCAGCTGCCCATACACCACAGGCCGATTCCCGATCAATTTCATGCTTAAATCTTTGGGAATTGGCCGAGTCTGCCAATGTTCCATAGTGTGTAATGGTGCATGTATTTGTACATGTATACATTACTTGTCCTGTGTCACGGTGCCTGCATGTCTTCCGAATCCTCTACTCTTTCCTTAGCCGTGTTCTACACGCCAGCAGCGTGTATAGGGCTAACAGAAAAGCGGTGGATTCAGAAGATGGACAGGCACGGTGACACAGGACAGATAACATATAAATGCAAACATACACGCACATTTATACACTGAGGAAACGGCACCGGGGGCTTTGTCGCATTCCTCGCTCTTCACGATATTGCTCAACGTTACCGCCGCGCATGCACTTGGTGGCACCGATTTTCATCCGATTCTATTATAATAATGGAATTGGATGGTTGATCGGCCACCACGTTGCCTGATTTATGGCCACCTTTAGAAGAAATGTAATTTACATATATAAATACATAAGAGGACAATTTAAAAGCTTGACAGATGATCTTCTAGGCTTCTGCAAAGGACAAGCCTTGTAAGGGTTTTTCGCCTTCCTCTGGTTCAACTGGGATATGTAAGCGGTGCAGTGTTATGCCAGTACCATACTTTCTGGTTGAAGTCGATGGTCGAATGTATTTTTTCAATCCAACTATGTAACAAAAGGGTCATATTTGACTACAACCACATATTTCTTATTACCATGTCTGATTTTTTTTCCCCTGAAACAAAATTTTGGAACCTTATCTGTAGCTGATAAGTAGTATTCAAGGCCTGAGGGCACATGCTGACACGTAAGGTTGAGGCCTCTTTTCTATGGACACCTGAACTGCTCGTTTGATGGGTGGTTCAGCCTTTCGGCTGATGGCCACAAGTGCCATTCAGCTGCAATTACATTCAGCCCAATGGCAGCGTTTCGTAACACCACAGGGTGATGTTTGACGTGCAGTGGTGTTACTATGTGGTAAAAAAAAATTCTCATGTTGTGTCTGAGGATGGCAACCATCGTGCTCAGATGCAACTCCATAGGAGGCCACCAGTCCACTGCCCTTGACAAGCACTAGCAAGCGCCAGGCCAGTTATCGGGAGCAGCTGACAGGCAGTGAATACACTGCCTTCAGCTGCCCCTGGAAAACAGGCCTAAAAGGTAGAAAAAGAACTACCTCTAGTGTGACAGATGTTATTTGGCCTAGCCACAGTGGTCTTGTCGCCGTAGGCCTGAGCCTATGTGGCTTACCCTCAATAGAGTGACAGGGTAAGCGCTCAATTTCTTTTCTCTTTTGCAGCATTAGTTGTGTAGCAATTTAAGATGCAGAGGTTGCAACCACTCTATGGTGCCTGGAACTAAGTAGCCCACGTGAGGCCCTCCTCCAGTTACTGCATTCATTTTTTTTTGCACTGCAGTGGTAACGATCCACTTTTTATATATATATTTTTGTATATATTTTCCGTATCCGATGAAAACAGTCTTTGTGGACAGGCTCATAGGAAAGCAGGGGTCTGCTCTACATGTCTGATCTAGAAAAAGGCCTGGCAGAGAGCCTAGTGTGAGCTGAACTTCAATATGTTCTAAATGCAGAGACATGTACGGTAAAATCCTTAGGCCCCGTTCACATCATACTCTGCGCAGCAGTACAATGCGCTATGATGCGCTTGCGTACTGCAGCCTGCATTTTGCCCGCAAGCGCCGAGCTGATCCCATCACTGTCTATGGATCAGCGGGTACCGGCACAGATGGTGTGCGATCGTATGCGTTGCGTTCTGATCGCACTGCCATCTGCACTAAGTAGATGTGAACGAGGCCTTAGGCCTCATTCAGCGCAGATGGCTGTGCAATCGGAACACAACGTGTATGATTGCACGCTATCTGTGCTACTATGCGCTGCAGATTCACTACGGTGAATGGGATCTGCGCTGAGATTCCCGAAAATGCATGCAGTGGTGCGATAGCGCATTGCAGTGATGCGCAACGCATATAATGGGAACGGTAGAAAGCCTGTCTACCATTCTTGCGTGTTGCACACTATACGCGCAGCCAAAATGCGCACGGCAGCGAGTATAGTCTGAACGAGCCCTTAGGCCTTGTTTCCATCTGTGCGCTTCTATCCGACAGAAGCGCATAGATGGAGTATGTGTACATGGAAAAAAGGGGCCTGGTAAATGGTAATAAGGGGCCTGGTAAATGGTAATAAGGGGCCAGAGACAGCTGCTAGTAGAATATTTCCACTATCCTACTAATTTACATGGTAAAATATTGGCAATCATTGCCAATATTTTCTTATGACCCAACCTAACCCTACTCTCACACAGAAACCTCCCTCTAATGATGCCTAACTTTAAGACCCTCCCCTTAGTTGTACCTAATCTTAACACCTCCCCCCTTAGCCCCCCTAGTGGTGCCTAACCTTAACCCCCCCCCCCCCCCCCCCGTGGTACCTAACCTTATTCCCTAAGGAAACCATACACACTCCTAACACTAAAGACCTCGCCTCCTAACCCTAATGTTTTCACCGCCTCAGACAGCAATGTTAAAAGCCACAATTAGCAACTATAAATGGTAAGTAGCTGCTATAAACGGCTAAAAAAAGGTTAAGTGGCTATAAACTGTAAATAGCAACTGTAAGCGGCTAATGCCTATTTTATCAACACCAAAATTACCATTTATAGCCACTTATAATGGCTATTAACATTGCCGCTGGTGGCAGTGCCAATTTTAGGAGGGCGCCTCTGGTGCCCTTTTTATCTGGTTCGGTATTCATAGCCTGTCAGCACCATTGCATTGTAGTGTTTAAATCAAACCTGTGACTTTAAAGTCACATACTTACCTTGGTAGAAGGAAGGCTCCCATGTCCTTCGAGAACACTGATGCAGCGCTGGAACCCCCTTGGAAGTTTGCAGCCGAGCTCCCATCTGTGAATAAACACGACCGTAGTAACACGGAGCCACTCAGCGCCGGCAGAAAAAGCTAAGCGGCGGAAAAAGCTGAGTCCAAGCTTCTCCGTGCTACATCACAGACATGCGCCTGTGCCATGCTGCCACGCTTGTTCATGGACAAGAGCGTGGGCGAAGAAGTTTGGTGGGTCCCAGCAATGGATCAGTAGACCTGGGGGGGGGGGAGGGGGGGGCAGGGAAGCCTCTGGATTACCCAGAAGCTTCCTTCTACTGAGGTATCTAAATGGGGCACCTTTTTTCCCTACATGTGCACTTTAATAGTCTGATGCACTTTTGCTGCATTGACCTACATTTCTCTCGTCAAATCATTTGGGATGGACCTTCAGTAGCACGAGTGTGCTGTGCGTGCCAAGACATGTTAACAGAACATGGATAAATGCACGTATTACTTATGTGATGAAATCATAACAGGGAAAGCCACACATCACATGTAATCAGAACATACTGTATACAGTATGAGCCTTTAAAAAATACCAGTTATTGTATTCCTTTCTTTCCAATGTTTGCAAAGAGTGCCACATTTATTCAAGTCTGTGTTAACAAACTCATTTGCCTTTCAAACATTTTTATTACATTGTATGTAAAGGTGGTCAATCTATATTCCATAGGACATAAACAATTGTATCCATAGTGCTAAAGCAAAACAGGACTTTCATAAAATCCCACTGGTTTTAAGGATAAAAACCCAAGATTTAAAATTTTGACAGGTCACGGAGAAACAGGAAGGATGGACATAGAAAGACACAGACTGGAGGGAGTGAGCTGGTCGAATTGGTGAATTTGCTCTGCTGCCACAAGTTCTGCTGCCCCCCCTTCAGGGGCCTCAGGGGAACACTAATAGCTGCAGATAGATTCGTGTGGGTATCATCAGCCACGGGGCCCTGGCAATTGCCTACTGCCATACCCACTTACAAGCTCTTCGTCCTGAACAACCGATAATTTCGAACAGTTATGGCTAAGGTGGGACCTCGATCTCCAACAGATTAGATCATGGTGACCAAATCTGCCAGGGAAATTCGATTAGTGTATAGGCACCTTTACACCCTGCTTACTCACAACAGTTTTTTGTTTTTATTAAAAAAAAAAAAAAGCTGAGTTCCTCCAAAAGGCGCTCTTCTTACTTTTACATATCAAGTTGCCACTGATACTTGACCTGATGAAGCAGGCATGGCTGGCAAAATGTGTTGTCCTTTGAGTCAAAATGAAATCCTTTTGTTTTATATTAGGTTCAAAGTGGGTGCATTCAGGGCTGTGGAGTCGGAGTCGAGGCAATTTTGGGCACCCGGAGTCGGAATCGTTGATTTCATAAACTGAGGAGTCGGAGTCGGATGATTTTTGTACAAAATCCACAGCCCTGTTAAGTATTAGGCTATGGAGTCGGAGTCATTTTGGGTACCCGGAGTCGGAGTTTCATAAACTGAGGAGTCGGAGTTGGAAGATTTTTGTCCCAACTCCACAGCCCTGGGTGCATTGAAACGGCCACATTGTAACGCAGATCGTTGCATTGCAATGCAGCCGTTGCGGTATCCCAACGCAGTGCACTTACCGTAATTTTCTCATCAAAATTATAATGAAGCATACTTTTCATTTACTGTATATTTCACTGTATGCGATGCAATGTGTTTATAATGTGCTGCTCTACGTTCCCACCCGTAACAGCAATTGTAAAGTTATCACAGCTATAGCAGTGCTGGGGGGATTTTCACAGAAAGCACAGTAATTCGGGTGCCTGCAATAGCCGCCAGAGTAACAAATTAGGTTATCAATAGGGGAATATATTTGCTACATACTGCTACTTTGCCACTCGTAGGGAGAGCCGTCTCTCGGCTTCTCCCTGCGCCCAAATCAATACTGCTGGAACCATATGTGTGCACCTGAAGTTAAGATATGCAACTGGAAGGTCCAGAGGCTTCCCCCAATCTTCCTACACCATCTGTTTCTGTACTGGGACCCTGCAAACCAGGCTTTCTCAACCAAAATTCCCTGAAACCCTAAGGTTCCTTGAGTACTCTGCAGGGGTTCCTTGGCATTTTCCCATCCCGTGGGGGAAGTATAATAGAGCACATTATAATAGGGGATTCTGTAAAAAAAGAGGCATTAAATTGGGGGTCAGAATTATAATGAGCGAGCACATTAATATAAAGCACTAGGATAAAGAGACAGTATAATGAGGGGCATTGTAATGGTGGTAGTGACAATCAGCCTCCCCTACTTTTAAAGACCATGCCTCCTGCAAAATAAATACAGGGGTTCCTCAAGATCAAAAAATTGTTTGCAGGGTTTCTTGAGATCCAAAAGTTATTTGCAGGGTTCCTCCAGGGTACAAAGGTTGAGAAAGGCTGCTGCAAACAATCTTCAGCATTAATGTCGAAGATTGCTTGCGCTGCGCTCCCCTCCATGTACTAGCAGAGCCGCACTACACAGGCACAAAGTAAAGCCACGCCCATACTTTGCCCGCTGCAAAGGGTCCAAGCCGAAAGCGCAGGGATTATAAACATCAGAGAAGCTTCTGGAGCATACAGAGGATTCCCCCTACTGACATATGGTAGGTATATACATTTTTTTTCAACCTTCCATTTACTCAGCTGTCTGCAGGGGCGTAGCAATAGGGGTTGCAGAGGTAGCCACCGCATCGGGGCCCTTGGGCCAGAGGGGCCTCGAAGGGCCCTCCCTCAACTACAGTATTAGCTCTCTATTGGTCCTGTGCTCATAATAATCACTTCTATAGATACTTTGAATAGTGATAATCATTACCAAACTGCTTCCCATTCCCTTCTTGCACCTCTGACACTGTAGTTGCCATTGGCAGGTTTTGGTGCGCCGTATCAATTGTTATGTATAGAGTGCTTGGGGGACCCATTGTAAAACTTGCATCGGGGCCCACAGCTCCTTAGCTATGCCACTGGCTGTCTGGTAAAAAAAAATCTACCAATTAAGTTTTAGGACATACACAAGATGAAATTTCAGCTAGGAAGAATATAGTGTGTGTCCCCAACGTCTCAGTCAGCAAGCCGGGGGGCAGATCAATTTGGCTGAACATTGGCCGAGAGCTCGCTCTAACCCTGCCCACTGCGTGATATCAAAACCACGATACTCTGTCAGCCCTTCACATCACAACAGAACATGCCACTAGCCTATAGGTTAGCGATGCGTCTGCAGTGTCCGCCCTGCAATGTAAGTGTGTATTCGGCAAAATTCCAAGTAAAACCATGGCGCAAAAAAACCCCCAAATTATCCTACACCCAGAATTCATGCTGAGATCTAGCCCTTCATCACTAGGCTATTAAAAAAAGGTTTTAGCTGATCGCTTTAACGTGAGTCTGCAAAGTCTAAAACAAATTAAAATGATATAAAAATATAAGCGCAGTTGTAATGTATTCTCCAGAGGTTCACAAACAGTTCAAAGTCACGTTCACTGAAAACAGCAGCCAGTGAATAGAGTGGCGTCAGATGTTCAGCAGCAGAAGGCTAATTGTTCCTGCATGGAAGTTTCCCGTAAGTCTCCCGCCTTCCAGGAAGTTTCCCTTTCTCCAGTAGCTGAGCGAGCGCGCGGGCAGTCTCCGCCCCTTTCACTACGCTCTGCCTCTCTGCAGCCCCGCCCCCGTCTCGTCTCTACGCTGTGGCCGCTCCCAGCTGTCTATTTCTGCTGCCTCATCCTCACGTGTGTCTATCTGACTTCCCGTAAAGTGTGACTCAGCTGCCTGTCACCTCACTGGGCTCTTTGTTTTAAAGTGGCAGGCAGAGGCGAGCCTGGAACGTGAGGGAAAGGCAGAGGCCGCCTGTAATTCCCAGCTGCTGCGTGGAGTGAAAGAGAAACTATATGTAGAAAGAATACATATAATATAAAGGCTTGTTAGGGACTACAAGGCAGGAAGTTATGGAACAAGTCTGTAGAGGAAATAAGTTTATTGTTATGGAATACCTTTAGTTATGAGAAGATAGCACAGTCATGCTCTGCTGGTGCTTCTGTGAAAGGGAAAAATAAGGTTGGGACATGCTATTTTACAGTAATTATATGGCACTGAGCTACTACACAGCGCGTGCATGTGTTTTAAAGGATACCAGAGCCTGGTATAAAGTGAAGTTGTACCAGAGGGTGGGGCATAATCAAATACTCAATGCACCTCCCATTCCCCTCCATCCCCCGCCGTTCTCTTTCCGGTCAGTCCCATTCTCCTGGGCGACTCCAAACCTGGACATACTGTGCCGCGCATGCGCAGTATGTCCGTTCTGCTCCCCTGTGAACGTGCCTAGTAATGTCAC